>NC_081290.1:2873181-3176212 GCF_030435805.1 Mustela lutreola | reverse complement strand
TAAAATAGCCTTTACTAAGAGCAAATCAGAATGCTGCCAAAAACTGAGAATATGGCAGGAAATCTCAGAGTGATCCCTCCATAGTACATGAGCTTTTCTGTTAGAACATGGAAGTATGGAAGTAATCAATTGAAAGCTGGGAGAAAGTCAGGAAGGAAAAGATATATTTCCCTCTCCAAAGGGACCTTCCCCAAGGGAAAGGAAACAGCTCACTAAAGGTTTGGAGAATGAGAGGACTGAGAAAAATAACCCTGAGGGACCCAGCACCTTTTAAAATAATAAGGCAGCACCCTGCTGAAACTTAGGAACAGAAAAACTGAGATAAATCTCCAAGGTTAATGAGGCCTAGGCATTGGCCAGTCAAAGGCTATAGGCAGGAATCAACATGGAAGCTGGTCCCTCAAGCTGTAGGAAGTGGCAAAGAGTGTGAGTGAGGGGAATGCAATACCAGCAGCTGGAGAGCAAAGACAACTCCCCGCAGTCAAAAGAGCTTACAGGTGGGCTATAAAGCAGAGAGAGCATGAAAGAGGAAGAGAGCTCTGATGAAAAGAAATCCCTGACACTTCCCTCAAAAATTTTTAAGCCAATGGTGAACTAAGAAAATAACAAATTGTGATCCAGCTCAGCTACAGATTGGTAACATGACAGAGGAAGTGATATATTTGTTTCTAGAGGTAAATGTCATCTAGTCTTTTTTTATGTACCAGCAAAAAATAACAAATTATGGTACACACCAAAAGCAAGAAATTATGACCCATAATCAATGGAAAACACAGTCAATATGGGCAAAACTGCAGTTAATAGATAAAAAACTTAAAATAACTATGATAAAAAAAAATCTAGTGAGAAAGATAGGTAGCATGCATAAAAATATGGTAAATTTCAGCAGAAACTATAAATAGGAATGAAATGGAATAGCTAGAGAGGAAAATGTAATAGCAGAATACCGTTTTGTGGGGTGCCTGGGTGGCACAGTTAGTTGATTGTGTGACTCTTGATTTTGGCTCAAGTCATGATCTCAGGGACATGAAATCAAGACCCACATCAGGCTCTGTGCTCAGCACAGAGTCTGCTTGAGGATTTATCTCCCTCTCCCTTTGCCCCCTCACTGTGTGCCACACACACACACACACTCTCTCTCAAATGAATAAATAAATCTTAGAAAAAAAGAATAATGTTTTTTATTCATGTAAAAATAGACATACAGCATAAGAAAAGCTCATTGAACTTGAAGGTAGGGGGAACAGAAATTGTTCAAATTGAAAAACAAAGGGAAAAAAAATAACTAAAGAGAATCTGAGACTAGTGGGGCTACATCTAATGGATTAATGAATAATTGGTGTCCTAGAAGAAAAGGAGAAATAATGGAGAAGAAAAACTTGAAAAAAATAATGGCTGAGAACTTCCTAGAATTGATGAAAGGCATAAACCTACAGATCAAAGAAACTTAGTGACCCCCCAAGCAGGATAAATACACAAAAACTGTATCAGGGAACATACAATAAAAGTTATGAAAAACAGAGAATATCATAAAAACATGCCTCTCTGTCCCTTATCACCCTCCACCAGACAGTATATAGAGAGAAAACACTCATAAGCAGGACAGCCAACTTTCTATCAGCAACAGTGGAGGGCACAAGACAATGGAACTCCCCCAAAAATGTTAAATGGGGACTAAGAAAGGGAAGTCAACCTAAATTTCCATATTCAGAGAAAATACCCTCCAAGAATGGAGGCAAAATAATTTGCAACAATGCAGATGGAACTAGAGTGTATTATGCTAAGTGAAATAAAACACTCAGAGAAAGACAAATACCATAAGATTTCACTCATACGTAGAATTTAAGAAACAAAACAGATAAACATAAGGGAAATGGGGAAAAGAGAGAGGGAAGCAAACCATAAGAGACTCTTCAAACCATAAGAGACTCTTAACTATAGAGAACAGACTGAGGGTTGATGGAGGGGAGGTGGGCAGGGGACAGGCTCAATGGTAGTGTGTATTAGGGAGGGTAGGTCCTGTGACGAGAACTGGGTGTTATATGTAAGAGATGAATCTCTAAATTCTACAGTTGAAACCAATTTTACCATATATGTTAACTAACTAGAATTTTTTTTAATTGAGTCTAAAAAAGGAAAAAAAAATCTACACAAAATAGAAACATCTTAAGATAAGCAAACCTGACACAATTTATCTGGAATTGACTTCAGCAAAAACAAGTGCTAAAAGCTCTTGAAACTAAAAGATAAGACATTAGATGGAAATCTAGAGTTGCAGGAAGAAATAAAGAGAAACAGAGGGGTAAATGTGTGAATAAACAAGAGATACAAATATATAAAAGAAATAAAATTTCCTTACGACATTACTGATTACTTAAAGCAAAAATAACACCTTATGGAATTTCTAACATATGCAGAATTAAAAATATATGATAATAAAAGCACACAGGGAGGAAATGGGGATTAGGCCACTGTAATGTTTATATACTGTTTTTATTTATTTATTTATTTGTTTATTTATTTTTTTAAGATTTTATTTATTTACTTGACAGACAGAGATCACAAGTAGGCAGAGAGGCAGGCAGAGAGAGAGAGGAGTAAGCAGGCTCCCTGCTGAGCAGAGAGCCCGATGCGGGACTCGATCCCAGGACCCTGAGATCATGACCCGAGCCGAAGGCAGCGGCTTAACCCACTGAGCCACCCAGGCACCCTATATACTGTTTTTAAACTATTATATTATTTGATAGTAAATTGTGACAAGTTCAAATAGCATACTGTTATTTCCAGAGCAACCATAAAAAACTTGCACCAAAATATAGCTAAGAAAGAGAGGACAAGAAATGGATTCCAGGAAATTACTCTGTTAACCCAAAAGAGAGCAGAGAAGGAGAAACAGAATAAAGAAGGACAGAACAGATAGAAATGAAATACAGAGATATAAGAATTGGAAACAAACTGAAACAAATGAATTGGATACATAACTATACCCAGAAAAAAATTATTTCAAGTGACTAAAACAGTATTTTGACTATATATCAATAATAGAATATAATCCAATGATAAATAGAACAGCAAAGAAATGTTTTGTTTCATTCATCAATCTTAATTTTATTAATACTATTTTATTGTTAATGTGTAGCTATGTACTTAATAGGTTAGAGCAAATAAGTAAGCTCTTTGGTACTGTTATGAACAAGTTAAGAGAAAGGTAATACAAGTATAAATTTTAAAATATTCAATAAAATCTCTTAATACTAAATTGGAATTGAAAAATATACCATAAACTCGTGATTTTTCTCAAAACTATTTAATTTTCTAGGTTTATGGACTGAGATGCTTAGAAGCAATGACAGCCCAATAATAATTAGCACCCCTAATATCCAAAATGTGTTCTCTATATACCATTATCTACTAAAAACATCTAGGGCCCTTTGGAGTTGAATAGGTTATTCCTGTTTTAAAACAGAAAATGTAAAAGATGAGTCTGGGACATTTTATGCCAAAATAAAATAAATTTTTGAAACACTAACGTGGGCCATGTCAAAAATTGATAGAATAATCAATATGATGGATCAGGCTTTTACCACCTGCTTTCTCTGATCTCTCTTGGCATACCTAGTAGCTAAACAACTGATGCAATGCATTGTAAAGCACACAGCGCCACTTACGAATGATCCACGCCTAAAGAAAAGGCAAATCTGAATCACAGTAAGGGGGGTACAAAGTATCACTACATGTAAGTGTGTGTTGGGAACCGAGGCTAGAGGAGTTTTAATTGTGTAAAAAGTGTTCCAGGTAGCTCTTGAGCAGAGATTCAAAGGAAGTCCATGACACTGGGACTACCTGGGGAAGAATAATCCTGTGAGAGCAATCAAGTGTAAAGACCCTGGGAGTAAGGCGTTTTAGGCGTATCTACAGGAAAGGGACCGAGTGTGGCGGGAACAGACTGAACAACGCAGAAGGTAGACAACGAGGTCAGAGAGGAAGCAGGGACCCAATCATGCAAAGCCTCACAGGGAAACTGCTACAAACCCTCCTTTTAAAAAGCAAAGTTACTGGGGGGCCTGGGTGGCTCAGTTGGTTAAGAGTCAGCCTTCTGCTCGGGTCATGATTCCAGTGTCCTGGGATCGAGTCCCAAATCAGGCTCCCTGCTCAGCAGAGAGTCTGCTTCTCCCTCTACCCTCCCCACTGCTCATGATCTCCCTCTCTCTCAAATAAATAAATAAAATCTTTTTTTTTTTAAAGCAAAGTTATGAATTATACAAAGTTAACATCTGGATCTCTCTCATCTCTTTCAGAGTAGATTGAGTTAAACTGTTAAATGAGTTACTTTTCAAACATCTTAAGATTCACATGTGCCAAATATTCTCCCTCCCTTCATCCGTCTCTCCCTCCCTCTCTGAGACACACACACACACACACACACACACACACACACACTCAACAGACAATATCAAGACAAAGAACTCAAATAACTACCATTATATCAAATAATGGCTAATTGAAAACTTAATCCATATTTGAACTGTGCATTTAGGAAAATGTTAAAAAAAACCCAAATGAAAGCCATATTACATCATTACTGTGTAATTAGGTGAGAAATAGAATAAATTAATTTATGCTGCATTAAAATACTAATTTCCATTAGGGTATTACTAGACTTATAATGGTTATGTTAATATCACAGAGCAAAACTTTTATAAGCAATTCATGTATTTTTTTCCTAGGAAATCGGGCATTGAGAAAATTCATTTGTCTTATCAAACTGCTTTTGGCACATTTAAGAGAAATCCTGAATACTTACATATACATCATCAACACTGAAAAATATTCATTGAGAGATTTTCCTAATGTATAAGACCCTAGGGATGCAGTGATGTATCTCTTGCTAAGTTTCTAAGAATTAAGTCTTCATTTTTGTGGCCCTGAAACAGTACATATTGTCTCACTCGAAAGTTAATACTAAAACTATGTTGATGATTTCAGCCTGCACTTAATTCACAGAGATTTTTACTAGCTCTCTTAAAAGAACTAAAAGAATTCACAGTTCTTTGGGTCATTTGTCAGACAGCTAAATTCCCAGCTAATTTGAAACTAAGGCTTTTTCAAAGTAAACCAATTATTTAAAAACTTCAAGTTTTAAAATTGATAACATATAGATAATATCAATTAAAGATACTTTACAGAAATGTAAAGTTTTCAAATCTTCATTGTTAAGGACAACTACAGATTATTTTCTAGGACTATAAATAAAAAATTTTATGAAAAAATCCACCTATCAGTTTAGTTGGAATATGAGTTACCGGAATATTGTTTTCTTTCAGAATGGCAAGTATTTAGTGGACTCATGCCAGGCATTCAGTCCTAATAGAAGACATATGGATGTATTCAATTGTTGAGCAACAAATTTATCCCTTACTTATTTTTTATCACATGTTGGAAAAACAATCTTAAATAACTGGTGAAGTCATTTTTATATCTAATTGAAAAGACATCCAAATCCCCAAAGTCAGGATTTAATTTTGCTTATTAGAGACTAATATTTAGATGTATGATATGAAATGATATATGCTTTTCTGTAACACAGAAGTAATGTGGATTAAAATTCTTCACATTATACCTCTACATTCTAGACTGCTGGCACAGCAGCCAAATGACTACATTTATTACTAAATTTACACCATAGAGAACAAAACTGGAAGCAGCACCTTAAACTGTATATACTAAGATGAGGCTGATAACTGCATGAGGTCTCTCCCTGCTTTTATGTGCAGACAGTTTTCAAATACAGCCATAGGGATTTATATTGTAAAGATAGATGCCACTGTGACCCAGATGTCATTTCACTGATGAGTGCGAATTTAATGGCATTTAATGGGAATCCCTTGCTCACAGTTTGAAAAGAAACTAAACATGCATTAATTTTGCCTCTTAATCAATGCAGGCATTCCCAGCCTAAATAGCATATCAACAAAAAAGACTGACTCTTAAAATAATTGTGGAAATATTAAACCATCTCTAGAGATATAATTAATCCAACATAATTCCCCAAACAGAAAGAATATACTTTCAAAGTTTAAACATTTATACACATAAAAGCATATAGATGTATTCAAATAGGTAAACAAACATGACAGTGTTTCCAACTACCAATAACTCGTGTGTAATAAGGTTCTTCTGCATACAAAGGGCAGTTTGCTTCTTGGTCCACAGAACTCAATAAAGTTGAGTTTGTGCAAAAGAGATGATAGATGACGGAATGATAGGAAGAAAGGAAGAGAGGAAGAGAGGGAGGAGAGGAGAGGAAGATATACAGATACACTGAGGTGAATATAGAGTCAATGTTCAGTTATCCTAGAAAAACAAATTCTGATATTTTAAGCCAAAATGATTTTCTATGCCAAAAATAATATCATTAGCCCAATATCTTACTCTACTGCAAAAAACAAGAGACTCTAGATGATAGCAGAATTGTTCAGCATTATAGCAGTCCTCCTAATTTATTTTTAACAAACAAATCTAAGTATTAGTTTCAGCTTCCTCTTCTTTCCCAGACCCCAAGCTCCACCACCATTTTCTCCCCACCATTTTGCAAATGCGTTAACACGATGTTCACCGTACAGTTTGAGGGCTTACCAGTATTTGCTGAGTTAATAGTTACTGGGTTTGAGGTACTGAATTCGATCTATGCAGTTACTGTCTCTCTGAGATGCGTAACTGACATTGATATCCATATGAATATCATTCAATCTAACTACAGAACGATTAGCAAGCTATAAAATAAAATACAACGGTTCACTTGTCTAAACATAGAAACACAAAACTATAAAACCGGACTTCAGTTTTTGCTAACTGATTGCAATCAAGCAACAGTGGCCATCATTCCATGGACAAAAGTCTTCCTGGCTTATTTTGAGACATGAATATCCAAGCCATCCTAGACCCATTTCCTATATGCCACCCAATGGCTTCGCCTAAGAGGGAGATGGCTGAACTTCAGGATAGACTTGTTCTAAGCTGGGAAGCAAGTAGGCATCAGAGAGGAACGGAACTTGATGTCAATTTTAAATGGACAGCAGATGGTAGAAAGTGAGTCTTTTCATGCTTGCAAGCACCAACAGAGAAGAGAGAGATAAAAGCATATATTGTAAGTCCATTGTGATTCTTAGATCTAAATCACTGCATGTTTTGACCAGCAGGAAGTAGTCATTTTGAGCAACCTAACCACACGCAAACATATCATGAAGTCGTGAAACATTAAATCGGCGTCTGGTTAGTTAACTGATTTCCTGGGTGTTTATTTTCCTTTATCCGTCAGTTAGCCCTTGTCAAGGAAATCCACATTTGAAGAAACAGGTTTCTTCACACAAGTGGCGTACTACTTGCGATCTGCTCATTGTTAAAACGTTCTGGAGACTGAGTTATGCATCAATGAGGGCTTATTCTACATTTATTAGTTATTAACACCATTGAATTTGAAAGCAATAGAGCACAATTCACACGGATCTTCCAAAGGGTTTATTTTTAAAACACTCTCAACACCGGTGGCATTTGCTGACAAATGTGAAAGCTTAGGATTTAATTAGTACTGGATTCTTTATCAACAAGTAAAAATTTGGGCTTAAAAAGACTGAAAACATTCTTTAAAAGAATAAATACATCTTGATAAATCAATTTCCACGAATACATCTTACTTAACATTAACGAGAAGGTCTTTAATCTGCAATGCATTGTTGGAGTTGTTCTTCCTTTGGTGAGAAGGTACTAGAACGTTATTAATTCTGGGGCAGCACTGGAGCACAGAACATTCTTCAGAGTCGGGAAACGTGAAAGGAAAAGACGAGAAACGGCCTCTTGCAATTACACAACCTCTAATGTTCATAAAACTTGCTTTCTTTAAAGTCAGCCTCTGGTACACTTTTTAGATATGACAACGAAAATTCACTTTCAAGACCTTGCCACTTTAAAACAGCTCTATGACGGAAACAAAACAGAGGTAGTCAGGCATCAGCACAAGACCATAACCAAAGCTGCGCCACGCTGTCATCCTTTAACCCGGCATCCCATCAGCGCAGAGACAAAGGCTACTGGGATGATGCCGGACTGTGCTGCTTGAATGGCGTCCCTGAGAAAAATCCAACTGCAGCAGCACATTTTTAGATTTCAATGTGAAAGATTGGTCATTCTAAATATATACCATTGTATTTTTTCATCAAAGTCAACATCTATCTTTGGAACTTAGAGAAGACTGAACGAATAAAATATTCTTATGTTGTCAAACCCCAAACACGGACCATTGTATGAGCATTTTTATTCTCCCCTGACAACATCAGTGCACCTTGCAAAAAGAAAGCCAGATGTCCATTCTATTTAGTGCTATTAAAAGTCTGTTTTACAGACTTAAATCATATTCACTGGGTTTTATTTTTTGTTTTTGTTTTTTTCCAAATGACGATGGCACTGAAGCTTTTGATAATGGAGAAAACATATTTTTATGTGGATCTTTTGGTACTTCTAGCTTAAAATATACAGTCTGACATATGTTTAAAGCAGAGCATATGGAAATGATAAAAAGCAAATCTGAATTCCAAGTTCAAATATTGGTTCAAAAGCTACCTTATAATAATTTCAAATCATGCATGTTACTGAGACTCAGGACCAACAGAAACAATTAATCTAACCTCCAGGACTTAAAGTTTCCACGGTTCATAGCTCATTGTTCAGGTTCTACAAAATTTATTCACAGATTTTTCAAAGGATTATATCTGGAGAATCCTTCTCTTTGTGTGACGTGGGGTCACTTTGTATGGAGCCAAACCAAAAACAGCACCCGTACAAATCAGCCAGGGGATAAACTAACAGCAATCCGCAAGTACTGTTAGCCTAACAATTCCCATCTGTCCACTTAAGTGCACTATCGCAGAGATGGTGTCTATGAACAATAAGTATGGGGCAACCAAAGTCTGACAAAAATTTAACATCATTCAGCTGTTCTCAAGATAAGAAAAAAAAAAAAAAACCTGAAAGAAATTGTCCTTTGTTGCTTTTCGCTTTTAGGGGGAAAAGACAAATTATGCCTAACAAAATGACCTTAGAAATGACCTTCTGCCAATCAGTGTGCTCTTGAACAATCACTACAATGTCCTAGGTCTTTATGTTGGGAGAACTGTATCCTAAACCCTGATCCGAAATGACGGCTTTGGAAAACTTTCAAGATTGCGAAGGGTGTGCTGAATTAATAGTGATTAATATGTATTGAATGAATCAGTCAATATTTGTGAATGAGAATTTGAGTCCAATTTCTGTAAGAATTAATAATCTAAGATTCATATGTTTTGGGGGATGTTTTTGAGAAAATTCAGTTAACCAAAATATTTAGCTTACCAAAACATAGCAATCCCAATCATGTCTATGAAAACAGTTTATTGTACCATGTTGTTGATGAGATAGGAAATGTGTCTAACTTGATGTCAGAATAAGGTTCGAGTTCTAACCTTATTATTTTACAAACCACATGTCAGTTTCCTATCTTGAAGGTTATGTTGGCTTATGTGAGAAGTGAGATGGTTGCCATATTGAGGCAAATTCAGAGATTTGATTTCAAGCTTAGAACGGAAAATGAGAATTTATAAAGATCTGTAAAGACATACATGTGAAAGTTAACTATTTTATTTAAAAAAATCAATTTCATCAAATGTAGAGACAGCTGAACATAACATGTCTGTAGATATTTTTAAATGAACTAAGAAATCCAACTATGTTTCTTATATGGGAAAGCTGCTCTGAGGTTACCCTAACTTATCATAAGAGTCTTTTATCTTTGTTCTCCTATGCCAAGCAAAGTGCCCGCGCTGGAAGTACCTAGTACTTACCTACAAAAGGAAAAATAAGTAGAAAAGCAGAAACTTAAAAAAAAAAAAAAGCTTACCATTCTCCCCCTTCACATTCGTGTGGATAACTATTATAAAAATATTGATAAATAAATGAATACAAAATAACTAGTGTTGGAGATGTGAGAAATTGGAACCCTCACATATTGCTGGGGCTAGGGAGATGGTGCACTGGGGAAGACAGAATGGTGATTCCTCAAAAACCTAAACACAGGATTGTCAGATGACCCAGCAATCCCACTTGTGTGTGTGCACCCCAGTGAACAGAAAGGAGGGACCGAAACAGCCGTGTCCAGTCCCTATTACACACCCGTGTCGACAGCGCCATTTTGCATCACAGCCAGACGAAACCCAAAGTCCATCAACAGATAAATGCTTAAACAGAATATAGCATATACACACAATGGGATATTATTCGGGCTTAAAAAAGAATTCTGATACATGCTACAATATGGATGAACTTTGAAAACATTATGCTAGTAAGGACAAGCATTATATGATGCCACTTCTAGGTCTTACCTAAAATCGTCAAATTTGGAGAGACAGAAAATAAAACGATGGTTACCAGGGAGTAGGGGAACAGGAGAAGGGGAGTTATTGTTCAATCGGGATGATGGAAGAGTTCTAGTGATGAACAGTGGTGATGGCTGCGTGCCATTGTCAAAGTACCTAATGCTACCGACTCCTGCACTTGGAAATGGCCAAAATTGTTAAGTCCGTGTTATACATGTTTTGTCATAATAAGCAGTTATTATTTATAGGATTTTAAAATCAGCTGAAATATCATAATTTGTACAATTCACTGACAAATTCAAGATATACAAAAACTGAAAATTCCCATATACCGATAATAATTAAGTTAGGAATATTATGGAAGATTTATGTTTAAATAAAAACATTTATTTATATATATAATATATAATAAATAAATATGTAATTAATATAACAAAATTCTATTAATATAATTAATATAATATTAATATTAATATAAAATATTAATATAAATATTAAATGATTAATGTTTATCACAAATTTATTAAAATTTGTAATATAACAAATTTTACTATAGATTATTATTATGTGGCTATCTATATATATTTATCATAATTATTTTTAAAGAGTCTTGATTTATTCATTTGACAGAGAGAGTGAGAGAGAGCATGAGCAGGGGGGAGGGTCAGAGGGAGAAGCAGACTCCCTGCTGAACTGGGTGCCTGATGTGGGACTCAATCCCAGGACCCCTTTGATCATGACCTGAGCCAAAGGCAGGCATTTAACCGACTGAGCCACCAAGTGCCCCCATGATTATTTTATTTATCCAGCTAGTCAATTCATTTTAATGTTCCACCTTCCTACACAGAGTTGTTGGCACACGTTCTCATATCAAGATAAAACTTTCTAAAAACGAATATTGGTTATTATACCGGGATGTAGTCAGAAATGTCCTCAGGGCATAAGGGGGAATGTGAAGCTCTTTCTTCCTACATCATATGACCCTCCCCCCACCGCCATGGCAGTGCTGGTCTGAGTTCTGTGCCTATCAGTTCTCTGATTCTCTTCCTTGAGATGCTGACCTCTCATTACTGCGTTGTGTCCATCTTTCGTAGCCCCTCTGCCCTCAGTTCTATTGTCCTGCTTCTAATCTGTCACTGGGAGGGAAACCAGATAATCAAGCCCAGTAGAAGTAGGTAGGAGATAAAAACAGGTAATCGTGTAAATGAGCTGGAACTCTTCAACATGTTTTTACTGACCAGAGAGTTACTTATTTCCATCAACACTTCTAGAGTGTGTTTTAGGTATGGGAGTTGCTGATCTATTCTGTAATACCACATATAGTTGCCTCTCACGGGAACAGTACAGAGGTTAGGGGGTTGCTGTGCCCTGCCCCCCCATAGTTGAAAATCCACATATAACTTCCCACTCTCAAAGCTTAACACTAACAACATCCTACTGACTGTAAGCCTCACAGATCACATAAACAGCGAATTAGCATGTATCTTGTACGTTATTATATGTGTTATTTGCTGTATTCTTACAAAAAATTAAGCTAAGGAAATGAAAATGTTATCACTAAGAAAACCACGCATTTCAAATCCACATTGCCTGATGGTCAGCTGTAGCTTGTAACACAATCTCACGAAGATTCTACAGATTAAATTCAGCATCCTGATTATCTGTTCAATATAGAGCCATACTTTTCCTCCATGACTGTAATAGTCTTAAGTCTACATTTCAACACATTTACCAAAATAGAGTCCAACTCGAGCAGTCTACCAATCTAAACAACAAGACCAAACTCACATTATATATATTCAGTGTCATAGAAGTACACACATATTCAAATCGCACATAATTTCTCTCAACTTGAAAATTTTGCAAATGTGTTTTGCTATACTTCCTTATTTAAATGCTTGGTTTTAACTTCTTTTGCATACCCAAGCTAAAAGTAAATAACTATAACATTTTATTTTTTAAGAGAAAGCAAACGAGTAGTTAGCTTTACAAGGGGTGGAGTCAGGGGGCACCAGGGGCAAATATTTTATGTTCACTGACGTGTCTCCTTTCCCTAAGTCCTCTCGCACCAGCCGAGTCGAATGAATGCTCTTGGATCTCTCCCTCTCCCCCCTTCTCTCTCTCTCTCTCCCTCCCTCCCTCTCTCCTTCCAGATAAATGCCAGTCATTTGGCCAGGGCTAGCTCACAGAAGGCGCAGCAGGCACAGATGGTACCGATGCATAAATGTAATCTAGTAAAAGAAGGCCAACGCCAGCCCAGAACAGAGTCCAGACAACCGCGGTGCACTTACAGGAAGTCTGTGACGGGCAAGGTTAACGCCGCGGCTGGGAGCGCTCCCTATTTGCTCCCAGGCCAACAACAGAAATTCCTGAACAAATAAGCACATTCAATTCATCTTATTTGTCACAAATGTATTAATTTAGACGGCATCTCAATGAATGGTCTAGCCTTAGAAATAATACAAAAAAGGGGATAATGTCTTTTGTGCACCTGCGTGAGCGCGGTCACGTTCTCATGTATCTCAGGGTCCATGCACTCTTCCCACCCATTCTCTAGTTCCTTACCTCATTGTGTTTTCTTTCTAGTTCTTGTTACGTCAAATTCTTGTTGGCTGTGTACTAACATGCCAAATACGTCTCCCCGCCTCCAGTAACTCTTATACACATCATTCTTCACACGACTTCCCATTCCGTGGCTAAGTACTGGTTTTCTGTCTCCTGAGCTACAGGTAAACTCCACAAGAGAGCCTGGGTCTGTCCTGGTCAGTGTGGTCTCTCAGTACACAGTAATAAACCGCTGGCTGAACGAGTATCAAGGAAAAACAAAGGCTCTCGTCTGTACATACGCTCACATGCTCAAGCTCTCCCGACACACACTCAAATTTATCGCAAACTGCTAATATAAGATTTTTTGAAGATTATGTTAAAAAAAGAAAAACAAAATATTCACTAAGTCAAATCACCATACTCTAAGTTTGGAACGCCCACAAGATACCCCTGATACAGGCCTAGTCCTGTACTATTCCTATTTTGTTCATTCTAAAGACAAACAGAACATTAACAAAATTACCTCTGCTTAGTAATCCTACCTGGGCCTACCTCAGAGGTAAGTCTGTTTCATGAAGAGTGCCGCCAAGAGGAGAAAAGGTTAAACATTTGATGTGTGATTCAGTCCAGCGAGAGTAGAAAGGACAGTCCAGGAGGGCAGTAACAGCGGGGCAGACAGAATGTCCTTGTATGATTCTTTCAGCGGCTCACAACAACTCTTAGTGGCACAGAGGAGGGACGCATTTTCCTTGCAAAAAGATATTCCTTCTTAATTTAATTTCCTATTTTTCACTATACACCTATTTATTTGCTCCTCAAATTACCCAACTCACAATAAAAGTCATCACTACTGCCTTAGGTAACACAGTGTCCTTCCCATCACTGAAAAAATTATTAACTTATCCAAACACAGGATACACTGATTATAGCTTGGTGAACAGTTATATGAGTGTTATCATAAAAACCATGTGACAATATAAAGAATGATAATCATATCATTTTTTAAAAGGCTAGAAATCAGTATTTATATACAATGATTTCATTTATATTTTAAAAACAGGCTCAGAAAAAGTTTTGAAGTAATACTTTCTTGAATAGTTTTGGTTTGTGTGATTTGGGAAGACACTGTTTTCTTCTTTGTCCTGAAATTTTTGCAAATTTTCCTTAATAAGTACATATTTGTTCGGCAATAAGAAACATTTAAAAGAAAACTTGCTATCTTCTTTATTTTACCCCTATTTTCTACACACACACACACACACACACACACACACACAATGCAGTTTTTTTCCTTAGTTGTAGTCTTCCCACTGAATCAAATTATTGAAAGAAACTAAATAGCTGCTAATAATTTTAACTTTTTCTCTAATATAAACTGTGGCATGTTAAAAAAAAGTATATGGAAAAAGCAACAAGAAAGAGTTTCTGTGTATCAGTAAATGACTGTCAATGCTTTTGAATAAGATGGAAGGTGTGGGAAGCATGGAGGCTTTTTTGGGGCACGTGGGTGGCCCAGTTGGTTAAGCAGCAGACTCTCGGTTCCCCCTCAGGTCATGAAGCAGAAGTCCTGGGATTAAGCCTCATGTTGGGCTCTGCCTGGGGATTTCTCTCCCTCTTTCTCTCTCTCTGCCCTGCCCCTGCTTGTGTTCTCTCTCTCTCTCTCTCTCTCTCTCTCTCTAAAATAAATAAATAAATAAGTGTATCTTTAAAAAAAAAAAAAAAAGAATAGAGGCTTTTTTTTTTTTTTTTTTGTCGTCTTTGAAAACCCAATCTGCCATTTGAGAGTCATCCGACCTGGAACGACATTATCTTTTCACCTGATTTTCCTTATTTATAAAATGTAGGAGTTGTAGTATTGCCTCATAGAGCTAGTGGGAGAATTATAGGCTTGCACACGAAGCTTCGTGTCAGACACATGATAAACACTAACAGGGCGCCGGGTGGCTCAGTGGGTTAAAGCCTCTGTCATCGGCTCAGGTCATGATCCCAGGGTCCTGGGATCGAGGTCTACATTGGGCTCTCTGCTCTGCGGGGAGCCAGCTTACCCTTCTCTCTCTCTGTCTGCCTCGGCTTGTGATCTCTGTCAAGTAAATAAATAAAATCTTTTAAAAAAAAGATAAGCACTAACAAAGGCTATTACTACCATTAGTACTACTACCTCTACTACTACCACTAGTATTTCTATCTAACAGAGATGAACTGGCAAATAGGTTGATACATGGAATTGTTTATCTAGAACTTCAAAGCAGGTAATGGAGCAAAAACCAGCACCTACATTATAGTCAAGCTCCAAACCAAAGAAATACCTAATTATTGAGAACTTCTTTCAAACACACAGCTGTTGGAGCGAGATCTTGAGTGCTTTCAGAGGACTGACTCTGAGCATTCTAAGAAAACAACAAAACAGTGCTGGCCACTGCTAAAAATAGACAGGTTTAGGGGCAGGTGGGTGGTGCAGTCGGTTGAGCGTGGGAATCTTGGAGTCGTGATCTCAGGGTCATGAGATCCAGCCCTGGCAGAGCTCAGTGCAGAGTCTGCTTAGGAGTCTCACTGCCTCTCCCTCTGCCCCTTCCCACTTCTCTAAAACAAATAAATCTTTTTAAAAATTTAATAAAATTAAGTATATAACATGCTACTAAAATTAAACTGAATGCCCTCCAATAATGTGAAGAATTTAAAAACTGTAAGATCCTATTTTTGGTTTTTCTTTTTTTTAACCTCACCACCTTGGCTGATTAGAACAAGTGTCCTTTCTTCCAGGCAGACCCAGCTTGGCCAGCACAAAGCGGGGCTGGATTTCAATGACCCTCCATTACTCCCCTGGTTTCCACCTCTATGTAGGACATAATTTGATCACCTGGAAACAGCATTCCTGGAATTACACATACCTGTGATGGTACATCATGGCTCACAAATGTGAAAATGAAATAGTAACAAAGAGTTGAGAGCAGGGTGAAATATGGATCATAAAAAGGGAAGCTCAACGGCCAGATGGGACAGCAAAAAGGGGACGTGCAACAGGAAGTGCCAGAGGAGCAGTAACGGTGAAGGCCGAGTCAACACGCTAAGATGAGGAGGCGTAGTAGAAACTACAGTGTAGGGAAGTACACTGGTATTTATGCTGACATGCCTGAAGTGTGCAGAAACGGTAAGATACGTTAATAATTCCACCCAAGGACTTGAAAATCTAAGGTGGATTAGAAGAGGAGTATGCTGTGCCCACTTGTGTCTATCCTGGCTACTCGTTTTCGGAAGGAGCACCGGCCTCTTGACATCACGTGATGACACGAAGAGCATCTCTACCATGTTCTAGCTGTTGGATCGCCCAACAAAGAAGGAGACTTGTGTTCGTGTCCTCTCAAGAGGTGGCTCAGCTTTCAGGGAGATCTACTTTCTTAAACTACAAGTGCATCCCCCCCAAAAAAGGACTGAGAGCTATGACCCCATCTTCAAGTTGTAAGAAAATGTGGTTGACTGGGATTTGACACATTACAATCTAATTATTGATCGCATATTCTAATACTGAGCTAGCATTCAGTTCTAAGTGTAGGAAGTAACCAGACACCATCGCCAGTACTACTGTGACGCCACTTCTTAAAGGGCTTCAGTGGTTACGATCATCGCTCAAACACTACAAATGAGATAATTATTGAGTCCATAGGTACTTTTCTTTTTTCTCTGGATTCTTAATCTCTATTCAGATAAATTTCAAAATGATACAATGCTATGTAACTGTACTAGTTTCAGATCTCCTGTCATCTGAACTTGGCTACTCTCTTTCAAACCCATTACAATTCTTTTTCCTCAGCCAACACCGTAATTGGCAGCCCTGCAATAGAACCCTACTCAAACATCCAGTACAAGAAGCTTTCCCCTTAATCTCACATCCAAAACCTAAATGAACAGCCAAAACCTTCTCACATTTTTGTAATTCTATTAAAGTTTCTCTTCCTTTTAAGATAATTTATTTCTTCATAAAAGTTCAGGTGTAATTGCTGATGGAAGGAAATACTGAGATATTTCAACAGCATTCTAGTTGGTCTTGGGGACTGGACAATGACACAAAAGAAATAAAAATCCTTTATTAAACCTAAAAGAGAGTAAAGAAGAAAAAAACTAACACATGAAATAATTGGAAAGCAATTAATTTTAAAATTATTGCACAGTACTTAAAGGGATTCACTTTAAGCTGGTTATTTACTGCACTCGGGATGATAACGACCTTTGCACTTACAATCAAGAAGCAATAGTGCCCCCACGGTTCAGATGCTACACTTCTCCATAACCATGCTCACAGACACAAGGGTACTATCTAAAGGTAAGAACTATAATTTTCTTTTTGCTATCTTTTGTACAATTCTAGGAATAAAGTCAGCAAGTAATGAATAATTCGATTATGTGTTCAATCAATTGAAGGCGTTTCTCATTTTAATCTCTGTTACAAAGGAGAAAAATGTACTGATAATCTTTTTCTTTACTCTTAAGAAATAAATGAATTAGCCCTAATTTTATGCAGTTTAAAAACACCCATAAACTTAATTAAGCTTTAAACTTGGTTATAGAGAATAGGAATCAATCACTACAGTCTCAACAGTAGCATTAAGAAAACAAGGTGCCCATTTCAGTTTCTTAAT
This sequence comes from Mustela lutreola, assembly GCF_030435805.1. NCBI lineage: Eukaryota > Metazoa > Chordata > Mammalia > Carnivora > Mustelidae > Mustela > Mustela lutreola. Next base: position 3,158,628 of record NC_081290.1, on the reverse strand, counting down.
GAGCCAATTACCAGTAATAGGAAAACCTCAAAAGATTCAGATTTGGCTCAATTAAGTTCCTTGAAAACCAATCTCATATAACCATCTACAAGAGAACAGAACAGGGCAGAAGGGGAGATTTTCTGGAAGACTACAGCATCCGTGAAGGTTGAGGCTAGCGGGGCTGGTTTCTGAGGATCGATATTTGGAAGTATTTTCACTGACGTGCTCGCTGGTTCACTCACAAAACATTGCCCATTTGCAAGCGACCTTTTTTTTTTTTTTTGCCCCTTTCCTGGGCTACTTCTTCCCAACTCTGATTTGCGACTTATCTGGTAGCGATACCGCCTAGATTATACCATTCTCAAAAAACAAGTTGCTCTTTCATTATCTAAACTAGAAACAGAGAAGTCATCAACTGTTGCGTGTCACTGACAAAGTACAATTTGAGCAATTAAGTCTCCACGGAGCCATATGTTTACACTGAGCACTAACTGTCTACCTATCACCAAGCTGGGGTTCTTAAATCCCTCTAATACTACTGAATAATTCATTGCTTTTCAACAAAAACAAGAAATGAGATTTTGACAGCTGGTTACTATTTCATTCTAGTTTTTACTCACAAATGACTGCCTCACCCCATTCCTCAGTTTTAGGAATTTGTTGTTTCAACTTTCTGCAAAAGCTTCCAGGGGCTGCTTAGAGACATCGCTACTGTCCATTTAGACAGGGATGGTCACAAGGAGAGAGCACCGAGAAGTAATCTTGCTTAGTCTGAAGGCAAAATGTCCTTCATTTCTGGGTTTGAATCAAGCCAATTAAAACCTGCCACCAGCTTTGCAAAGCCCAGCATCGCTGCTAGTGCTACTCATACAAATTAACAACATATTTTACTCTAGAGGATATCCTTGTGAAATGCAGAAGCAGGAGAAGAGAGCTCTAGAATTCAAGCCCATTATATGTATCCAAAATGCTTCTGTATTCTCATGCCAAGCTCTCTATAACCTATTCTGTCCCTACAGAAAAATTTAAAGAATGCTGAGAAAGTAGTACATTACCTTAAGTATGGCTACTTTGTAACCCACAGTGGTTAATATATTGTATTATATATAGGAATAATCACTACTGTTAGACTCATTAAAAGCCACTAAATCACAAGACCATTTTAAACTGCTGCAGCAGGAGAAAAACGTTCAGATCTTTACAGTACCGGGTCCTGGCACGGCACCAGAAGAATGATGTAGTGTATCGCTTGGGGGAGAAACGTGAGCAGGAGTTCTTGTACTTATGTGTATATTTCTAATTTGTGTGACAAATAAATTTTTTTAGCCTTCACACACACAAGCCTCCTCTCTGCCTGTCACAGTATAAAAGCAACCCATTGGCCTGAGCTGTAGCCCATATGGTTGTTATACTTATGTTTGTGAGTTTGGGATAACGCGCTTTGTGTTGGCAATTTTCATTTCAATAGCCTATTAATCTCTTAAACACATTAAGCATGTCCACCCCTGCTGCCGGACTCCCGGCCCCTTTGATTCTCTCCCCTTCTAGCCCCGTGTTTTCACCCTGGAGCCCGAGGTGGCAGCAGAGTGACTCCTGCCTACAGGACAATATTTCAGTTCAAATTACAGGTGGTTTCGTAACTGCCTAAAGACATGTCAAGCTTCTACCGCTCAGGCTTTCTAAAAGGAAGCATAAGGGCTTTGCGAACAGGGTCACTCTTGGTGTTTAAAGCATGAGCTGACTCACTGAACTCCGGAATCTGACCCTTGCTTCCAGCAGCTTTACTGGAAATGGACTCAGCCGGGACTCAGCCACCCTCGGGCTGCTTGGGGGACAGCGGGCCTTCTCTCTCCTCTCTGCCCCTGTACGGCTGCACCCACTGCAGGGAGGGATGCAGGGCAAGCAGGTGCCCCTCTCTTGCCCGGTGAGAAGTCCACTTGGTACGCGAAGCAACGTGTGCACAAGTTCAACGTGGCCATCTCTTTTTTACGAAGATGCCTCAAAGTGTCTTTCTATAGCAGCAATTAGCCTAAGTATGGAATGATCTTACTCTTCAGAATCCCCGTTACAATCCCAGCTCCAGATCTCCACCAACCAGCACCCATCTCTCATCATTTGACTGGGAGAAATGCACCGACTTCCTCTGTATTACATCTAATGGCTAAAACAGTTAGTAATATTTACTCACTGCCGGACAATGGGCTCAGCATTTCACAGGTATTATTGGCTCGTGCACTCTCCACAGAAACGAAGCAGGGTACTTACAGGACATAACAGAAAGCCAAGGAGGCAATTTTACATTTTCTGCCCTAATAAAACTACTACATATTGATGGGAGATCCTCAACCCAAGTTAAACTAAAACACTCAGTTTTTATCAGGTACCTCTGGACCACAGTGTTCAGACCCATTTCTGGTGTTGTGCTGGCACTCCCCCGAAAGACGGCACCATCCTGCTTCTGATGCAACAAGAAGAGAGGAAAGAGCCCCAGGTGGTCAAAAAGGTCTGAATTAGGGGAGCCCGGGTGGCTCAGTGGGTTAAGCCTCTGCTTTCAGCTCAGGTCATGATCTCAGGGTCCTGGGATCGAGCCCCGCATCGTGCTCTCTGCTCAGCAGGGAGCCTGCTTCCTCCTCTCTCTCTCTCTTTCTCTGCCTACTTGTGATCTCCCTCTGTCAAATAAATACATAAAATCTTAAAAAAAAAAAAAAAGGTCTGAATTACAGCAACTAAGACCTAAATTAAATTTATCTTGGCCATCACAAATAGGCTTTACTTTAGTATATTTGTTCTGACACATAGATCCATATCTATCCCAGATTTGGTCACCACATAATGACCTGAAATTTGAAATGTGATAAATAAAAAAAAGCTGAGGAGGGAAAGGAAACGCTTCGAAAGCAGAATATGTAAAGTGGGAAAATGTAGTTAGAATGAAATTAAGAAACAGAGGCCGCCAACTTGGGAAATGTAATAATTATCACAGTAAAAATAATAACAGCAAATATTTATTTAGAACTTTCTGGGTTTCAGTCACTGGGCTATGTGCTTCACTATTTCAACGAATCTCCAAACAACACTGTGTGGTCAAGTGCTATTATGTAATAATTTCTATTTTAAATATTGAAAAAAGGAAAATGCATTTTGGAGCATCTAGGAATGTGCTTCGGGGCACAGAGCTAGTAAATAGTACAATGAGGAACAGAGCCCAGGGAGGAAAAGAGAGCGACGGTGACTCGGCGAGGTCATGCGCACCTGCAAACAGACTCTACGGTAAGTGTCTCCAGAACGTTCCCCGGGAGCGCTTTCAGAGACAGCCCTGTTCCCGCGAAGGACGCAGGACTGGACAAGGACAATCTGTCGTGTCGCAGTTTCAAGAGACCTTCCCCAGTTCCCTGGGGGTCTCTGACGTGGGAACGGCCCTTCATAGGGCTCAGAACTGAGCACCCCACAGCAATCAGTCTCTGAGCGGGCGCGGCCCTACTCTGCTCTGCTGAACTGTCCCAGGAAATAGTTTTCCTACAGTTCTCACGAACTGCCCAACTATAAAGGAAGAAAACAAAGGGAAGGGAAGGGAAAAGATAAAAAGAATCAGGTGAAAGCGGATTACCCTCCTTGATTTTGTTTAACTGGAGGCATTTATGTCTTAGGATGGTTAACGCCACCTAAAGGTATACAGCAGGGAGTTCACATCCTAACCCTAAAACTTCAGCAGCAGACAGCACCGGAAATTAAAAGGGCACAATGCTTCGGCTCTCTTCTTACTGACGTGAAGACTCCGTGTATCCACAGACAGGATTTCAAGTTGCTGTGACTCCCGGCTGGGTGTGCGACGCTTGCTTCTTCGGGCCGGAGGCAAGCAGAAGCGAACTACACTAACTGAACTGCAACCCCCACTTCTTAGTGAGTTGGGGTGATGTGAAGACCCTGAGAAAAGCGACCTGAGGAGAGCCGTCCTTCCCCTCAGAATTGCTCTCGTCCTTCAAATTCCGGGCTCAGTGGATCATTCACATGTGTCTTATTTTAAAGCAGCTGACGTAAACGGGAAGAAAGTTCACATAAGCAAAATACGAAACTGGAAGAAAAATGGTAATTATGCTGCTTGGCACCACTCCCTCCTCTTCGAACCAAACCTGTTCTTACAGACTAGTTCAACCAGGTAAACCTGATTATGGGGCAGTACGGTCCTACTGACAACCAAGACTGGTCTGGGATGACCCCGTTCATGTTTTAAGTGCTACAAAGAATAGACAGCGAGACAAGCTCATAATACAAACAACATAAAATTGTTTATTATTTCATTTCAGTAGAACATCTTCTAACTTAGAGCTTCTAAACACTCTTACTATGGGTGATGTCAGAAACACTACACAAGCAGAGAACTATTTCCTTTGCCACAGACGACAAATCTTTAGTGTCTTCTGATACGCATCGCTCTGCCTGCTCTGGGGAGGCACTGGATGCCTCTCCTGCCTTCCCTCTCACCTACCAAGGTCACTGTTGAGTGATGACACGACTTACTGCAAAAACGTACCCTCGTGCACAGTAACTACCTACTGCTCAGTGTCTTGTCAGTGTACCACAAAACTCTAAAAAAGGTCGCCTGCCAACGTTAATAGAATATATAAACTTAATATCACAAATATAAATTTGAATAAGCCTAAAACCAAACTTCTAAAAACCTAAAAACAGACTTCTGTCCTCACTATTCATTATTGTTATAAAAGAAGAAGGCACATATCTGAGAAATTAATTTTAGCTTCAGAGAAATTGACCTTCTTTTCCTTGAGTGATAATCTGGGAAGTGAAAAATAAATAAATTGCTAGTCAACTGCATTCACTTCTGGTTTGCAAAACCAAAGCCTTTCTCAATTAATGAGAGAAACAGTGGCAAAATGTACAAAGTGGAAAAATTTTTTAGCCTCGTTAGCATTTTTCAACCAAGGTTCCGTGAGTGCCTTAAGATCTTTGGGGGCGTCTATCTGTATATGATACACTAACTTCTCACCCAAGCCTTATGCTCGCTGTATTGCATCCTTGGGAGAATGAAAATCAGTCCAGTCCCTTAAAATATTTTCTCTGTTCTGTGATTCAGGCAAGAAGCCTCAGTTGAAAAATTCTGTGGTTTTTTATTGTTGTTATTGTTGTTTTAAGGCACAGAGAGGTTTTATAACTTGCTCAAGGCCAATCGGTTGGTAAATTCAAAAGCTGATATTTGCATCTAGACTTTGGACACTAAAGCTGGGTGTCATTCACAAAATGAATACAAGGCATGCATTATTACAAATTTCAGGCATGACTTGTTTTGTTTTCTTAGGCTATCAAATTAAGATACACAGAAATTCAGAAGCACATTTTAGACTAACTCTCTTAAGTAAAATAAGCCATAACAGATGCCTGTGAGTAGGGTCTCAAGCAAAACAAAGATAATACAAGTCTTTAAAAAAAAGTCACAATCTTCCATCTCTGGGCAAAGCAATTTCTAAACATTCAATAAATACTGTAACAATATTATAATGACTTGAAATCATGATGGAGGCCCTTTCCATTTCAGTAACTTAGAATCCCATCTCTCCCTCAAACTAAATGAAGACAGACAGAAAGACAGACAGAAAGAAGAGAAGAGAAGAGAAGAAAAAAGAGCAAAGCAAGGCAAGGGAGGGAGGGAAGGTGGAAAGAAGAAAATAAAATTGTCTTTGGAACAATAAGTCAGATCCTTAAATTAAAACGAAGTTTTTGATATCTGCTTTATAATACCCTTTGTACAAGGTTTATACCCTTTGGACTTAGTCATCATCTTTCCTTGCGTCCTATTTCATTCTCTGATTTCTACTTTATCTCCAATATTTTAAGCAGGACAAAGAGAGATTCTACATCCTTTGGCCATGCTTTCTGTTCAGAAAACATTATCCCTTAACATCTTGCTATTATTTAAAAACCAAGGAGATGAGCTTTCAATATGAACAACAAAATGAAAATGCTTCAAGTATAACGTGTATCTGAGGGGCACCTGGGTGGCTCAGTGGGTTAAGCCACTGCCTTCGGCTCAGGTCATGATCTCAGGGTCCTGGGATCGAGCCCCGCATCGGGCTCTCTGCTCAGCAGGGGGCCTGCTTCCCCCTCTCTCTCTGCCTGCCTCTCTGCCTACTTGTGATCTCTCTGTAAAATCAAAAAAAATAAATAAATAAGGTGTATCTGCACATCACGGGGAGAAAGGAAAGGCAGAGACAGAGGTCCGCACACGCAGGTTGAAGGCCCAGGAGCCCCGTGGGTTTGGTGCGCTGTCACCTGACGCTTACATGTCTGGGATGACTCAGAGCCGTCTGTTAAATAAAGGATGACAGGCAGTAATTCTTTGAATGGAACACACTGCACACTAAACAGGGACGGCTGAGATAAAGTGTCACGGGCAGGTCAGTAATGACGACAAGGGCTGGATTCAGCTGCCGCAGCTCTCCCCGTCCCAGGTGGGTCCCCAAACTGCCGTAACCCTCACCTCTCTGGAGGTCCTTCCTGGGAAAGAGCAGGCTAATACAGCAGGTTAGAAAACCCGAGTTATCACATGGCCGGAAACACGCACGTAAAATCTGCTTCTTCAATGCCCCAGGAATTTACTTCTTGGCGGAGTATGTCTTTATAAGGCACAACGCCAGTGTACTGTAAGTGTGAGGTCTGATGTCACGAAACTCTGAGTTTAAATAAACCACGGTTTGATCTTTGTTAAATTCTTTAGTGTATATTGGAGAACCTACGTTTTCCAAGGATTAAATTAAAAACAGAACGGAGCTCAGCCGGCACACAGAAGGGATGGGAGCAAGTGTAGTTATCCACTAACAAGTACGGGAGCAAGTGTAGTTATCCACTAACAAGTACGGGAGAAAGGTTAGTTATCCACTAACAAGTACGGGAGAAAGGTTAGTTATCCACTAACAAGTACGGGAGAAAGGTTAGTTATCCACTAACAAGTACGGGAGCAAGTGTAGTTATCCACTAACAAGTACGGGAGAAAGGTTAGTTATCCACTAACAAGTACGGGAGAAAGGTTAGTTATCCACTAACAAGTACGGGAGAAAGGTTAGTTATCCACTAACAAGTACGGGAGCAAGTGTAGTTATCCACTAACAAGTACGGGAGAAAGGTTAGTTATCCACTAACAAGTACGGGAGAAAGGTTAGTTATCCACTAACAAGTACGGCAAGCGAGCAGCGTCGGAATGTGATGAACCAAAGCGGCTGCTTCCCTCTCCCTCCTTGGCCACCCTCGCCACCTACCCACCCCCTGCTGCGTCCGCTTTCATACATTTCCTGCTGCCAAAACGGGCCAAGAACTGGAAAATGAGAACATCTGCCAAGCAGCAGTCAGGAAGCTAGTTCTAATTTTAAAAAAATAAGACAGATGTGGTTTTGACCTACAGGAGAGAAAATAACCAACACAGAGTGGGACGAACCGATCCTCAGACTCTTAAATATGGCCGCAGGAGTTTGTTTGTTTGTTTGTTTTTGATAAATCTAGTATTTCTAACTTCCTACCGAGCATTTCCAACTTTTTTCGAGCTCAGTTTCACAGCCCATCGTCAGGAGCTCGCGCCTCTTGCTATCCTCGCTGTCGAACCCCCTACCGCCTCTTAGTCTTCAGGTCCCGTCAGGAGCCCCTTGTAACTCCTCCACCCCACTCTGATGAAACCCCACTGTTCCTTGTTCTACCCTCACCGGGGGGACCCTGCATGAGCCCCGACTTCTTTCTTTCAACCCATCCAGGAGTGTATAGAGTGTAGACCAGCAACCTAACACTTCTTAAAAATGTTTCCAGAAGAAAACAAATTTCAGTAAAATATCTTTTTTTGGTGGCACAAAGGTTTGTGGTTTTGGGTTTTGTTTTGTTTTTTTTTTTTTAAGATTTTATTTATTTATTTGACAGACAGAGATCACAAGCAGGCAGAGAGGCAGGCAGAGAGAGAGGGAGAAGTAGGTTCCCCACGGAGCAGAGAGCCCGATGTGGGGCTGGATCCCAAGACCCTGAGATTAGGACCTGAGCAGAAGGCAGAGGCTTCACCCACTGAGCCACCCAGGCGCCCCAGTGTGGCAGAAAGGTTTTAAAAACTTGACAAATAGAGCAATAACTATTTGCTGGACATTGATTGCTAAGTGTAAGTCAAATACACTAGATGCTTGAGAACTGGATCTGACCTTGATTTATTTCCTACAACCACACACACGCCCACACCCCACACAGCTTGGAAGTTGCTGAAGAAACAGTTGAACCACTGTTGTGGAACAAACGAGAACTTTCCTACCTTCTCCACCTGTTACAAATCCTTCAAGGTTAATGCAAATCTTTCTTCATCTATAAACTGTCATTTTACATCCTAGTCTGAAGTGCTCTTCCCTGATAACTTGAACAGCAATTAATGTCTAGACCATTCATTTGGAAATTAATTAGGCAACGCTTTGGCAACATTTCTTCTGTTACTACCTGAATTTGTTTTTATGTATTTCATTATTTTGTTATCTATATGTGTATTCTTGGTCCTTTAAGTAGATTACAGTCTTATTGAGGACTGTGTACTAAGCATTTTAGGGTCTCAAAAATTGCTTAAAATCGTGAATGTTCACAAAGAAATGAGTAATTTTATTTTTACGACTCTCACATATTAATTCTAGCTCAGTTTTTTAAACTACTGTTTGTCGAATTGCGACTGTATAATTGAATGTTCTATCATACCATTCTTTGCTATAAATATATATTACACATCATCTGTAACACAATCATGTGTGTTTTACTACGAATTCATATAAAGCAAAAGTATTATGTTAATTCTTCAAAATACAGTATCAATGGCTGCACTGCCATAGATTTCATGGCCATAGCATATGAGAAAATCAGATTAGGAATTAAAATCCTTCTAGATTCTTAGGTTGGCTTCATGTTTTTGTTTTTGTTTTTATTTGTTAAAGGAACTTTACTTTCTTTGCTTTGAGTTATACTTTGTGAGCTTTACTTTATCACCTGCCCCAACTAGATCTTAAATTCCTGGTAGGTAGGGAATATCTAGTAATCGTTACTTTTTTTTAAGAGCTTATTGTCAAGATTATAGTTCATTTTCCTCTCAGTCTAATGTTACTAAAAACAATTTTAACCAAAAATTCAAAAAAGACAAAAACAGGAAATGTGTTTAAATGCTCATGTTTTTCAAAACACCAAGAAAAGAAAAATTCTAGCATTAATAATTTTAAAAATCAAATATTCACCTATAACCTTACATACCATCTATTACCATTATATTAATATAATGAACTATTCCTGTGTTTACCCTGTTTCTTACTCCTAAAAATATTCCAAAAACAAAGCAATAAATGTTTAGAAAGAATTAGAAAACAGTTTCTTCTAAATATCATAATTTCGGCTTTAAAACTTGGTTTATATGGACATTCTGTAACTTTCAGTTACAAAAATTGTCTGGTCATTACTATTAATATTAGTATCTTTAGATGAGAGGGAGCACACAGAATGATACCCTGGGAATAAGACGGACTTACTCTTTCTTACAATTTGGTAAAGAGGCATTTTCTCAGCAATATAGTAATGAAAATAATAATGTCAGCATGCCATGACATGAAAATCTTCCAAGATGCCTCATCAAAAACAGAATGAAAGGCGGCTTTAAAATGAGGAAGTGCCCCATGTGACATTTAAGAGACTTAGGGTGCACACAGTAGAGCACAGCTCGGACTGACAAGGAAGCAGGCCAGGGATTTGTCTTAAAAGTAATGGCAGCCCATTTGCCTCAAGAGAGAGACACTTGAAAAAGTACTCCAGGCAGGTGGTTTTAAGGACAACTGAGGCATCCTGCTCTGAGCCGGATCAAAGGAGAACTCCGACAAGCAGCGTCAGTTGTTCCACGGATCAAAATGAGAGCTGAAGCAAGAGACGATAAGGAGGGAAATAAACAGTTGATTTAACATAAATTCAAGACGTCCAAAAAGATGATGAAACATCCTGAAAAGCAGGTTGTTTTCAGGGATTATAAATAACAAATGACGAGAAAGTCCCAACAGTATCCCAAACTAAAAATTATGGCTTTACTACAGCAAACAGGAATTTTGGTATGAAGTACATTTGAAAAATGTAATTGGGAACTGTGTCATCATCCAAGCCCCGGGTGGAACTCTTCCTTTTAGTTTGATTTTATAGATGAGAACGAAAGATTTTAGAAGTTAAGTTAAGTTGGCGATAGTGACATCTTTCCAAATGTGTCCCCTGAGGCAAGGAAACAACAGCAAAGGTAAACTGTTGGGACTCTGTCAAAATAAAAGCTACAGCAAAGGAAACACCCAACACAGCTGAATGACGACCTACCGAATGGGAGAAGATCCGGCGAATGATGTATCTGTAAAGGATTAGTATCCAAAATATACAAAGAACTTACACAACTCAACACCAAAAAAACCCCAAATAATCCAGTTAAACAAATGAGCAGAAGACATGACTAGTCATTTCTCCAAGGAAGACATCCAGATGGCCAACAGACACATGGAAAGATGCTCCACATCACCCATCACCAGGGAGATGGAAATCAAAAACACAGTGAGATGCCACCTCACACCTGTCAGAACTGCTAAAATCAGAAACACAAGAAACAAGCGCTGGTGAGGATGTGGAAAAAATGGAACCCTAGTGCACCGACGGGAATGCAAACTGGTGCAGCCACTGTGGAAGGAAGTGTGGTGGCTCAGTCATTAAGCTTCTGCCTTTGGCTCAGGTCGTGATCCCAGGGTCCTAGGATTGAGCCCCACATCCAGCCCCACATCAGGTTTCCTGATCAGTGGGGAAGCCTGTTTCTCTCTCTCCCACTCCCCCTGCTTGTGTTCCTGCTCTTGCTCTCTGTCAAATAAATAAATAAAATCTTAAAACAAAAACAAAAACAAAACAGACTACCCTGTGATCCAGTCACCACTCTACTGCGTAGTTACTCAAAGAATACAAAGACACTAATTAGAAGAAATACATGCACCCCTACATTTATTGCAGCATTAGTTACAATAATTAGCCAAACTAGATAGCAGCCCAAGTGTCTATCAATAGACAAATGAAGACGATGTGATACACAGAGAGAATGAAGTATTATTCAGTCGTAAAAAAGAATGAAATCTTGCTATTTGTAGCAACATGGATGGAGCTAGATAGAGTATAATGCTAAGTGACAGAAGCCACTTAAAGAAAGACAAATATACATGATTTTACTCATACGTGGGATTTTGAAAGAAAACAAACAAAGGAATGAAGAGAGACACACCAAGAAACAAACTCTTAACTATAAAGAACAAACTGAAGGGAGGTGGGGGGCGGTGGGAGAAACGTGCCAGGGACTAAGAGTGCACGTCCTCTGATGAGCACTGACAAGGCACAGAATGGTGGAATCACTGTATTGTACACCTGAGCCTAATACAACACTGCATATTAACTAAACTGGAATTAAATTAAAAAAAAATAAAAAAGAGTAACCTGTTGACTTGTTACCACTACTTATATTTCATTTATTTTTTAAAGAAAATGTTTTATAATTATTCCTAAGCCTTGGTATCTGCATAATAACTAGATGCTCAAAAATCAATCCACAAATGATTTTCTGAGCCCAATATTTCCAACAGTGCGATTGACAAAAATGCTTAATATTTACGTTTTGGATATATTATGTTTAAATAGTCACTAGTGATTCTGAGGTTATTTAAATAGTTTACTAGTGTGTCCCATTTCTATGTTGGTCTCTTCAATCTAATTTCATTGGTATTTCATTCTCAATTCAAGGTATCAGCCTATAAATTAGAACTAAAACAGTGAATTTTAAACTGTTCTGCATTTTCTGTGTAATTGGCTAATTAAATCTGAAACATAAAGTAGAATTTAATTAGCAAACTAAATTTTCCAATAACATATTTAAAATTCAAAGAAAGTTAATACTACTCACTCACTCACCACCTACCTATGTGACTCTGGCAATTACCTGACCTTTCTGAGCCTCAGCATCCTTATCTATAAAATGGGGATAAATGTACTTTGCAGTGAGTTGTTTTAAAAATTAGTGCAACATACCTAAGGTCACTAGCATAGTATCTGGTACGTAAGTGCTTCTGTAGAGATTATGCTGCATTTGGTTATTAATGATGGTATTAATAATGTTGGTGATGTGTGCTGTCTTCATGGAATTATATTCTTAAACAATTTTTTTAGTTAAGTCTATTCTTGACTTTCTATGCTGGCCATGACAGTTTTGGATCCTAACACTGTCCCAACATCGCTATAATTACCTAAAGTATATGTTGCATTGGGGTCTTTCCTGATTTTGTATCTTTGCCTGTTTTAAAGTCATAGGGATAGAAGGCAGAACACAGGGTACACAGTCAATGGTACTGTCACGGCATTGTCTGGTGACAGCAGCCACACTCGCGGTGAGCAGAGCATGGCATACAGACGCGTTGTCGAATCACTATCTGGTACACCGGAAGCTAACGTAACATTGTGTCTCAACTGTACTTCAATTAAAAAATAAATAAGTAAATAAAATAAATTACAAACAAGCAATTACAAATAAGTAAATTAATAATAAATAATAAGTAAATTAATAGGTTAATTAATACAGCCAATGGAAAACAGTATGGAGCTTCCTCAAAAAATTAAGAACAGAACTACCATACGCTACAACAAAATTAAAAAAAAAAAAAGGAAAAGAAGCTAAAGTTTGCTCTGTTTCCAAGTCTTGCTTGATCTTTATAATTCCCTGTAAAATTGCTGTTTTTATCCACATTATACTTTTTTAATTTTTTTAAATATTTTATCTATTTATTTGACAGAGAGAGATCATAAGTAGACAGAGAGGCAGGCAGAGAGAGAGAGAGGGAAGCAGGCTCCCCGCTGAGCAGAGAGCCCGATGCGGGACTCGATCCCAGGACCCTGAGATCATGACCTGAGCTGAAGGCAGAGGCTTAACCCACTGAGCCACCCAGGTGCCCCTATCCACATTATATTCTTAATGAAATATTTCTAATATACACTTGAAATACTAAAGATCTAAGAATTTGATATTAAAATAATACTAATTCAGGGTTGTTTGATTTATAAATAATATCTAAAATAAAATTTTATCTAACCAATCAAGAGTTAAGATAATTCTACTATAAGAATAAAACTATGATCAAACCATTGTCCTTAGAGATTTATATTAAAAGCATTTAAAGACTAGAGATCACCAAAAGTGTTGTCATCTAGTTAAGGGAAAAAGACCACTTAATAGAAGTGTATTTGGTTAATTTAAATCAAAGTGATTGATTTTCATTTAACATTTGTCCACTACTGATAACTCAGGTTGGAAAATCAATTTCAGAGAGACCCAATGGGAGAAGGGTTCCATGTAGTTATATATATTTAATGACAGAAACACATTAGTACTTCACTGCTTACCATAGCACTAAATAAAAGAAAATTTGTGTTTAAATTACTTTGCAGTTGTGACACAAGGCAGCAAATTGCAACATATCAAAATGACAATAGAGATAATCCAATATCTTCTCTTTTTCTGAAAGAAGAAAAGCAGTGAGAAATAGACTAGCCTTAAAAAGACAGAAAACTGGCATAAAATTTAAATGCTCTCTTAAATCTGTATTCTTTCTATTTTCTTCCATATGGAGTTATTTTTATTTAATTTATTTAAAGCATAATAGCAGCGGAGTATCCGTTATGGATCTAGAATCATAGTATCGTTATCGTTTTCCAACAGGTTTCAGAATATGGTGAGGAATATGTGCAACATTTTAGCTTTTAAAGTAACTTGTAAAATATTTGTATGTATCATTTTTTATTTTAATTCCAGTGAAGTTAACATACAGTGTTATATTAATTTCAAGTTGTTTGTGTGTAGTATTAAAATTATTGATGGGCTCGGGCACCTGGGTGGCTCAGTGCTTAAGCCTCTGCCTTATGCTCAGGTCATGATCTCAGGGTCCTGGGATCGAGTCCCGCATCGGGCTCTCTGCTCAGCAGGGAGCCTGCTTCCCCCTCTCTCTCCGCCTGCCTCTCTGCCTATTTGTGATCTCTCTGTGTCAAATAAATAAATAAAATCTTTTAAAAAATATATTGATGGGATTACAAAATGTCTAATCACTAAAAAAGTACTAATTAGTTTAGACAAGTTTGTAAACAACAGACTGAACTTTCTACTGACATAAATTTTTTTATTCATCAGAATTTACTAAAGCCTGCTAAGAGACAGTGCACAATGTCCTGGGGATAGCCGTGTGAACGCTGTGGGGAAAGTCCTGTCTTCATATCACTGGCTTGGTTCAAATTAGGGGAAAAAAGACAAGACTGCTAGAATTCAAAGATGTCTTTGTGATCACTTTTTTCTCTATATACACATCAGAAAACTGAAGACCAGAGAGAAGAGGCAATTTGTGCTGGATTTAAAGCTAATCAATGACAGTATAGGGATCTAAGCCTCTGGATTCCCAATGTAATGATCTTACCAATATGTCACCAAGGGCTTTAGGACTTCTGTAATCCTGCTTCTTCTCATAATTTACTTCCCTAATCCCCAAGTTCTTGTCCCAGGCTAGAACATTAGTGTTCCTGGAATACACAGATATGCCCGACCTCTTGTGCCTTTGACCGTGGTCTTCTTTCTGGAGCGTGGAACTGCAGGCCCGGGGGAAAAAGATAAATTACACAACTTCTCAGGTCCTCTATGACGTAAAAGATCCTTATCAACTTTTGGAGAACTCTACTGCCACTTCTAAATGTTCTCTTCTATTTACAGATGCATGCAAAAGTGAATGTACATTACATAGAGACGGAATAACGTGCATGCGGTCTGTATATATTCCAAAACAATTTATTGATATGGACATTGATACAAAATTAATAATTTCTGTATCAAAAGAACCAGATTCAAAACTGAAATTTTAAAAGTACTTCCCGACCTGTGTAATTGTCTTAATTCGGTCAGTTATTGTCTGAACAGGAAGGAAAAGAAAGCATTGCCCTGAGAAACGACAGCAGGGCGAAACGGAGCGCTCACTGAACCAGAACCGGAAAACGTGGGTTTGAATCCAGGTTCTATTATTTTCCAGCAACATAACCTCGGGAAATTCACTAAACACCTCAGTCTCACACTCTTCATGTCTAATATGGGAATACTACAGACACCTCACTCTGAGCACAATGAAGTGTTGGATATACTGAACAGAACTGTTAGCTGGATTTGAGTTCTGAATCTTTCCTATGAAGGACTCCCCCTGGGTGGTGGGGTTATGGACATTGGGGAGGGTATGTGCTATGGTGAGTGCTGTGAAGTGCGTAAGCCTGACGATTCACAGACCTGTACCCCTGGGGATAAATAATACATTAGATGTCAATAGAAAAATTTAAAATTGTTTTTAAAAAAAGGGAAGATTTCCTCTTTCCTGAAGTAAGCAGTGCCCTCAACAAGTACCGGCAGTGCTGCCCCACTAGATGCATAAACACTCAAGTACGCATGAACATACGCACATGAACACACACATACATTCATGTACACTGGTATCACACACCTGAGCTGCATTTATCTATCTACATATCCCTAAGACGCAAGGAAGAAAACCCCTGAAAAATCAAGATAAATATCTGAAGCCATGAAACTCTTTTTTGGTCGCTAATAAACCTAAACTGATATCAAACCTTTAGCAAAAAAAGAAAAAAAAAAAAAGAATAGAATTCCTACTGGAAAAAGTGTTACCTTATCCAAGAAACCCCTTGACTTCTTGACAATCCACGAGACTTGCTATTTCAAAATTTTTGTATGATTCTTTCTCGTGAGTCATAATGAAAGGACTATAGACAAAGACAAAAACATTGATAAAGGGGCTAAGCTCTACAGGAGAACACAAATTATCTCCACTCTTGTCGCAAATTGATTTGAGAACCTTTCAAGAGGATCATGTTACTGCCCAGCTCCAATCCCTTACTGGCTGTCCACGAACTATAAATTAAGAGCTAAGCTGTTGACATATGCACATTTTTGCTTGTCTCTCCAATAATTATTGTGTATAAAAATAAATAGGTGAATAAATAAATACTATTTCACTTTCATGCTTTTTCTTATTTACATTTAGAGCTAATATAAAAGAAGAAAACAGGCACCTGGGTGGCTCATTTGGTTAAGCCACAGACTTCCAGCTCAGGTCATGATCCCAGAGTCCTGGGATCGAGTCCCACATCGGGCTCTCTGCTTAGCAGGGACCCTGCTTCTCCCTCTGACCTTCTCCCCTCTCATGCTCTCTCTCACTCTCTCTCTCTTTCAAATAAATAAATAAAATCTTTTTTAAAAATGAAAAGAAGAAAACATTGCTGCAAAGAATAAACATATATGTCTCAAGCCAAATCCGTGATTTCAAATTTGTAGACACTAATATTTAAGTCGCTGACTATAACTTGCTACTGAAGTTTAGTTCACAGTCGTCAGAAGTTAGTTATACATGTAAAAACTAATTTATTGCGTTGCATATTTTCACTGAAGCCCTCTTTGTTTTTGTTTTTTATTTTGCATGGAGAACATGAGATTTAATCCTGAAACCGTATTCTTAAATTTTGATTCTTATGTGCTTTTACAGATTTAATCTGGAAGAATTGCAAGTCATTTTTCTATAGCCAAAATATTCATAATAGAGTTTTCTGTGATTTCACATTTTAAAGTATCACAGAATAATAACACAGATCTAATAGTGAAAGAGTAACCCGACAAACATGAATGGAACAGCTAGGGGGGAAAACAAAAGAGATTTTAAGTAGATGTCTTAGTCATTTCAAGGGTCAGTTTCATTCCAAATGATTAATGCCTCACGGTAGTGGCGTAGGCAACCTTACAAACATATAATTTGCAGCTTATTATTTAAATAAACACTTGACTTTCCTATTGCATGTGTTTCAGAGGAATAATCTTTCTTCCTCGTTTTTCATGTTTTTCCTCTTTCTGCTCCTGATGCTCCCTCCTTCTATTCTAGCCCATAATCCGACATTTCCTCTTCGGTGAAGTATTTTGTATGCTAGTAACCATGAAAGTAATATCATTCAGATTTACTGCTGATGCTGTACCTAGGGATTTTATTTGGATTTATTGTTACTTATCTATAATTCCTAACTGCCCTACAGTAACTGTCAAAAGGTGAAGGCCTGAATATTAACCCAGGGAAATGTTTGAAAGATGTAAATGAAAATATTTATGTAAGTCTCTCTCTCTCTCTCTCTCACACACACACATACACACACACCCTACTCTCCCTCCTAAACCTCTTATCTCATAAAAGAGCATCTGATGCCAAAGCCTGAACAGTGCATTAAAGGCTTAACTTCAGTATTAATAACTCAGATTTAAAACTCTTGACAATTAATTAAGATTAATGACAGAAGTCACCCCCTTTTCCTCAGTGTGACGCCTCCTCCTATCCCTTCAATTCCTCATTCCTGTAACCATTCCACGCTCACTTCAGGCTGTGAAAACCCAAGGTCCTAAAAGTTTGTTCCTGTTCTCTGTTGCCTTTTGTATCTGAGATTAACGAAGTAGACATTAGCAAATTTACAACCAACAGCTCAGACAGCTGGCCTACTTTAAGCAGTTAATGGAAAAGGAACTAATCTAGTTAAGAGCATAAGACTAGTTCATAAATCTGGATTCAGAGGACAGATAAAGCCATCACACCTCTTCTGGAGAGTATGAACTGAATTCAATCATCAGCCCTCTTCTCTCTGCTCCGAAGAGCCAGCATCTCCATGAACTGGACCAACACGGCGCTCAGAGCTAGAATAAGCCACATACAGCCCTGCACAGAGACGATTATAGAAGAGACTGCCTGCCATTAATATACGATGTCACTGGGACAAACAGATCTAGCAAGAACTCCAGTCGCTGAAAACTCTTCTTGGATCAAATGCTCAGCAAAGACTAAATCTGATTTAGAAAAAGAGGAGAACAGGGGCGCCTGGGTGGCTCAGTGGGTTAAGCCTCTGCCTTCACTCAGGTCATGGTCTCAGGGTCCTGGGATCGAGCCCCGCATCGGGCTCTCTGCTCAGCGGGGAGCCTGCTTCCTCCTCTCTCTCTGCCTGCCTCTCTGCCTACTTGTGATCTCTGCCTGTCAAATAAATAAATAAAATCTTAAAAGAGAGAGAGAACAATACAACTGCAAACAACAACATATGAAACATATCCTGACAAAGAGAATTAATAAAAATGATAACCTTTTATCCATTCAGAATTCCACCCAAAAGAAAATGGTGTCTTGTTTTTGTAACTCAGGAAATGTGCAGTAGATTGAATTATAAATTAATTATCATCCAAAATGATAAATCTCAGCCCCACATAAATAACACTTTTATATATCAGCATCCTCAGCCATATCTTTATAAGAAGTAACTCAAATTTATCAAATTTCAGAACTGCTCTGAAGTCTTAATTTTCTTAGTAGCTTAGTCTCAGGGGAAGAATCATGAACCTAAAATCATAAGTCCTGATAACAAAAATTCTAAAGTGTATAAAGTCAAAATGATGTATCTCCTGAGAATCACTAGAGTTTAACGCATATATTCATCAATAGCTTATTGTTTTGCATTATAGTGAAATATTGTGATTTGCTGGCCTAAGATTCCATATGCAGAATTAGAAAGCTAATGTCTTGACCCTGTTCATTGAGTTGCGGAAACCATCGACTTAGATACATGAGATGAAGCGTAGAGGGAACAACGGCCAGAAAAGCTGTGTAGTTAGTAACCACGGTTTGGAAGCCATACGTAGAGACCTGGTGACAACAGGACACCCAAGAAGAAATTCATATACGCTCTCAGTGGTAGTTCGCAGAATTTAAGAGAGACGAGGAATTGTCTAATGATGGCAGCGAAGCAGCGCCCGTCCAGGCGCTCTCTGGAGAACACAGTGACTCGTGAGACTAACAAGAGACCAAGGATTAAACCTTAGGAGTCAACCAAAGTTAGGAGGAGGGAAAAGAGAGAAATGAATGATGTAGAGAAAGAAATCCAAGAGTAAACACACTTAACTCTAGATATAGCTTTTATCTGTACACTATAGATATAAATGTGCTATTTGAATTCTTTATTGAAATGTGTTTTACAGATTTACTTTGTTAGATAAGCAATGTAGGATATGATATATGACAAGATATCATGTGGATAACTGCATAACCATATAATCCTTTTGAGGATAGCCCATTCTCATTAGGGTAGATCTTAATGATATTTGAGTAAAATTTACTGAATTCATCATCAACTCTTCATTAAGATACCATTAGTGTCAGGAAATGGTTCTAATAGAAGAATTTACTGTAAGCAGAAAACCGTGCTTGATTTAAGAAAAAAACTGTTTGAAATCTTTAATTTTGATCCAAAACAAAAATGTGCTTAGTACTGGGGCGCCAGGGTAGCTCAGTGGGTTAAAGCCTCTGCCTTTAGCTCAGGTCATGATCCCAGGGTCTTGGGATCGAGTCGAGTCCCGCATCAGGCTCTCTGCTCCGTGGGGAGCCTGCTTCCTCCTCTCTCTCTGCCTCTCTGTCTACTTGTGATCTCTGTCTGTCAAATAAATAAAATCTTTTAAAAAAAAATGTGCTTAGTACTGGAGAAGACTCTAAAATATAGGTATAATATAAACTATTTTCAGCATACTAACCTGCTAAGAAATATTATGGAACTCTAAAGTTCTGGAAATCAGATACATTTTTTTTTCCACATTCTTGAAGTGAAAAGACCTCTCTAAGGAGAGAGATAAGAGGTACAATGGCTTTGAAATGGGAGCAAGTTTGTAAAACCTACCTCAACTTCATTAATTTTAAAAAGGGAAGAAAGAAAAAAAAAACCACTCAAGAAATTCCTTGGAACCCTTTGAAATAAAATTTTTAATCCAGTCATACAATGGTAAACAAGTGAATGCCCACCAGTATTTCTGAAACAATTTCTCTCAAAGTTTGAATAGTAAATCATTTTTACTCCATACCTGAAAGTTATATCAGTTACAAACTTCTCAGGTATTAGAGGTTGCAATTTGTTTCTGTGCAGAAGTAACAAAAACTATAAAGACACGAAGCAATTTTAAAAAGGACTTACTTAGAGATTAGAAGTGTGTATTATAAAAATCCAAGTGTTTTATTTAGAAATAAAAATTAAAGATATTTAGCAAAAAAAACTTATTTCTCCTTAAAGTATATATTTATATAATGTGTTCATATAAAATCATTTTGAAGAATAAGGGAGCAATAAAAGCTTCCTATTCAAGCCAATTTCCTTACATGAGTTACAAAGCTTTCCTTAAACTAAACTTACAAATGGGGGTCTGGTAGACATGAAGGCACCAACATAATGTACTTTGTTAAAATAATAAACTGTCTACAAAATTTAATACATTTTTTTCTCCCGTTGGCCTGGGTCCTTTGAGCTCTACATTGAAAGCTGAATATTTAATATATGCAGAATAATACAGATTTTTGTAAATTATTAGAATTATAAAGTGATTTACTTAAATATATTTAATCCTCCATAATTAATATTGTAAAAGGCTACACATAAAGTACTCAAAATGGTTAAAAACAAAGGTGAAAACCTGTATCTGTGCTGACATTTCTGCTCCCAGATGGATGATTTAATCGTTGTCCTCAAGATGTTCTACAGCAATCCTGTATATTAAGGCTAAGAAAATAATGTATTTAGCCCTGGACAACCAATATTAAGTCTCAATATTTTTGAAGTATTGTTTTAGTGTGCCAGAACTCACTGATGATTTTTTTAAAAAGCTTGTTTCTAAGATCAGCACATTAATTTCAGAAGAGGGTATTTACACTAATATAGTAATTTTTGTCTCTTGACCTTCAAAAGCTGGTTGACCAATTTTAACCAAGAAATCTAACCAAGAAAATCTAAACTTATAAGTCAATACATAATATATGTATGAGGCCAGTAAATCCAAATTATGCTTGGCTTGGGGGGTTAAGAAGCCAATTAAGTATCCAGGTTCTATTTATACTTTCTTTGAAGAAATAAGTCTTTTTTGGTAGTAATTTAAATTATTACAGTTCACATATTTTATATTTCAGTTTAGGGAGCCAAACTGAACCAGTACTTTTGCCTGCTTTTATCTATAATTAAGAGACAGTTTTATTTAACCTAAGAAATAGTATCAAAAAAGTAATCTATTTCCTGAAATTATTATTTTCCACTGAAACAGGCATTAGTTGATAACACCATACTGAGAAAATATGTTCTACATGGATCTACACAGATATATTTAGAGTAAACATACACACACACATATCCACACATACTCAGTGGGATTGCAGGAATAATGGCACGTCCGTGTGTTATTCAAGTAAAAATTTATCTTTCAAATACGTATAAGCCAAAGCTAATTACTTCTACTAATTTAAGCAGGATATTTCAGGTATTTTAAGGGTGCCCCAAATATAGACAAGAGATAATCCGAATGAAAGACAGCATATATAAGACAAAGGCTAGGAAACTGACGGTAGTTTTTTCCCAATCGTGTCAATCACAATTGGTTTCAACCATCATATAAAATTTCAGATCTTACAAAAATAAAAGGTAAGCAATCACTTGAGTATTAAAAAAAAAAAAAAAAAAAAAAAAAACTTGATATTTTCCTCTATTCTTTCGTTGAAGGACTCAAAAAAGAAAAGGTGTGAAGCTACCCGGAACATTCTGTGTACACGAGGCCTCAATGACCCAGCCTAAAATAAAGGGTTTTCTTACAGCTCTTAAAAAATCTACTGCAAAGTCCAGCTACAGGACACAAAATATTAAGAAGGAAGCTAACACCTAAGTGTAAAAACGCACTCCCTAGCAGCGGAAGTCCAAGCACTGAAAACATCTGAAATATCAGATCGCTTGAGGGAAGGTTTCAATCTGTTCAGAAACACCCACGGGTGGTTCACACTTCGCAGATGCCACGGGGAGCGCAAAGGCAGGGGCACAGGCCCTCTCCCAGCAGAAGGCGATTCGGTCTGAAGATGGAGTGTCTAAGAGCCCGAGCGCTGGGTGAGGGAAGCAGCTGGCCCTCACCCTGCTCCGGGGGGTCGGAGCGTGGAAGCAGCTGCCCTGGGAGGCCGGTCGGCTCCTTCCCCACCGGAGACCTCAGCAGCAGGACGCGCGGCCAAGGGAGCGAGGGCCCGAAGCAGAGGTGGGAACAAGGGGGCCGCCGTCCTCGCTCGCCCTTGAGGTCACCTGGTTTCTCCCGAGCCTTTTAAATGAACCTGTGCTTTGTTCTCAGATATGTTTTTTCTTTTCGTATAGACTTTTTTAAAACCAGAGGACAGACATTGGGCTCTGGCAAAAGGACTGCATTTTTGAAAGCAGCTACCGTCCATCTTTCCAAACCCGAAAATGCTACCTGCGCAACGAAGCAAGTCCTCCTCGCGCAATACCCGTGGCTTAACTGGAAACGCACTAGGCGCCTCTGCGGCTCCTGCGACCGCGGACGGAGGCAGCTCGGCCGTCCTCGAGCATCTCCCCCAGGCCGCTGTCCCCGGCTGCTCGCGCTGCAGAGGACGCCTTTGCCTTAGCGCCCAGGGACCCTGCAGGGGTCCCTCAGGTGAGGGCGCCCGAATTGCCTTCAAACTAACGGTTGGCACGAGCACAGACTATTGCGTGGCCGCACCCTGGAGACCGCACTGAAACGCCGCGTCGTGGGAGCGTGCGGGGGTCACGGTCTTTGCCAGGTTCCAGCTCGGAGCGCACGTTCCGCAGCCCTTGCCGGCCGCACCTGCGAGACAGAGCGGGAAACGCCCCAGAAAGAAACATGCCTGAACCTGCAATCCTGGCTTCTGACTTGACGTTTTACTTTAATATCCAAAAAGCCAACGGGCTTTTCTAAATCTTGTTTTGCTAAAAATGCGCATCCGTCCGAAAATCCTCTCCCTCACGCCCCGGGGTGAGAAGTCGCGACGCCGGCTTGAAAGCGGAGCGTGGACCCGCCCGGACCCACCCGCCCAGCGCGGCCCCGGCCCTTCCCCTGCGGCGCCCGGGTCCACGCGGCCGAAGGTGAGCGCAACCTGGGCGCGGCCCGGACGCCCCCGGAGAGGAAACCGGTCGGTGGAGCCGCTCCGCGGCCGGCCGCTCTTCCCTCCGCGCCGCCAGCAGCCCCCGCCCTCCGCAGCGGCCCGCGCGGGATGCACCGACCCCTTGTTGTCGCACAACAAACGCCGCTTTGAAACGCGGGCGCGCCCCCGCCGCGCTCCGCAGCCCGTTTGATGCGCGCCTTCAAACGCGCCCGGGGCTCCGCGGCGGCGGCTGGCGCGGGGGCCGCAATCTGGACGCGCGGCCCTCCCCCGCCCCCCCGGACCCGCGGCGGCAGATGCTGCGGCGCCGCGCGGTCTCCGGAGCCGCCCCGCGCCCGCGCCCCCCAGCGCCGCCGAGGCGGGCGCCGTCAGATCTCTGTTTGCGCCCAAGGCGAGCCGCGGAGCCCAGCTGCGTCCGCCCGCGCTCGCGCCTTTGGTGTCTCGGGCCTCCGGGCAGCGCGCGCGGGGCCGGGACGGCGCAGCCTCCGCGGACGGCCGGGCCAGCCGCCGCCGCCCGCACCCCGCGCCCCGGGCCCGCGCCTGAGCCGGGGGTGGGGAGAGGGGGGCGCGGCGCCGCCGGAGCATCCCCTCCCCGCACGAGGGAGCGCGCGGCGCCGTCGGAGCATCCCCCCCCCCCCCGCACATGGGAGCGGTTGGTGCCGTCGGGGCGCGGCGGGGCAACCGGGGTCCGCCGAGCCCCGCGCCACGTGCTCCTCGCGCCGAACCCCCGGAGGCCGCGCCCGCGGGACGCAGCTTCCAGGTCAGACACAGGACGGTTGTCCCGCGCCACGACGCGCCGAGGACCCCGCGCTACGGGGGAGCCTCCGCCCAGCCCGGCCGCCGCCGTGTTGCGGTCTCCGCGCGGCCTCGGCTCGCCGGCCCCGTGTGTTGGGTTTCAAGACCGACGACGACTCCGGTAACGCTCGCGAAGGACACGCGCTCTTGCTGGTCTCGACAACACGGAGCCACTGCCTCGCCTCCCGCGACCCGAAACGCCTCCAGGGCCTCCGCTGGCTCCGGCACCGCACACGCCGCTTTGGACGCGTGGCCGGGCGGCCCCTCCGACACGTGCAGGCCGGGCCGGCACAGGCTTCGTGAGCTCCGGAAAATACATAATTTGCAAAACTTTTCACCCACTAATATGCTGATAAGAAAGTTTCTTCTAAAAAGACTGTCCTGAATAGCTAATAACATCTGCCCACTGCGCTGCTCCACACGCCAAGACCAACGTTTGGCGGCGACGGAGGTCTCTGACCTAAGCTAATACGACACTACCTACCAATTTCCTAATATTCAATGGGAAAATTTAATGGAACAATAGGTTTGTGAAATAAAAGTGATTAAGTTTGGAAGGACAATGATTATCCCTACTCTATATGCCTATAAAGTACACACACACGAAACCGTTCATGACAGTCCTAGTAACCCAACATATTTTAATTAAGTACTGACAGGATTCATAGGAGTAAGACTGAAGATAGGATTTTACCCTTCCATGTGCTAAGGTATCCAATCACAGGTCAATACGAGTACCTAAAGCTGTCCGAAAAACCCCTAGACCAGTTTCCCCAATCAGTGGTTCCACTCTGGGTTACCTGGAGTGTGCGACCCAAAGAGCCAGAGAAGCGGGAACCACTGCCACTTGCACATCTTGGTCTCCTAAACTGAAAATGTTCTCTATTCCATGTAATCTAGGAGACAATCCAGGTCTACACATACTGAACTCGTGAAAAATCAGTCCATCTAATTTTTGAGGGCTTAACTAGCCACAGTAAGTAGAAGGTAATGATGACCCATGATCTTCTTCTCATGCATAAACAAAGCGTTACCAAAGCAAATCATCCCATTTTAATATCATCCACCAAATGTACGTCAAAATTAGCAGTGCAAAATATGCTCTACATCCTGATTCTTTTTCTACCTCTGGGTCCTCTTTTTCTCACTAGGTAAATCACTTTGTTTCTCAATTGAAAGATACTATAATGGCAAAAAGGTATTGGAATTTAAGAAATATTATTGCTCTTTTTTCAAATCAAATTTGTGGGATGCTCATGAGTCCATACAGATTATGCCTCTGCACCATGCAACCGTGATTTTATATAAATGAGTAATTAAATATTACTTTTTTGGATGATATTATATGATGTATTTCAGTTCCTGTAAAGTCTTTTAAAGTTGACCAACTCATTTACTAAGATTACGTGTCTTATGAGTGGTCAGATTTTGGGGAGACACAAATATCACAGAGTCCCATGGCTGCCCTTGTCGGTAACAATATTTACTGTGCTCCTGAGGATAAGAATAGAGCGACTGAAGAGCTTCATTCATGCAAAAGAAGCCAAAAAGAAAATTAGCAGAGAATGTAAGAAATGCATAAACTAGTATAAAAATTAGCAAACCTGCAAATGAAAGCCAGCCTGCCTTCCTGCCTTCCATCTGTCCATCCATTCATCCATCCAGCCATCCTCATCGTCCTATTTGTTTCTTCTCGAAAACACTTCCCACCAGGCCTTTCACTTTCTATTAGCCACAGTGGTCTGGTAACAAAAGACGCTCCTTCATACACCACCTGTGTCATCTCTACCTGTTGTCCAAGCAAAGGATAAGCGATCCGTGGGGAATTCTCAAACTGGACTTCCGAAATGGTTGAACTCAGATGTTTTTTAAAATGACCCTCAGTTCACAGAAGTAAAATTTTAAAGATGTATATATTTTTGTATATGACGCACCACGCTAAAGTGTGTAACACTGAACATAACTTAGTTTGGCGCCGCAAAATAGCTACTAATTGCTTTGATCATTCCATCCTTGAAAAAACAGCCTATTGCACCTGACTGAACTTCAGCTCCTCTGAAGTTGAGGTGAATAAAGTTCACTCACTTCCGAGTTGGTGATCAGGAGGATGGTCAGGGCGGCACACAACGAAATGATCCTGTTCTTGCTAACAGTGTTGTGTCTGAACCAAACCTGTCCGCAGTTACATAAGAAAATGTCTTCAGCAATTTTTCTTACAGTGACAAAAAATAGTGCTAATATATTAAAGAAATCATAACACTAAAGGAATTCTAGCCAAATTTCCATAAACAAAAAAACATCAAATAGGCTTCTTGGGTAGGAAAAATGTATACACATGTATGTGTGTGTACGTATTTTTTTAATGTGAGTGTATGTATATCTCACCATGGCAGATTTCTAGGATGCTTTACAGTCTCCCCTTATCCACAGGCGATATACCCCAAGATCCCCAATGGATGTATGAAACCACAGACAGTATGGAATCCTATGTACACTTTGTTCAAACCCATACATACACACCTATGATAAAGTTTAATTTATAAATTAAGTGCAGTGAGAGATTAGCAAAAATGCCTAATAATAAAATAGAAAAATTACAGTGGTACACTGTAATGAAAGTTATGTAAATGTGGTCTTCCTCTCAGAATATCATTGTCCTGCACCTACCCTTCTTCTTGTGATGCTGTGAGATGAGAAAATGTCTGTGTGACGAGAGGAAGTGAGATGAATGACAGAGTCATTGTGATGTGCCCTCAGGCTGCTCTTGGCCCTCTGGCCGTAAATCAGAAGGATTATCG
This sequence comes from Mustela lutreola, assembly GCF_030435805.1. NCBI lineage: Eukaryota > Metazoa > Chordata > Mammalia > Carnivora > Mustelidae > Mustela > Mustela lutreola. The sequence goes on along the minus strand of NC_081290.1, from coordinate 3,131,966 downwards.
GCCTCTGGGCCACGGCTGACTACAGGTGACGGGAACAGTGGCTGAGGCAGGACTACCAAAAGACACTTTGATATATTTAAGAAATTAGCTTGCATAAGTGTTGAAAGCACAGAAATATATATTTATACCTGACAGAACAGGAGGCTCTGTCTGTTCCCTGGGCCTCACTGTCGGTAAACAGTAGAGAAAGACTCCAACGACTAATCCCAAGTCTGTCCTTCCCACTTGGGAAAGTGGCAAAACCTCAGAATGTGATGTCCCAGTCCCAGTCAAAGGCTGAAGCAATGAGCGCGCTTATTGGAGTATGTGTAGACAGACCAGAATGTGTACGTGTTCCTTGAGAAGGGACTCGTGGTAAACCATGGTTCGAAGATGTTTTCTAACAGTAGATGATCATTTATTAAGCGCCCCATGTAATAGGAACTTGCACACAACAATAACTTGTTCCTTCCCCAAGAGTAGGGAAAGCTTTAAGTTCTTTGTGATTATTACTTCACCACCTCTGTCATACTGACCCAGGCACTCCGCTCCTGGCCACCGCACCCCACATACAAACCTCGTCGCCTTGCTGAGGCCGCATCAGGGAAACCCGGTCGTACTGCTGTCTCAGCAGCGCCCAGAGCGCGTCCAGACGACCCTGGGGGAAGCAGGATTTGTAAATGCCGAGGGCACGTATTTGACCTCTAGTCACTAAATAAAGCATTAAAATGAATACGCGAAAGTCTTCTTCTCTCCTCTCATTTCTTCCCTAACCTAAACAAACAAAAATCAATGACAAAAACGAAGTCCTTGCCACTGAGAAACAGTTAGCTGTCAGAACGGCTCATGAATGGCTCCTGGACACTTGGTCCTCCCTTACCTGGGGACTGTGGGGTCTAAAGAGGTCATTGCTTCTCTAGCTACAGCCTCTCAGTTAAGTCACAGAAAACTTAGACACTGACCTTAATTGGCGTGTACCACTTCGTCTGAGGAGCCTGGTATGTGGGTTTGGGCCGAGGCGGTCTTGGTCTGACAGGTTCCTCCACTTCTTCGGGAATCTTCACCACAGCGTTCTTGGCTTTCTCTAGCCTCGCACCTTCCTCCGTAGATCCTTTATCCCCCCAACGAACCTTTAACACAAAGGGAAGACACTTGTACCAGACGTCGAGTGTCCTGGAAGAACACACTTATTTAGCAGATGGTCCTCGGGTTCACCATCTTGGAGTAAAGAGATGCGCAGCACCAACTCTAACTTCCTCCTCTTCTGGGACTTCATTAGGTCTGTTCCCCATCTCGCTAAACACTTACCGTATGCACTGATGGCCGTGGGGGAGGGGACGATGACGGGCAGCTACTATGTGACAACTGCCTTTACTCCGTACCCAAAAAATGCGATGAGATAGACACTATGGATACTCTAGTTTCTTCCTTCCAGTTGAGGAAACCGAGACACAGAAAGGTTAAGTGATGTGCCCAAAGCCACACAGCCAGCAAGTGACAGGGCAGGGATGTGAACCTAAAATAAGTCAGTAAGTTTCAAATAGGCTTGAATTCCACAAGCGTACTTTATTAGTATTTCACAAATGTATTTTATACAAAGGACTCAACTGTTCCAAACTTTTCATCAAACTTTGATCAACACACAGTTGAAAAGTATGATTGAAACATTTAGCCTTTAGAAGTAAAAAATATTTTGTGATTTTTCTTTACTTTTCTAAACTCGACTTTGTGAAGTAGCTTTCAGTCTTTAGTTCTGAGCTCACCTTAATATGGTTATTTGACATACCAGCTTTTCCTTGAGGAAGGCAAATCTGAAAAGGCTCTGCACTGAGAAGAAAAATTCAGGGGCACTAGAGAATGCCACAAATTTTAGGGTATTGCCTTCTCTATAGAGTCTAAATAAATATATACTTATATATATATATATATATATATTTATTTATTTATATATTATAAATATATATAAATATACATATAAGTATAAATATATATTTATTTACTAAATAAATAAGTATATAGAGAGACTCTATAGAGAGCCTAAATAAATAAATATATATTTATTAGACTCTCTATAGAGTCTAAATAAATATATTATAAATATATATTATATTTATATATAAATATATATTTATATGTATATTATATATTTATATATTACATATACTTATATATTTATATATTATATATATAATTTTATATAAACTAATTATATGTAAACTATAGAGTCAAATTATTGTTTTCCTTATTCTCCAATGAACAGGAATTAAGAGCAAAATCTGAGCTGAGCTTTATCTCCTTATAGGCAAGGTCTTGGCTGTGACCCCTAGAGAAAGACATCATCCAGCAGGAGCGTGGAGAAGACCTACAAAAGCCAAGGACGTTCACAGAGACGACAAAGATGAGGGAAGTGAAACTGCAAAGAACTACAAATGCCTGTCCAGGACACAGGGACTCACCAGAATTACGTGATCTCCACAAAGGGAAAGAAAACTGAATACCTTGTAAAGCATTTTAATGACCTGAGTTCGTGGTTAGGGATACAAGGATTACCGTCCACAGGAAGAACTACCCAAGGCTTCTTGATAAGGCTTACTTAGATGTTTTTACCCTTTTTACTACAATTTTAGAATAGGCTTTTAAACTCAAGTGGACCCTGTTGAGTCATTAAAATGTACCTGCATCTTTCAGCGTGATCAGTGGTACTAGAATGTTTTTTATGAGGTTGTTAAAATTGTTTTAAACACCATTAAACCTTGAGAGCTAGCTAGTTGGCTTTCTTTCCAGAGCAATGACCTTCTCTTTTAATCACAGTGTCTTCATCTAGATAAACTGAAACTTAGGAAATCTTTAGATATGGTTAAACTGAGCTAAAAAACTCTAAAACCAGGATATATACACATACATATATATGTAGACATACATCTATACATGTAGACATACATATATACACATACATATGTATGTATGTGTATATATCCTGTATATACACATACATATGTATGTATGTGTATATATCCTGGCAGTTGTGAAGTCTCAGTTTTAAGGGAAAAAACAAAAAGCAAAAAAAGATACACAGTTAACTCACCAAATAAATGTCGTAACTCAGAAAAGTAATTCAGAATAAAAATGTAAGTAGATAAATGTTACATCTATTTAGAAATTACGGATGTAACATATACAGCATCCTAGCCTAGCCTTCACAGCTGCTACTGTAGAGGTGAGGGCAATCATAGTCTTCCTCCCAGAATCACTGGAACAGTTCTCAGATAAAGAACACCAAAGTGGCTGATCTGGAGGTTTTGTTTTTGTTTTTGTTTTTTTTTAAAGATTTTTTTATTTACTTATTTGAGAAAGAAAGCCCAAGCAGAGGGAGGGCAGGGGAGATGGAGACTTCTCATTGAGTGGGGAGCCCGACACAGGGCACAATCCCAGGACTCTGAGATCATGACCTGAGCTGAAGTCAGACGCTTAACCCACTGAACCACCTGACCCGGAGTTCTGACTCAGCGTATTTTAGAGACTCCCCTCTGAAACACTGTTGCTGAGGCCTAAAGAAAACTCATTAATTAAATCCTTAGTGTTAATTCATGAAGTAGCTGGTCTGTCATCCAAATCACCATCATCACAAACAACCCAATAAATAATTCTCACTCAATCCTAAAGTCTAAAATTAGGAAATATTTTGTGGATTTTTCCTAAAACTCTCAAAAGCAATTACAGGCATACCTCAGAGATACTGGGGGTTCGGTTCCAGACACAACAATAAAGCAAACAGCGTATAATAAATGAGGCAAATGAATGTTTTGGTTTCCCAGTGCATGTAAGTGTTATGTTTACACTATACTGTAGTCCATTAAGTGTGCAATAGCCTTAGTTCTAAAAAAACCAATGTACATACCTTAATTAAAAAATACTTTATTTCTAAAAATTTCTAAGCATCATCTTAGCTTTTTAGCAAGTGGTAATCACTGATCACAGATCATCATAACAAATAATAATAATGAAAAAGTTTGAAATATTGCAAGAATTACTAAGAAGTGACACAAAGACACAAAGTGAGCAAATGCCGTTGGAAAAATGACACTGATAGACTTGCTCAGTGCAGAGTTGCCACAAACCGTTAATTTGTAAAAATAACACAGTATCTGTGCAATAAAGCAGAATTCAATAAAACAAGGTATGCCTGTAAACATATATACGTTCAAATGTAACATTTTAGTATTTTAGTTTAAGCACATGGAGGTACTCAAAAAGGACAGAAAAGAATAAATTGATAAAAAAAAAAAAAGAAGTATTAGCAGAATTAATATGCCTGGCCTTTTTACTATGGAAAAAAACAAAACAAAGCAAAACAAAAAATCAAAGCGCAAGCTTGATAGCTAAATTCTTCCAACTCTACTTGGCTTTCATAATAAACCATAAAATTCCATAATTTCCAGAGAATATTTGGATGACTAGGAGGTTGTATCATAAAGGAGCAATTTCAGATTTGAGAAAAGAAACAAAAACAGTTTCACACTGAATTGGCAGAAACACACATTTGAAGTCATTAGGTATTGTGGATCAGTTGTGCTAACAGCTGTTATTAACATCAGCTCAGTTCCAGCTTTCTGCAAATTGCCGTTACCAGAGCATTTAAATATTTAATTTAAAGGAGGAGTAAGAAAAAAAAATCTATGTAAAATCCCTATCCTGGCTTAAAATAACATTAGTTACAAAGATTTGTTCTGTAATTCAGATGCACACATAATTTCAATAATTCCATTTATTTTCCCCAGGAAAGGGTATTTTTTTAAAGGAAATACTTTCCAGGTTTAAATAGGCATGATTTAAAAACAGATTATGTTTTCTATTTTCCCGAAGTTTAAATAAGATCAGATTTGAGAGAGCTTAATGATGCTTAAATCGCGATTCAATTTTTATTGTGTATCTTTATGTATTGTCTCTCCTTTGTAATGTTCACATTTACTTTCTCATGTTTTTCTCATGCCCATTCCATCTCATTTGAAGGAATACCACATGCAACGTAGCTAAAACTGTCCAAAGCTACAATGCACCCCAGTTTATTAAAAGTGGATGAGTCCATTTCATAAATTTTCTGAAACCGAAAAGGACTGGCAATGAAATTTCAACATATTAAGAATTAGTAACTCTTGAAATTTGAAATGTGAATTACTCAGGAATGTGCATGAGTCCTTGGCTTTCTTGACCATAAACTGCATTATTCCTTTTAACTCAGGACCACTTCAGGAGTTCATGGGGATGCTTTTCTTTAGAAAGAGATCGCAATCTATAATACACTGGAAAATCTGGCATAATTCCTAGTGTTTTCAGCAAAAACATTATTCATTTAAGGCTCACTTACTAACATGTGCTTTTCACTGTCATGTGGTAATTTAAATGTATAGATTTCAAAATGGAATTAAATTTATTATTCTGAATATAAAGTAGTGCACGCTCATTGTCAAAAGAGGAAAAAATAGGGAAATATGTAGCACCCATTGAAAATTACTCCCTCCAGAGAAAATTGCTAACATTTTGTAGTATAGCTTGTCAAACCTTTTTTCCCCTTGGTTACAGGTTTTCTACACACATTTTGGAATGAGGTGAAAAAAATTAAAAATAATTTGGGAAGGGCAGTATTTCAATACCGAATATAACGGTATATAACTCTTGTATTCACAAGTTTTTCATGTACGTTAGATTATCTAATCTAATCTTTCCTCACCCCTCCAGCCTAGAATGACACAACAAAGGGAAGCAGGCAGTAAATCACCTTGACCAAAACCTTGCTTGACCAACAAGAGCTGCCCAGCCACGTGCTCGGGGACTGTTTGATACTCAGTCACCCACGTGCAAACGCATACGCACTATCTTCTCCAAGAGACAAATGTAATAGCTTCTAGCACCTGCTTTTTCCGTGGCTTGTTAGCAGTGGGGTACCAGTCTTGGAGAATATTTCAGCAATAAAGCGCATGCTATTTTAGGGAAAATGTGATTTATCTTAAGATCTAATGTGGTCAAGAAAGTGAGAATCACTATCAGATGACTTGAATAACCACTTTGGGAAATGACAACCATGTGAAATAGGTCTGAGCTCCTTCAGAAGAACACTGAAATTTATTCCGAAAAGGGGAAACTCTCCTTGGGAATCTGAATTTTACTGAAATGTAAAAAAAAAAAAAGAGGATATTGCAACAGTTGTGAGGCGGTTAATTAGCTCACTGATTTTTGCTGGCAGTAAAAGGACAAAGCCCATATGATGGCAGAACACGTGAAAGTCCTTCTTACCAAGAAGTAAAGGATAATTACTAATAATTGTATTATAATAATAAGAAGAAAGAGAAGCCAGAATCTGTGTTTAATGATAAAGTCAGTCTGTCACTGAGAAAATTCTCCAGCTGTTCCTTGAGGTGGGATGCTGGCCTGTCCACGCTGTGGTCTAGGGCTGGCTCAGTGCTGGCAGTAAGTGCTTATTATTAATTAATCCATCACTTTGAAAACTGTTTCTGTGGTGGTAAGAAGTCCACGTTTCATCTTTAAGATACAATATTAAAGTTCAATTTTAATCCACACTTTGAGCCAGTCTAGAAGTTCAATATATTCTATAAATGATATTTAGAATTAATTATAATTGTTTGTAAGTGCTAACTAAAAGCTATTTAAGAAATGCCTTAAATGTGCTTCCTTTACATCTGTGATAAGGTCATACCCACACCACCGAATATTTTAATATTTTTATCCCTAAATAGTACATAGCTATTGGATCTTTTCAAAGACAAGCATTGTTGCTACTCCAAGTGGCTGGCTTCTACAAAGTTGATGCTGTCTGCAGTAATTTTTTCCAAAATAGTGAGAATAACCCTAACTTTGTGTTGCACTTTAGAGTTCAAACATCTTATCAATGCAATTCTTTGACTAATGAAGTCACTTCTTCTTGAACCATTCTGAAATGGCCAGGATGCTTGCATACAAAAAAAAAAAAAAAAAAAAAATTATCCAAAAAAGACCCAGTGTTAAATAAAACTGGATGGTATTATTAAATTCTGAAAAGCACAGTTTCCATGGCTTAATAGTTCTAGAATTACACATTGCAGATTAGCAGCTTTTTTTTTTTTTTTTAAAGGTACCAACCTCCATTCTTTTAATTCCTCCAACCCCTCGACCACCATAGTAAGAGGCGTCCACGGTGGGCCATTTCTTGGTAGGCAGAGGTTCCTGTTCCTCCTACGGAGATGCAAGTTTTTAAAAGCGGGTTTAATTAATTTCTTAAAATGCTGTTTATAAAAAATAAAAAATTAAAAAAAAAAAAAAAAAAGAACACAAGTATGACTTTCTGAAAGAAAAAAAAAAAAAAAAAAAAATGCTGTTTAGTCAGAATGAACACATATTTAAACACTTTTCTGAATAACGCCATCGATAAGGAAGAAATGGAGTAACCATTATATATGTGGCGTCTGGATCCACTTGGGCTTACATGCATAAATTTCAAGTGGAGTTCTACAGAATGGAAGGTTCCTGGTCTTCCGGTTTTAGGAATCTCCCTTAACTCACCAGACTACCCGAAGTTGTTCCTTAACTATGAGCAGCGCCATTTGTTTTTTTCCCAATTCTATTTGTTACCTCAAACTTAAAAAGGTTAAGACATTAAACTTAAGACAGCTTTCAAAAATCATGTAAAGCAGCAACATAAACATTAAGTTAAATGGCAAAATTGGTACTAAAAAGATAGGCAGTTGGGAAGTTTCGAAAGTGCACTACTTCCATATTTCACATTGGTAACACAATTTTGGCTAACAAATAGAGTGATATAAAAGTAATGACCATTTTGAAGAAAGGATGACACCTGTAAACTCCCTAACTTTTTATAAGTAAAGCAAATAACATCAGGACCACTGATATACTGACAAAGTAAAGTATATCTCTGCGCACTACTGAGTCTCACGGCCGGTCTCTATTTATCTGTCTTTGAAGGTCCTATCCCTCTAGCACATGCAAGAAAACACAAGAAGATGAAAAATGCCAATTAATTTTCATAAATTCAAAAGCCAGCATGTAGGTATCGCAGTTATTCAGCAACAAGGTAAACGGGCATGATATCCAAGTACAGAGAAGAATCCACATCACTCACTAGGCACCTACTTACCTCTTTTGGTGCAGGAGGTGGTGGTCGAGGAGGATCCTTGATAACCTGTCCGGGGAAAAAGAAATAAAAAAGGTAAAAATTTTGGTGGCATGGCAAGGAGACAGCAAAGACGTGTAAAAATAACTTGATTAGTAACACACTGTGGTACGCCAAAGATGTCCCCAGTGAACTTGGCCTTTCAAGGGCTACGCCTCTTCCTTGGAATACAGGCTCACCTGTAACTAGATTTTGACTGACTAGCATGAGGCAGACATGGCAGCATGTGACTTCTGCAGCTGGTCAAAAGAAGCTTTTCCACTTCCCTCAACATCCTTGGGACACTCACTCTGGAGGAAGGCGGCTGTCACGCCAGAAGTCCACCCTGAGACCATCGGGTCAGGAGGAGGAAGACACCGGGATAACCTCACGGAAAGGCTGGGTCAGGAGGGGGCCGGGCCAGCTCCCCGCTATGTCCGCCATCCCAGCCAAAGTGGCAAACACGGGTCTCTTGGACCTGGAGGCCTGTCAAGCTTTCAGATCACACCAGCCCACCGGCCCCAGCAACCACACGAGAGAACCCCAGGGAAAGGACCTCCTGCTGAGCCAGTCTCCACAGAACCAGGAAGACGCTAAATTGTCGAAAGCACTAGGTTGTGGGACCACCTGACAATTCACGAAACACCTTCATTCGTCCATTTTATCTTCATGCCACAGACGTGTTCCTGCCTTCGGTGTTCAGGTGAGTCACAAGAACAGAGATTGTCAAATACCTTGCACAAGGTTCACGAAACAGTTCCTCCAACGTCAAAATGCAAACATTTTCCACTAGATTATGGTATGTCCCCTCAAACACAGCAGGAATCTTCTACCGAAATCGTCTTTCTAAGACTCATTGACTTCATCATAAATGTACAATGCACAAGTTAACTTGCTTTGCAAGAGATGCAGGGAAGTTAACCTACTCTGTTTCCCCACCAGGGAGTCTAGAAGCTAATCGACTTTGTAACCAAGATGCCCTTCCTATAAATCATTACTCAGTATGTTCTTTCATGAAATTGTATATGGCTGATTCTTTATGTGAGAGGAATGAAGCCTGAGATCAAATCTAAGTGACTTCTACCAGCACTGGGGTAGCTTGACCTTTCACACCATCATGATATAAAATGATTGATCGGGGTGCCTGTGTGGTTCAGTCAGTTTAACATCGACTTGATGTCAGCTCAGGTCATTAGGTTAGGTGTGTGGGCCTTGGGCTCTGTGCTGGACATGAAGCCTGCTTGAAATCTCTCTCCCTCTTCTCCCTCTGCCCTCCCCCCAACTAAAAAAAAAAAAAAAAGGTAAAAGAAAGAAAATTAATGACCAAGTGCCAACGGCTCTGATAATTCAAGTACAAATCCAAGTCTCTAGCCTAAGAAGATCAATTATTTAAAAATATGAACTGTTTCACTTTAAGATCAAATGTTTCAATTATGTTTTAAAAATTTCAAAAGTTTAAAACTAATAATTTTGAAACTGAGCATCATCAAAGAATTATTATTACTATTCAGGTATATTACTATAATCATGGATATGTTTTTATTTTTTTTCATTTTTTAAAGATTTTTTATATATTTGTTAAAGATTTTATTTATTTATTTGACAGAGAGAGACACAGCAAGAGAGGGACCACAGTAGAGAGAGTGGGAGATGGAGAAGCATGCTTCCCGCAGAGCAGGGAGCCCAGTGCGGGACTTGATCCCAGGACTCTGGGATCATGACCTGAGCCAAAGGCAGACACTTAAAGACTGAGCCACCCAGGTGCCCAGATTTTTTATCTATTTATTTATCTGACAGACAGAGATCACAAGTAGGCAGAGAGGCAGGCAGAGAGAGAGAGAGAGAGGAAGGGAAGCAGGCTCCCTGCTGAGGAGAGAGCCCGATGCGGGGCTGGATCCCAGGACACTGGGAATCATGACCTGAGCTGAAGACAAAGGCTTTAACCCACTGAGCCACCCAGGCGCCCTTTTCTTTCTTATTAAAAAAAAATAAAAAAAAATATATATATATATAGTTATAAAGTTATAGTTATAAAGTTATAGTTATATATAGTTATATATAAAATATATACATATATATTTTAGTATTAAATTTAAATTCAAGTTAGTTAACATACAGTAGAATACTGGTTTCAGGAGCAGAATTTAGTGATTCGTTGCTTACATGTAACAGCCGGTGCTCACCGCAAGTGCCCTCCTTAATACCTATCACCTATTCAGCCCATTCCCCAACCTGCCTCTTTTCCAACAACCCTCAGTTTGTTCTCTGTATTTAGGAATCTCTTATGGTTTGCCTCCCTCTCTGTTTTTAATCTTAATTTCTCTATGTTCATCCATTTTGTTTCTTAATTCTACATATAAGTGAGATCATATGAATTTGTCTTTCTTTGACTTCTTTTCCCTTAGCATAATGCATTCTAGTTCTATCCACATTGTTGCAAATGGCAAGATTTCATTCTTTTTGATGGGTGAGTAATATTCGTGTGTGTGTGAGTGTGTGTGTGTATTTATGGGTTCTTTATTCTGTTCTATTGATTTATGTGTCTGTTTTGTGCCATACTGTCTTGATGATTATAGCTTAAGTTCAGGAACTGTGATGCCTCCGCTTTGCTTTTTTTTTTCATATCACTTTGGCTACTCAGGTTCTTTTCTGGTTCCATACAAATTTTAGAATTACTTGTTCTAGCTCTGTGGGAAAAAAAGGTGGTGGTTTTTTTTCATAGGGATTGCTTTGAATATGTAGATTGCTTAGAGTAGTATAGACATTTTAACAATGTTTGTTCTTCCAATCTAAGAATGTGGAATGTTTTTTCATTTCTTTGTGTCCTCAGTTTCTTTCAGTGTTCTATAGTTTTCAACATTTACCTCTTTCGTTAGGTTTATTCCTAGGTATCTTGTGATTTTTGGTGCAGTTGCAAATGGGATCAATTCCTTGATTTCTCTATTGCTGCTTCATTATTGGTATATAGAAATACAACAGATTTCATTACATTGATTTTATATCCTGCAATTTTGCTGAATTCATGTATCACTTCTAGCAATTTTTTGATGGAAACTTTCAGGTCTTCTAAATAGAGTATCATGTCATCTGCAAATAATGAAAGTTTGACTTCTTCCTTGCCAATTTGGATGCCTTTTATTTCTTTTTATTGTATGATTGCTGAGGAGAGGACTTTCAATATTACACTGAATAACAGTGGTGAGAGTGGACATCCCTGTTGTGTTCCTGACCTTAGTGGAGAAGCTCTCAGTTTTCCCCATTGAGGATGATATTAGATGTGGATCTTTTGTATATGGCCTTTATGATGTTGAGGTATATTCCTTCTATCCCTGCATTCTTAAGGGTTTTATAATGAAAAGATCCTGTATTTTGTCAAATGTTTTTTCTGCATCTGTTGAGTGAATTAAATGGTTTTCATCCTTTTTTTTTTATTAATGTGGTATATCATATTGTTTGACTTGTGGATACTGAATCAGACCTGCAGTCCAGGAATAAATCCCACTTGATCACGGTGAATAATCTTTTTAATGTACTGTTGGATTTGATTAGTTAATATATTGAAAACTTTTGCAACCATGTTCACCAGGGATATTGGTCTGTAATTCTTTTTGGTGGGGTCTTTGTCTGGTTTTAGAATCAAGGTAATGCTGGCCTCATAGAATGAATATGGAAGTTTTCCTTCCATTTCTATTTTTTGGAACAGCTTCAGAAGAAAAGATATTAATTTTTTAAATGTCTGGTAGAATTTCCCCTGGGAAGTCCTCTGGCCCTGGGCTCTCTTCTATTGGGAGATTTTTGATTACTGCTTCAATTTCTTTGCTGGTTATAAGTCTGCTCAGATTTTCTATTTTTTTCCTGTTTCAGGTTGGTAGTTTATATGTTTCCAGGAATTTATCCATTTCTTCCAGATTGCCCAATTTGTTGGCATATAACTGCTCACAATATTCTCTTATAATTGTATTTCTGTGGTGTTGGTTGTGATCTCTCCTCTTTCATTCATGATTTTATTTATTTGGGTCCTTTCTCTTTTCTTTTTTGTAAGTCTGGTTAGGGGGTTATTAACTTTGTTAATTCTTTCAAAGAACCAGCTCCAAGTTTCACTGATCTGTTTTGCTGTTGGTTTTGTTTTTTTGTTTTGTTTTGTTTTCCTACAGCATTTATTTCTGCTCTAATCTTAATTCTTTCCCTTCTTCTGCTGGTTTCAGGTTTTATTTGATGTTCTTCTTCCAGCTCCTTTAGGTATAAGGTTGGGTTGTGCCATTTGAGACTTCTTACTTCCTGAGTATATTGCTATATACTTCCCTCTTGTGACTGCCTTTGCTGCATCCCAAGGTTTTAGACTGCTGTGTTTTCACTTTCATTTGCTTCCATGTATTTTTTTTTTTTTACACTTCTTTAATTTCCTGGTTGACCCATTCATTCTTTGGTAAGATGTTCTTTAACCTCCAATGTCTATGTGGTCTTTCCAAATTTCTTCTTGTGGTTGACTTCAAGTTTCATAGCATTGTCTTCTGAAAGTATTCATGGTATGATCTCAATCTTTTTGTATTGGTTGAGACCTGACGTGACCCAGTATGTGATCTGTTCTATAGACTATTCCACATGCCCTCAGAAAGAATGTATATTCTGCTGTTTTAGGATGAAGTGTTCTGAATATGTCTGTTAAGTCCATCTGGTCCAGTGCATCATTCAAAGCCATTGTTTCCTTGTTGATCTTCTGCTTAGATTATCTGTCCATTGCTGTAAGTAGGGTGTTAAAGTCCCCTACTGTTACTGTATTATTATCAATGAGTTTCTTTGAGTTTGTTATTAATTTATTCATATATCTGGCTGCTTCCAAGTTGGGGGCATAAATATTTATAATTGTTAGATCGTCTTGTTGGACAAACACCTTTCTTATGATATAGTGTCCTTCTTCATCTCTTATTACACTCTTTAGTTTAAAGTCTAGTTTGTCTGATTAAGTATGGCTACTCCAGCTTTCTCCTGCTGTCCGTTAGCATGCCAGAAGTTTCTCCACCCCACTGTATTCAATCTGAAGATGTCTTTGGGTTTAAAAGAGTCTCTTGTAAGTTGCTCATCAATGGGTCTGTTTTTTTTTTTGTTTTGTTTTTAATCCATTCTGATACCCTATGTCTTTTAAAGAGGACCCAGTCCATTTACATTCAGAGTCATTACTAATAGGTACAAATTTAGTTTCATTGTATTACCTGTAAAGTCACTATTCTGTAGATTATCTCTGTTCCTTTCTAGTCTTTGTTGCTTTTGGTCTCTCCTTGCAACAGATATTGTTTGTAAAAGACTGCTTATCTTTAAATTATATGATTCTGATACTTCACTAAAATAATCTGGAGTGGGTTAAGTGGAGAGGATTATAGATGAAATAAGATCAGCCTTAAATTAAAATCACTGAAGCTGAATGAAAGAAACAGGAGGGAATTCATTATTTTAGACTTTCTCTTTATATGTTTCAAATTTTCCACAGTGAAAAGTTTTTAAAATGTAATGTTATTTATAAAGCTTAGAGAACTCTTAATTTTCTTTATGTATAAAATCTTCATTGTTCAAATTATAGTTTGCATCTAAATCTCAAATAGATATAATCTCTACAAAGATGTGACTAGACATCTAGTCATTTGTTACACTAGACATTCAGACATTTAGTTAGACTGAACCTCTAACTCATTCAAAAATCTGAATGCTACAAATAATGCAGCTATTTCTATTCAGCCTTTTTAATTAATTCAATTTTATTTTACCAATAAACATAAAATTTTGCTTCTTTTTAGTAATTTTAAAAGATAAAAACTCTGTGAATTTTTATAATTAGCCCAGAAATCAATGCTAGTGGAGGCTTAAGATTTAAAATAATGTTGTAGGGGCACCTGGGTGGCTCAGTGGATTAAGCCTCTACTTCGGCTCAGGTCATGATCCTAGGGTCCTGGGATGGAGGCCCACATTGGGCTCTCTGCTCAGCAGGGAGCCTGCTTTCTCTTCTCTCTCTCTCTGCCTGCCTCTCTGTCTACTTGTGATCTCTGTCAAATAAATAAATAAAATCTTTTAAAATAAAATAAAATATGTTGTAGTAAAATAAAATAAAGATGATCAAGCTACAGGTACATTTCCTTTATAGAAAGGAAGCACCTCATATCATTATTAAACTGCACACAAACTCAGTCAGTGACAACCAGATCTATCAGTATTTCACACTCAAAGGGATCAAAACTGCCAACTCTTCTCCCTTTTTTCTTTCAAAGTAAATTACTCCTTCTAGTTGCAGTCTCCAATTTTTCACAAAATCTATAATTTCTTCTTCAGTTCTAAATGACTTTACCGAATCATTTACCATGTCCAACAGATTTTTTTGGAAATATTTCTCTCTCTCTCTCTCTCTCCCCTGACCTTTCCACCCTTATGAAATATTTCTCTCTCTGTATCCCTCACCTTCCCCCCCAGGACTTCCTTAGTCGTCCCAATGAGGACAAGCTTTCCTTCATAGGCATAAATGCCTACTGGTTCCCTAGCATCTACCAGAGTTGATCATTTTATCTTAACCCATAAAAGTGTAATTTCCAAAAGAGGAAATTTATGTCTGCTTTGTTGTTCCCTGTATTCCCAGGACATAGTAAAGTGACTGGTACAGAACAGAGTTTCTGTTCCGGAAGGAAGGGATCTAGGGAAGTTAGGAGGAAAGAGAAAGGACGGAGGTGGGAAAGGGAGAAAGGAACGAAGGGGAGGGAAGAGGGACAGCGGGAAGGAAGGAGGAAGGACCCTTTGCATTCTGTTACCACCTAAAATTGTAGACTCTCAATTCTCTGGACCTAAAAATATCCAGTACAACAGTTTTCAACTTCTCCAATTCACATTCAACCAAAACTTCAATATTTTGAAAACTTCTCACCACACGGTAGTCCAGCTATGTTGGAATTCCTGTAATAAAGAGACATTCATACCTCACGAAGCAATTCCTTCCACTGGCAAGGAATTCACATCACTTGAAGGTTTTTCCCTCCAAAGAAGCCAAAGCCTCCCTCTCTGTAGTTTCCACTCTTCAGTCCCGATCCCAGAATATGGAAGCACACACACATATACACACACAACTAATCTTTCTTCCAGAAGAGAGTAGTTCCTATTTTTGAATACTAGAACAAAATAACCATGTATCTACTCATCACAACTAAGATCACAACTACTTCTCATGCAATGGTCCTGAGTTCTTTGGTGATTTTGGGCCATTGCTTTAGTACATAGTCATTCAATCAATATCTCCAAGTGGGGTTGCCAGAACCAATAATAGCATTTTAAGTGTAGCCAAGCTGTTATAAATAGATGTGTGGTACTCAGACCAAACAGGTGCACCCCATCAGTCTTTACTTATGCTCTGTGCATCTGAATTAATAACACAGTGACAACACTGATATTCGATAATTACCATAGCTTTTTTGGCATCAATGTCTACGTGCTCTACTTACATAAATTAGGCATTTGTCTTATTTTTCTATCTCTAATTCCATCCCTCAATCTAACCTGTGTAACCAGGTATATTTTCCTAACAGAAGCCTAATTGTTTCTCTGGTCAAAATAGATCAATGGGCCCAATGACCACAAGTGAAATCTATGAATTACTGACTTTTATTAGAAGATCCTTACAAACCATGCTTCTACTCTTAGTTCTGCAAATTACTTTAAAAAGCTCCCTGGAGCTCTTTCACTAGAAAAAGACCAAGGTCCATCCTTCATCTCACGAAGTCTGAGTACAGTGTCTCTGAATTTATTTTCACTTTCTTGTGAGGATTTCAAATTTACTCTGCTTATTACCTGTCCATTTTGTACTGACATATATTTCTGAGGATACAAACCATACCCCGACCTGGTTCTATGTTATATCCTCCTGAACATCATTGAACATCTTCCTCCATGACTCATCCTTTTCTTTCATGTCGTACTTGTCATACTCTTTATCCTGCACAGCATTTGTTTTAGCATGATAGGAGCAAACTGTTTCAGTTTAAAATCCTCATAGGATATGGGGCACCTGGTTGGTTCAGTTGGTTAAGCACAGGACTCTTGATCTCAGCCCAGGTCTTGATCTCAGGATCATGAATTCAAGCCCCACACTGGCCTCCATGTTGCGCATGGAGCCTACTTAAAAATGAAATATAAAATAAAATAAAACCTCATACGACCACTGCTGACGAACTCACAACAGGATAACAGGATAAGAGACACTTTGCATTTTCTCTCTTTACTGGAGACCCTTTACCTGGTATCATAAGCCACAACCTTATAGAGATCATAGAAATGCCTCCCTATGATCCAGTTCTGACCTCACACCCTATCTACAAATATCCCTTTATATGGATCTCTGGTCTAGAAAAAGTGAAGATCCCTTTGCTTGCCCTAAATAAGATGGCCATTTCCATGTTAAGTCCCAGCCAGTCTTCCTACTGGTCTATCTGGAAGCCTGAAAACTTCTAAAAATAAATGTTGCTGCACAGTTGAGTCATTTATGCTTCATTAACTTGGGCTTATATGTTTATTTGGAAAATTTTTAAATTATCTCTTAAGAGTGTAGATTTCTTAAGGGCAATAATCATTTCTCCTTCTTTATAAGTATCACCAGTGCCTATTAAAGCGCTCAGAAAATAATGTACTAAAATATGATTGAAAGTGACCTGAAGGAACTGGCTGAAAATGTTCACAAGGGCTCACAGCCAACCTCTTAAATTAAAAGAAAAATACTGAGGGAAAAAAATATAAATGATAAACAGATAGACACAGGTTCCCATGAAACTAAAATACTGCTAGTTTCAAAGAAAATGAAGCATCAAATTTCTCTTTCAACCAATAAAATCAGAGAACTAATTAACTCAATGGCAGATGGGAAGACGTAAGACCATCCTAAGTTTCTTCATCTAAGAAATAAATTTGATTAATTGTAGGTCATTTCCAATATGAAAATTCTGATAGAATATTTAAAAAAATACATATCACAACTTTTCCACTAGGTTTTTTGCTTCCGTACTTTTCCATAATTAAGCAGGCCATGTGTCAATATACATTTGTATTCATCTTGTTCCAGAAAAGAACATTAAGGCTTGTTTTCCCCAATAATGTGTAATTCATCTTATGTATGTCTAAAATGCTTGACTTATTATGAGTTTAAGTTGACTTTGAAACTCTAGCAAGTACATTTTCCACATTGTTAAAATGGAATACAGCCATTAAAACTCTACTTAAATCAAATTTTGATCTAGTAAATTACGGGATACAACCACTACCACAACAGCTAAGGCTGAACCTTCAGAAACCAACCCAGAGCTAAGGCTCATCTCTGTGCTGCTGCTATTGACAGCAATCACCCTTTACTGGTGCTGCTATATGTCATACACTCTAAATTGCTCTTATTCTCCTAACCACCCTGTGAAGTTCCTATGCCTATCTCCATTTTAGATATCAGGAGAGGGAGACTAGCTTGCCCTCGGGTACACAAAGAGAAACCAGAAGTCAGACTGAAATGCAGGACTCAGGTCTGCCCATCTCCAAACTCTTGAGTTGACTTCTCCTGCCAAATGACATCCTTTTAAAATACAGTTGGAACTGCACCGGGAAAGGAGGCAAAATAAAAGGCTGAAGACGTGTTGAGTAGTTGTTACCTGCTGGAAGGCGTGAACGGATGGATGGATGGATGGTGGGTGGATGGATGAAGAAGTGGTAGGCAGGAAGAGAGATAGGTAGGTCGGTAGGTAGAGAGATGGACAGACTGAGTTTAATTTAAACCTTATAGCAACTATGAAAGATAGAGATTATCATTCCCACGTTATAGAGACATAACTTGTTAATTAATATGCCCAACATCACTGACCTAGAAATGTTGGAGCAGGAATTAAAATGATTTTTATGGGATGTTTCAAAATGTTCCCTCTCGCCACTCTGCTACAGGGCCTCCTAAGGAACAAAAGAGGGTGAAAATAATCTGAAGCCATTTGGCTCAAAAGTCAAAATGGAAAAAAATCCGTGTCCAACTGATATCCCTCCATTTCAGCAAAACCAGTGCAGGAGAAAAAGGAAACCTTACTGTCAGTGTAAATACATTAAAAATAACAGTCATGAGAATCCCATTCTTGTACTAAATAGTGCAAGAACACATCCATTTCAGAAAAGGATGTATTCATATGCACCATATTTTATGAGAATTTGCAGATTTTAAAAGGCATAATATTGCCTAGTTGCCAGGATTTTTTCCACTTAGCATCCTTGAGTTCTGTATTGAAGATTCTGGAAAACACTTTCACCACTTTATGAACCATATGTAGAGTTTGATTCTCCTCCAATTTTTTTTTTCATTTGTTATTATCATCATCACGGAGGATTACATCTCATCTACTTAGCTGCTAGAATGAAGATTTCAGTTTGGAGGAGAGCCGATTTCTTAAAAAAAAAAAAAAAAGTTAGCTGCTTCAGGCAACAGTCCTTTTGATCTGCTCATTAACACTTTTCAAATGTTCGAGTGATGTGGGCATTCTTTGCGCTAGAAAATGTCAGCACTGGAGCCTGCAGCCAGCTTGATGCGATCATATGTTCCAATATTCAGAAAAGAGTGAAAAGAACTGTCAACAGTGACTGCCTTGGATGAAAAAAAAAGATAGGATACAACGCCTGTAGATCAAGTAGCGTTTCAGGATTGATTCTTGCCAGTGACAAAAACAAATGCCCAATTTATCAGCAATGTCATCTACGCAACTAAGAGCCCACAAACAATGGAGAAGTTGCTCTCAGTGCTCAGGAAAATTGGTCTGAAATAGATGGGGGCTTCTGTCCCTTCTCCTTCCTCTTTCTGATGAGATCACAGAGCAAGTGCAGAAGCACCAAGTTCTGTTACACTGGAATCTGGGAAGCTTTTTTCTGCCTCTCTTCAAGTTAGATGCCTTCATCATCCAGATCAAAATACGATCCGAGCCATCGCATCCGCCCTCTCCTTTCCTCCTTGACAGACTTGTCAGTGATCAAAGATTCCTACTTTGTACAGATAAATAACCAGTGGGAGGTCCAGACGATAGATACGATTTAAAATGCCAAACGGGGACTGGGAAGAACAGTGCGAGAGTGTGTTCGGACAAGAGCTACGGAAAGGTGCTGCTGTCACAGCAAATACACTAGACCAGGAAGAGCTGGACACCCCGTTTTGCAAGTGATGTTCTGTTGGAAAACATCACCATGGAAGCAATAAGCACTAACATCACACTCTATTTCAAGGAGACAACCAAACATAAATCATTTTAATTAATGGTGCAAGGAAGGCATATTAAAATTTAAATTACTTCTGTTTTATTGTGCATTCCCCCCCCCAAAAAAAAAATCAGGCTACTCTCAAAGTAACTCAATAAAGGCACCAAGAGCCCTCCTGGACAATAAAAAACAAGTGCAATATAGAAGGGTTATTACTATTTAGAAAGAACAGCACAGCTGTTGCTGGCTAAGAAAACGATTGCACAGAGCTCCAGGCAGATACAACCTCATCATGAAAGCTCAACTTACTTATAAGCAAATTGAGCTTTAAAGGGATAACTTTTCAAAATTGTTTTTTAAATTAAGATTTATGAGACCTTTATGTAATGTCTTAAATGCACCGAGGTAAAAGGCGCTTGCAATTTTCCCCCGAGGGTGGAGAACTCCGGCCAACGACATGAGAGCAGAGTGAACATTTATCATTTCCAGCATATTTGGATATTTATCTGCAGCTGTATAATACACTCTAATTGACAACACTCCAAAAAGCCTTTGTTTGCCACCTCATTAGCCTTACATCCGTAATTCTGCGCTGTCTGGTTATGCCGAATGACACAACCGTAGGACTGTCATTTCTGCCATCCTGAGAGTAAAACAAATCTGCCACCAGCTCAGCATATCTTCCAAGCTAAACAGCGATGAAAACACCCATATTTGCTAATGTCTCACTCGTGATTCAGGACATGGTAAGTTTCTTTTAACCTCTCCTGCCCCCCTTTTTAATTTAAGGAAAAAGGAAGGAGGCAGCTGATGTCTTTGTTAACGACCAGCAGCTGTAGAGGATGGATGTGCGCATCCTCGGTGAGCAGGACTCAGACTCTGCAACAGATGGTGAGAAATAACTTCACACAAAAATGAGAAGTTTTCCCTCACGGAATAGTTTGCAAACTCAACACACTCTGTAATTCACTAATAATGGTGCCTAAAAACGTCCGCTGTGCACCAGGGCGCTTGCCCCGTGGTTACTATGGGAAAAAGTCTTCCAACTATCACTTGTAGGTTTCTTTTGTCATGGAAAGAACACGTGCACAGAAGAAACTACTTTGCCATATTTTAAATGATGTTGTCTCTCTCTTTTATCCTTGAAAATATGCATTAAAATGAACCGAAGGAGTTAAAATTTTTAAGTAGTCTCAGATGAAAAGCATCCCCTGTGGCCTGATTTCCGATTGCAGGGGTTTTTCCTTAAACTTTTTTATGCTGTACCCCTCTCTGGCAATCCAGCGAATGTACAGATCCCTCCCAGATTAATTGAGCTAAATTAAAATACAAAGGACTTTAAGGAATCCAATTATATTGCAATATAATTATCCGGTCTGTAAAAAAAAAAAAAAATCACAAAAGTTCTGATATAGAAATAAAGGCTATGTTATGAATAGTCCATTAAATAATGAGAATTACTACATTAAATAATGAGAACTACTCTAACTTTTGAAGTTATGATACTTGTAGAAGATATTTCAAAAATATCTGAAGATAGAGGATATCTGTGATTACTATTGCTTACAAAGTCTCCAGAACTGCCAATACTTATGTGGAGAGTGGTCTACATTCAAAAATGAAGAAAATAAATTTCAGTTGGAAGTAAAAATAAAGATTTTCTTTTCCCACCTAAGTTCCCCAGATCCTCAGGTTTGAAAGCCCTGCTGGATACATGGAGAAGCAACCAGACAAAAGTTAAATTGCTTCTACTTCAGAATTTTATTACCATTACCGATCCTTACCTACTTATCTCTTAGTAACTATTGTAAAGAATGGCAAAGGCCACATTTCCTATTACAGATACATCATAAAGGATACCTTTTAAATAAAACCAGTGAAAATCATACAGAGAACTAAGGCTGTACCATTAATCATTAATCCTCTCGTGTAAAATGCTTCCCCATAGTTGACAGAATTTTGACTAAAACTGGCAACAAGGTAACCTATTTTGAAGTGGTCTTCTGATAAAAACTTGTCAAGTGTTTCAATTTTAAGAATTGAGACAGTTTACTGCATGAGATGACTGGTTTACAATGAGGAGTAAAATAAAATACACAGAGTACTTGACTTCGTGAAACTATTAGACCATAAAGTGAGAGAAATGTTCAACAAATAATCACATAAATAATTGTTCAATCCTAATTTCCTTTTCTAATCTGACAGGGTAACTATTTGAAGATTTTGGTTAAAATTTTAGTATAAAATATGCTAGAGGGGATATTTACGACTTTGATATGTTTCTTGTTCCAGATCCCAAATTGGTACAGCAAATGAGGCCAGTGGCATAGTTTCCGAGACACAGTTACTTAGTTAAAATGTTCAAGTTCTCTGCTTTTCCCTGCAGAGTAAAAAGGTCACGTCCTAGCTTTCCTGGGGTTCAGTGGTTCAGAATCTGAATATGAATGGGACGGTAAACAAGCAGCCCCAGGAGAAAGCTGTCCGTGAATGCCCTTGTCAAATGATTCTAACAACATGTATGACTTGAACACTTTCAACACTCAGAAGCCTGTTTCTCCCAATATCTCCTTGCCACTCTGAAATAAGTAAATCCCACTCCGAATATAAAACATTATGTAAATTCATTTTATAGTTAGTCAAAACGAAACAGAAAGTAATTCTAAGTTTAAAAAATGGATACTGATTTTTTAATAGCCTTTAACCATTGCTAACAGTGTGAAGAGTAAGTCACTGTCTTCCATGTTACAACCTCTTAGACTCCTTGACCAATTTTGGTAATGAGTTGCTCTATCACATAAGAACTGCCCTAATCGATAGTCATAAGTATGCAGTGATTCCCATCCCTGAGCAATATCAGAATCATCTAAGGACTGTACTGGTTTCCTAATGCCGCCCTAACAAATTACCACAATTTCGATGGCTTAACACAACAGAAACTTCTTGCCATTCTGGAAGCCAGGAGTCTGACCTGAGTCTTGTAAGGCTAAAATGAGGTTTCCTCCTTTTTTTTTTTTTTTAAGATTTTATTTATTGATGGAGAGAGAGACAGCAAGAGAGGGACCACAAGCAGGGGGAGTAGGGGAGGGAGAAGCAGGCTTCCCGCTGAGCAGGGATCTGATGTGGGGCTTAAGAGCCCCCCTAGCTGGTTCCTTCTACAGGCTCCCAAGCTGTAGCTGTTGCTTGCCTCCCTGAACTTCTGGTGACTGTCACTATTCCCGGGCTAGTAGGGGTGTCCTCCAACCTCTGCCTCTGGGGTCACGCCTTTTCTCCTTCCATTGCTAATCTCCTTACCTCTGGAGCTTAATTTAATCACATCCCAAAGTCCCTTTTGCCACAAGAAGATAACATTCACAGTTTCCAGGAATTAACTCCTGCATATTTTCAGGGACCATTATTCAGCTACTACAAGGACTTTTCCAAATGCCATTCAACCCTGGAGAACCTCACCAATGGGAGAATCACCCCCACTGGAAAGCTTACCGAGACTGCTCTGAGAGCTTCCCATTGTTTAGGGCAGGGGAAAAGAAAAAAAATGAGAACCACTGTCTAAAATGTAAGTGACTCTGTCATTTTTGAGTTATGGATTAGACATCTGTGAAATATTAATCTTCTCTGAACAAGGAACAAATCATTTCATAAGATATTTACATAAAATAAGAAATTAAAGAATAAGAATGTGTAAGAAGTATTAGGGCCTCTGTCAGGGCTTTATTTCCAAACTTTCTGTCTTTATCCGAGCTCCTGAGCATAGGATTCCGGAGGAGGGGGGACTGCTGACAACATCTAAAAGTTCCTGAGAATGATGAGGAAGCAGAAGGCTAGCTGAGGTCAAAGCTAAAGGCTGACACCTCGCAATCTCCTCCTCACCCCCACCACTCGTGGGTGGGACAAATGTGCATTCTTTAGGAATCTCCCAACTATCTTGATGTTAATGGCTCCCTAAAAGTGAAAGATAACCTTGATCAAGACCTCCTCCAGGCACCTTGCCGGCCCTCTTTAGCATACGAAAGCTCTGTTGAAACCTCCCTTTCCTCACCTTCCCCCAATCTCCTGGTACACAACCTGTCACCCCTCACAACCCGGGGCAGCAGCTCTTCCTGCCCAGGGGTCCTGTCCCCGTGCTTTAAGAAACCACAATTTTGCACCAAAGATGTCTCAAGAATTCTTTCTTGGTCATCGGCTCCAGACCTCATCCGAACGAACCTCACCTATGTTCTAGAACTTTATCAAGAATAGACATTTTAAGCTGTTTCATCATGTTTCAGCTGAAAGATGAGATTTAAATGTTTGCCCCTAGTCCTTTAAAACATTCACACAAAACAAAACTTTTACAACACCAAGTTGTCACAAATGCAATTCATTTCCCATTAGAAGTAATATCATGGTGACAACAGAGTCGAAGTTAAGTTGATCCGTAATCATTTAACCCCTAAGGATAAGTTTGCGCAAACTACATTCTAAATCCAGCGGAGCGCAAACATACTCTCTGAAAGGAACAAAATGAAACAAACATCCTGCCATTGCAGGACGACCCCCTTGGCCATGGTGCCTCTGCTCCTTCTGTCTCGCTCCCCTCTTCGTTTTCCTGCAGCTCTCAGCTTGTCTTCCATTCTACTTCGCCAGTGGCCCTCTCTAAGGTGCTTGATCTGCCTCTGGCTTTCCACTTCAGTTGTTGATGGAAACTCGGCTGGATACAGACTTAATCCCCACCAGGACCAGACCTGGGCGCACACTGCTACAAAGCAAGCACGGCTTCCTGGGGGGTGGGGAGGGACTACACCCACCAAATCTCTCCAGTGGCCTCTCATCATCCCTGGGGTGAGTTCAAACTTCCTAAAAGACAGAGGAAGCCTCCCTACACCCCACACCATCTCTCGGCTGTTCCTTCCCTGGCACACTAGGGAGGCTTCCGCCTGCTGCTTCCCGAAGCCGGAGGGACCCGACGCAATTCCTCGCACACGTCATCGGAAATGTCCCTCATCAACAGTAAACATCTTATTCATTATTCAAAACTCCGTTTGCAGGCATCAGCCCAGGAGAGTGTCTCTGAGATAACCCCACAACTCTGGCAAATCCCTCCTCCTCATGTTCTTACTGTGCTTTACAAATGTTGCTCTTGGGTGGCTGGTGTCCCTCCAATTACACTCCGTCCACATTTCTGTGCTTCCGTATTAAAACGTGAGTTTCCACGGCATTTTACAGCCATTCTTGTTACTCTCCCCCCCAGTTCCTAACATAGTACTGACACGGCTGCCAAGGGCGAAGTACAGAATTTTGCCTCTACCCTGCTTTTAAAGCTACCTTAGAAAACATTTGCTATGATTCATTTGTACCTAAGTATAAGTATCAGTTCATACTCAGGGCTAGGTGTCCTTTAATCCGTAGTTCTAAATGTCATAAACAGGTGGGCGTCTCTATTAAGCTGAGTTTCAGAAATTAGTAAGCATTCACGATGTTCGTAAGGCTAGGAAGCCCTCCCGACATCCTGACGACACACCTTCAAGGCTTCCCTCTAGGCTTTGCATAAAGAAATATACTCCATGATTCACGATCTGTAGTCTCGGGGTGGTAAATGGACCCACTCTCAGAGACGGAGTCCTCTCCGTAACATCCAAAATGATGGTCAAGATCTGGACCTGAGCCCATTAGAAATGTCCCAGAGAAGCCTAGCTTGGTTTTCACATACATCTTCTAAAAAATCAGATACTTTGACACTGAGCCCTCTGTTCGATAATAAATGAAATTGTGAAGTAATGAAGGAACCCCACCACAGCAAGATTTAAATAAAAAATTAAATAAATTTATACTTATTTAAAATTTAAATAAATTTAAATTAAAAAAAAACAAGCATAATAGGGCAACTTTTTTGCTTTTTCAATTTGAGACTCGAGAATGCAGGCCACCCTAAAATAACCATATTAGGATACTCAAGATTATAGCAGGAAACTGAGCAGAAATCGCTAGGGCAGGAAACTGATTAGTTCAGCAAAGAGACAGGATGCTTCTCGTGTCTACCGTTGTCGGAGTTAATTCTGTGCCTCCTCCATGGACCACCTACTCTGCGATCAAGGACTCTTGATTCATGAAATCGGACTGAAGGATAATTAGTAATAGACATCGGAGTCCTGCAGACTAGTGCCTGAAGTTACAAGGAAACTGAAGTGAGTCAGCGAAAGTGAGGGAGGAAAGAGGCGGTCTTGTAAACTCGTGTACAACCCCACTGTGATCTACAAAACGTCCAGCTCTGTGTGACGTGCCAACACTGAAAGGAACGCTATCGAGGAGGAGGTGGGCTTCAAACGGGTGCTTCTTCAGGATACTTTTCCCTATGAAACCTGAACAGTCCCAACTGGAATGCTTGAAATGTGTTGAACTCTACGACCCAACAGTCCACCCCGTGGAAGACAGAATGACAACCCCCCTACCCCGAGGTCCCTGGAGCTATGAGTCATTTTCATGACACAGCAAATGGGACTTTGCAGCTTGAGAGAGTCAGGGATCTTGAGAGGGTAGACCATCCTGTAGACCATCCTGGGTGATCCAGGTGGGTCCAGTTTCTTCACATGGTTCCTTAGCACTGGAGGTCCTTTCCCAGCTGGGTTAAGAGTCGCAGGGAAGCGTAACTACAGAAGCATGGCCCAGGAGATGCAGTGTTGTTGGTTTTGAAGCTGGAGGGAGGGTCCATGAGGCGAGGGGCTGGTGTGTCCTCTAGAAGGTGGGAAACCGGGGAAGGGACTCCTCCAGAGCATTAACAGAGGAACGAATCTCTGTCGATACCTTCCAGCCCAGTTTAGTCCAGCGAGACCCATCTCCTACCCGTGATTAAATAACCGTTAGATCATAAGTCTGTGTTGCTTTAAGCCACCAAATGTGGAGCGATTTGTTACAGTAGCAGTAGAAAGCGAATAGAAACCTGTCTTTTTTCCAAGGTTTGACTCAAACACGAAAGGACACAAACAAACCAACAGTCATAACTTCACAACTGCGGACTTGCCAGACACCCTAACATCTGTCCGTGACTTGTTTTCTAAAATGCTTTTCCAAGAGGCAAACAGAGAAGGCCCCAAAATAGACTTTTCAAAGAGGTAATGAAGCATTCAGTACGAACGGATAAGAAAACCTGACAGATCCCCAGCTTCTCCCCGTGACCCCAAGTGAAAGTGTCGTTCAAATTACTGGAAGCTCTTCTGCGCTGCAGGGAAAGCCCCTCATCGCTCCGACCTCTCCCACCTTCCGCCCCCCTCCCCGCCTCCCTCCAAACTTGATTTTGAAATGTGTTTTAGACGAAGTCAGATAATAAATATTTATTGGCATGCATGTTTTCTAGAATTTAGTGTGTAATAAAAACTATTAAAACTCAACTTGCTTACTGAAACTTTGTTGTTGTTGGACACTGGCACTGAGTCATACTTCAGGCCTCACTTTAGACCTCACTGCTTTGCAAAGATGTAGAGGTGCAGATCCCCCTTACTCACCACTTTGCAGCAAAGGGGCCAAAACCACCACATCAAACCAATGCCCAGCAGTAGCAGTAACACCAGAATAGCAATGATGGCAGCCGTCCCACTAGACTAGAAGAGGCAGAAGACAGAAACAAAGTGGTCAGTAAAGCATAGGGTTACATTCCAAATACACATTTTTTTTTAAGGACACACCAGAAAATGATGCAGAGAGCATAACCAATGTCAAATCAGATTTTCATTATATTCCTTTAAATTCTATAAACTCCTTTATATTCTATTTCATACAGGTTATGTTAAAACAGTAGAAAAAAGAAAGCTTCCAAAGTGCTATAAACAGTTTTAAATTATGCCTTAAAAGAATGTAAGAAAAATCACTACCTGGGGTTATACGGAAGGGCCGTATGGTCCCTATCATTTATCTCTGGAGAAGGCTTTGGATCACAAGCATGATTACTTTTAGGCAAAACTTATGGAACATTTTTCCAGATTCTAGGACGATAAAACACTATTTACAATAAATATCAAAAATGACCAAGCAAGGGAGAAACCAACAACAAATGGTTCTTTTTTAAACAAACAAAAAAAAAATTTAGAGATTTTATTCATTTATTTGAAAGACAGACGCCAAGAGAGAGCAGGAGCAGGGGCTGGGGAGACAGAGAGGGAGACTCCCCGCTGAGCAGGGAGCCTCATGTGGGGCTCGATCCTAGGACCCTGGGATCATCACGACCTGAGCCGAAGGCAGACACTTAACGGACTGAGCCGCCCGGGCTTCCCAGCAGCTGCGGTTCTTGTTGGCAGATGGTACGTTGCATCAGTGCAAGAAAGCAACCGCCAACATTCGCACCTCAGAGGGTTCTCCGGGCTCGGGAGCTAGCCTCTCAAGAACCGCACTGGTGTTCTCTCACCTCCTGCCGCCAAGCTCCTCCGGCCCTAAGGAACCTGCTCTGGGCCCTGCCCCGCCCCCTCCTGTCACCTCCACCTAGTCCTCCTACGTGGCTCGCCTGAAGCCCCTCCCCAGGATGCCTTCTCTGAGCCTCTGCCTAGGGAGGCTCCTCTTCACTGTACCATTATGGTTCTCGGTACTGCAGTCTTGAGCTGATCACACATTATTTGTGATACACCGATACACTGTGATTATTTCTTTAATTTCTCTTTTCTGTCACTCTTCACTGTGAGCTCCAGCAAGTCATGGGGCTCTGCCCAGCCTACGTACTGCTGTGTACGCCATGCTTGGCATTTAAAATGATTGACTAAGAGAATGAAGTCCAAAGAGATAGGCCTGCAAAACGCCCAAATGCAAAGACTAGTATCTACGGAATTTTTGGCGTGAGGATAAAATTCCCCAGGGCACAAGGTGTTGCCCCCCAACCCCCTCTAGTATCCCCAGTAATAACGTTCTGTTTTCTGTGTGTGTGTTTTTTTTCTTTCTTTGTTTTATTTCTTTCCTCGTTTTATTTCTTTGTTTTCTTTCAAAGGAATGAATGCAGAGGGGAAAAAAAACCCTGTAAATAAATCAATATATTCTCTCTTTGGGACTTCATGGGCATTTTCAAAGATACATCTCCTGTCATTCAAAACAAGTAAGAGTATGTGCCCAGGGGTGTCTGGGTGGCTCAGTGGGTTAAGCATCTGACTTCGGGTCAGGCCATGATCTCAAGGTCCCGGAACCAGCTCCCCACTGGGCTTCCTGCTTCTCCCTCTCCCTCGGCAGCTCCCCCTGCTCGCGCCCCCTCTCAAATAAATAAAATCTTTAAAATACAAAACAAAACATTAGTTTTCGATGTAATGTTCGATGATTGAATTTAAATTAAAAAGAGAAAACAAAACAAAGCCCAGAGGTCAGGGTAAAAGCCACTTTATCCCAAGGGCGGACAGAGAGAGGGGTGGCACGGTGTGTGTGGGGGGCACCAGTATCCATCTTCCAATGGCACCGTATTAAAAGTATTGGTCTAGAGGTTTAACTTTAAGTAAATTATTTAATTTCTTGGAGCCTCTGTTTCCTAATCCACAAAATAAGAAAGCCAGTGGTTCCCACAGCATGAAACTCTGTGGAAAAGCCATTACCATGCCAGCTCTCTCTCTCTCAGAAAACCGCTGTTCATGTTAACGCGCTTACCAAGCTCTGAGCGGCGGCTTTGCAGGAAAGCAGCTCAGCTCGCGGCACACGGAACCGTCCTATTCCTCACAACCCCGCCGATACCCGTAAATCTAGGACTGCCTAGAGCCCGCGCCGAGAAGGGCTGGGACTGACCAAGGCTGAGACATTTCCCAATGTTTAAGTAACAGTGGTAGAAGCATCCAGTCAGAACTTTCTGCAACGGAATTTCGAGTGCAGTACGAGGCACCCGGGGGCGCCGCTGGGTAAGGGCCACACTCCCTCAGTTTTGGCTCAGGTCATGACCTCAGGGTGGTGAGATCGAGCCCCTGGGGCCCGGAGCTCAGTGCAGAGTCTGCATAAGACTCTCTCTCCCTTGGCTCCTCCCTCAATAAAATAAATAAATAAATAAACATTTTAAAAAAAAATTAAAGGCCGTACACAATGGCAGATGCACAAAAGAGATAAGAATCTGTACGTAACCAGTTACATGTAAACAACTGAGAACAGAAGAGAAGGTCGTTCTCAGAAGACAGGGCGAGGAAGTGCTGGCAAAACACACTAGGTTCAGCTTATCAGAAAAATCTCGACTTGTGTATCCTTTCCCTGTATCATCTGTTCTTATCACAATGGAAGGAAAAAAAAAAGATGAGCACAAAGCAGCATGGAAACCACCCCCAAACAACCCCACTTTTGTAGACAGCAATTACTAGCAGCCTTTCAGTTTCAATAAATCTACTTTTAAAATAACAAATTCTCAGGGCGCCTGGGTGGCTCAGTCATTAAGCATCTGCCTTCGGCTCAGGTCATGACCCTAGGGTCCTGGGATGGAGCCCCTCATCGGGCTCCCTGCTCAGTGGGAAGCCTGCTTCTCTCTCTCCCACTCCCCCTGCTTGTGTTCCTTCTCTCACCGTGTCTGTCTCTATCAAACAAATAAATAAAATCTTTTCTAAAATAAATAAAAAATTAAAAAAAAATAAAATAACTAATGCTCAGGACAGCATAGATC
This sequence comes from Mustela lutreola, assembly GCF_030435805.1. Taxonomy (NCBI): domain Eukaryota; kingdom Metazoa; phylum Chordata; class Mammalia; order Carnivora; family Mustelidae; genus Mustela; species Mustela lutreola. The sequence goes on along the minus strand of NC_081290.1, from coordinate 3,102,027 downwards.
ATCAAACATTCATTACTTTCCAGAGATGGAGCATGAACTCCACATGAACAATTAAAGCCATCATTTGATTCTGATTCTGCCTCAGGACGGAAGAGGAAGAAGCACACAGGTATTTGTGCAGCTGGCGTAAGGCTGCGAAGTCACCAAAACAGCCACCACCCAAAATATTATCACTTAGAATCTCTGGTCATTTTATTTATCTCATCTTCCAGAAGACGAGACGAACTATGGAAACTTGCACACACACACTGTCTTCACTGAGTTCTACCATTCACTATCTGACCATCCTTAAGGCACGAGAAGAGGCTATTACGTGATACTCACCATAAAGAATTAACTCAAGAAAAGAAATAAAAAGACAAGGATTCATGTGGCAACCTCTTGGTAGAATGAAAATATGAGCTCAACATTTTATTATTAATGTATCTTAAATATCTCAATTAATGTCTGGCTCATAGAAACTCGAGTGTGTGTGTGTGTGAGAGAGACAGAGGAAGGGAGAGAAAAAGAGACAGAATGTCAATACTTTGAGGAAATTTTCCAAGCAAATATCAAATTCTCTGTCCTTAAAACCTAAGAAAACAATTCAGAACACACATCAGGCCACATAAGAAGTACTCAAAGGGTATCTTTCTACACAGACTTCTAAACAGTCATGCACAAATCATGTGACTCTGCACAGCCTTGATTAAGCTCAGCTCCAAAATCTAGGCAAAGAGGAAGATGACAGTATAAGAATGTTAAAGAAATACATAGGAAAGTGTGATATCCTATGGGAGAAACTCTGTCAAATGCATAAATTCGGGATCCTACCTCTTCGAGGAGATACCCCCAATCTGTTTATGTACAGCACGAATATGGCAAACCCTACCGGGCCTTTCCCACCTGGGCCTTGAGCACCTGGCCACAGCCCTCAGGGAAAGGGACTGTCTGTGCAATACAGTTTTCAGAAAGTTCTACGAACACTTCATTTCCTCCTTTCTTAGAATTCAAACTCTGTGCTCAGAAATAGGAACATGCAACTAGAGGATATCAATCTGCTAACAGTGTAGTGGTTACAGTTTTTTTCTTGCTATGGATGTGTCATTAGCCGGAGATTCAGATATCACACTGACAGAATGTCAAGTAGATGGGCTCGCCATGACAGGCAGTTAAAATTCTTGGTTTTTTTCTCCAAAACAATGACTCTGTTAGGAACATTAATAAAATACTATGCACATCCAGATGGAAATAAACATTTATTATGGCAATATTATTACATCAACTGACTCCAAAGGTTCATCTTCAATAAAATTTTTTAAAAAAGAATGCACACTTTATCTAAAGACCTGCAGACCTAATCCTAATCGTATTTTAGTTAAGTGATGGAAAACAGGGCAGAGGAAGCTAAGAATGTCCTGCATTGCGACGGCAACCCTGCGGTCAGCGATGGAGCCGTCCCCCGATGCCCCCAGGCCCAGACAGGAGCTCAATTAACTGGATACAAATTCAGGTTTTCCGGTTCCGTTGTTTTCACTGGCCAGAGCCATTCTCAGAGCATGAAAGGCTTCAGTCTTGGAAGGGAAATCACCTCATTGTTCACGTGGCTTTATAAACAAATTGAGGAAAGGTCAAACACATAGACTTCGGTCCTGGGAGGGGACGTAAGAGCCGCAGTCACACACGGAGCTGCGTCATCAATGCCAGGCAGTGAGCAGGTGCCACAGTTATAGAGTTGCACGAGTCCTCGCGAAGCCCACGGGTTAGCTGGAGGGACAGACCCCGAGCGAATGACCACAGATGTGGGGAAGTGGAAGGCAGATAACCTGGTTGGGGCCCTGAGGAAGTACGGGAGCCCAGGGAGGGGCTCAGAGAGGTGGCTCAGTCATCTGGGCGTCTGCACTCGGGGTCACGATCCTGGGGTCCTGGGATCGAGTCCCACGTGGGGCTCCCTGCTCAGCAGAGAGACTGCGTCTCCCTCTGCTCCCCACTCGTGTTCTCTCTTGCTATCTCTGTCTCTCTCTCAAATAAATAAATAAAACCTTTAAAAAAGAGAAAGAAAGAAAGAAAGAAAGGAAAAGTAAGGAAAGGAAAGGAAAGGAAGCCAGCCAGCCCAGAGAGAAAATGGGGCAGAATTAGTGACCTCTTAACAGGACAAGAGAAAGACAATGGTGGCTGAACACAGCGTTTGAGGGGACTTGGTGGCACCTGAAGGAGCTAAAGAGAAGGTCTGAGACACAAATTTCTGAAAAACGGTAGTTCTTTTTAATACAGAGAGAACTGGCCATCTGTTACAACGGATCAGTGTCTGTTTGTTGGATGACCTTTCAATTGGCCATTTGTTGGACTGAATCTGTAACCAGAGTTTTGAAAAAATGGCATTCTCAGATGTCTCTGAGGAGTTGGTTGTGCAAGTCAGCTGAGGAGTCCAGTTTGAGAATTACTACCCAGATGACGGTTCAAGCTATGAAGCCAAAACTCTTTTAAGACGTAACTGAGGACATAGCAGAGCCTGAGCCTGACCTTAGGGTGGAGAGAGTCTGGTCTGCAGTCATCCGGGATACAAGAAGTGTTTGAACCTGGTCTGCATCTAATTTCCTTTCCTTCATTACAAGCAAGCTTTCTAATCAGAAACTTCACCCTGCCCGTGCAACGGAAATTCTAGCCAAGAGAATCACACAAGTATAAAAACAAACCAGCCACTCCAGTCCTTGCAAAAGAACTGTGAGGAAGAGCAATCGCTCAAAACTTTCAAAACTCACGTAACTGTGGGAAAGAAGAATCACTCAAAAAAATGTCAAAACTGTCATGACCTACCTAGAAAATAATTGATTACAGAGCCACAATCGAAAAAGACAGATGTGGGAAAGGGGAAACGGGTCCCCATAATTTTTTTTCTCCTATAGACTTAGATTTAGGAAAAGAAAAAATAGTCCCAGAATGCTGATGATGTTCTGGATTCTCTTGGAAGATTCCCTACCAGCAATGAGCAGACTATGTCCCAAAGGCCAAATCAGCTCATCTGTTTCATAAGACCCCTGGCAAGCTAAGACTTTTTTTTTTATGTTACTACATAGCTGAAAAAAATCAAAAGAAGAATATGTTACATAAAATGCAAATCTCAGGGCACGTGGCTCCGTTGAATGCAGCCACCCACCCGCGTACAGGAGCCTTTGTGCTCCGACGGCAGAGGGGAGTAGCTGTGATGGAGACTGTGTGGCCCTCAAACCCTCATACTGTCGACCTCTTACAGAAACAAACCGCCAACCTGTGTTCTATATAAAGGAAATCAGGCCCTGGTTACAGGCAGATTGCCCAAAAGCTCAGGCTGGGGGCGGGGCCGGGGGATGGCCTCGGACTCTGTTCTCAATCCTAGCATTTACTTGACAGTGACACTGAGCAGTAAGTAAACTTCCAGAGGCCCCAGGCTGCCAGCCCCCTCTCAGGGGCAGTGAGGGCTGCAGTCAGCCCATGTGCGGCCGCACCAAGCCAGGCACTGTGAGCACAGCTGGTCTACCCCACAGAAGAGGCACCTTCCAATGTGTTCGCCTAAATGTGCACTAGGGATGGCAGGTGGCTTTCTGGTCCTCACCTGCAAAATTAAGGGACAGGAATAGCCTCCTCTTGAGTTGTCCGTGTTTAATGAAGTCATCAAGTGCTTGGCACGGGTACTGCGGGCTTAGCACGGTGTCTGGCACGTAATACATGCTCACAAAACATATTCTGGATACGGTTATGTCAGAAGAGTCCAGAGAACAGTAGTTCCAAGGGAAAAAGGAAAGATACCTTTCACTGTTTTTTTTAAGCAGAGACACATTGAGGAGATCTTTTGAGACGGATGAAGGGAACTCACTGTCTAGATATAAGCCCTTCTCAGGCTCTCCTCTTAAGTCTCTTAAATCTAATCCTTCACTTTCCCACTTTTTTTTTTTTTTTTTTTTTTTAAGATTTTATTTATTCATCAGAGAGAGAGAGAGGGAGAGCGAGCGAGCACAGGCAGACAGAGTGGCAGGTAGAGGCAGAGGGAGAAGCAGGCTCCCTGCCGAGCAAGGAGCCCGATGTGGGACTCGATCCCAGGACGCCGGGATCATGACCCGAGCCGAAGGCAGCGGCTTAACCAACTGAGCCACCCAGGCGCCCCCACTTTCCCACTTTTAAACTAGTTATACAGCTACTTTCATTCATTCATTCAACAAATCACTTTGGAGCACAGGCCCTGTGTCGCGACCAGACACTGGGAGAAGGCCAAAGAGCAAGGCCCAGGCCCTGTTGTCAACATCTCAAAACTGCAGAGAAAAGCCCAGAAGTAAACAGGAAATTGCAGCTCAGTGACGTAAGGGCCTCGGCAGAACTGAGCCTGATGCTCCTGGAGCACACGAGAAGGGCTTCTTTATTTGTGGGATTTCCACAAGGATTCGTCAATTGCCAAAGCGGTGGTGTTTTATTTTGTTGGGCTTTCCAACGCCCGTGAAAGCCGAAGACATCCTCCTACAATGAGTGATACTAGGACCTGCGTCTCGTCCTACCCGAATGTGCCCGACAAACTGAACAGCACTGAACACGATGCCTGGGCATTTATAATGTTGCCCACTACCCTATTCTACCTTGAACAGAGATGTAAGACAACATCGGCAGGTGCATCTCACCTTCCATAGCTATAAAATGATAACATTACTACCACACACTAGAGGTATTTGAGTTTGAATACACAATAATGGCTAATTCTAATGGGGAAAATGAATTACACCATGATTATTAGTGCAATAAAATGAATCACGGTATTAACTTGTAATAACTACTGGAATAATAAAATTCACACAGAAGGCTATAAATCATCAATCTGAACCGAAGCATCAAGGTCACTGTGACCTCTGACCTTTTCTCCTTCACCTCCTAATGCTGCCTTCTTTTCATATGGGAATTCCATTTCCCTCTGGCTCCTTTACAGGGTAAGTGTCCTGACCTTCCCACCTCTTGAGCTATCTTCCTGTTACTCACTTCACTTATCCTACGGACCAAGGTGAACTTACACTTTCCCTCAGCCTGATTAAACTTTAGACAGATTTCTTCCTGGCAATAGGTCCCTCATCTCCCTTTTTTAAAGAGAATCTGCTTTAGAAAACTTCTAATTGCAAAATCTTTCTCTGTCTCTTTGGAATGTATATCAATTTTAGTCTCTTTCCAGTTTTATGGGTCCTAGAGGGAATGTCTTTCTCAACCTGAGAGCTACCACTTTGAAATGTAATCACCGAACAAAATGGTGCCCCATCTCTCAGTCTCTGTGGAAGGGCAGGGGCCTAATCTCATGGGTGCCTAGCTCCAAGTTTTAACACCACTTCTTGTCAGGAAAATATAAGAAAGTGTACTTTTCTTTTGGGTAAAGCCCAGTAGCATACACAGGTGGCCTGCAACTCCCTCCACCCCTTGTCCCGGCTGTCTTGAGTTCAATCTCTCTCCCCTATTGTAATAGTTTTTTTTAAGATTTTCTTTTTTCATTAATCTCTACATCCAACATGGGGTTCCAACCCACAACCCTGGCATAAGAGTAGCATGCTCAAGCCAGGGGGCTCTGTAATAGCTGTGAAGAAGGTCTTCCTCACCTATGTAGCTTTGTCCGGCACAATTTTTCTTTATCACTACATATTTCTCTCACTTCAAGGAAGAAAGGAGAGAAGGAGAGGCAAAAAAAAAATAATAAAATAAAAAAAGAAGAAGAAGAAGGAAGGACAGACCTGACAAATTATTACTGTGATCCTTTCCTCAATCAAAGGATACTTTACTTTTCTAAAGATTTATCCATTTAGTTGAGAGTGAGAGGGCAAGCACAGAGGAAGAGAGTCTTAAGCTGAGCCCAGTGTGGGGCTCAATCAACCCCGTGACCTGGACACCACCACTGGAGCCAAAACCAAGACTTGGTCACCCAACCGCCTGTGCCACCCCAGCACGCCGCAGGATACTTTAACTCCATCAGTTGTTCTCTTTCTTTAGGCTATTGATAATCCGGTCTAAAATTTCCTCTTTCCAAGCTTCCGTCCCACCATTTTCACTCCAATCAAACATATCTACTCTCAATTTCCTTTTCTGTTTATCTGTAATCTGCTTTCCCCTCCTCTCTTCCTGCCTAGGTCCTGCTGTCCTTTCAGGACCGAGCTTCTCCTGACCTCCAAGAATACAAGACCTTTCTCAAAAACAAACTGGTGGTTGCCAGAAGGGAGGGTTGAGACTGGATGAGACTGAGAGGGATTAAGAAGTACAATCTTCCAGTTAGAAAATAAATGAAACACGGGGAAGTAATGCATAGCACAAGGAACATAGTCAACATGGTCAACAATATTGTAACAACTCTGTAGAGGGACAGATGATAACTACTTTTGTGGTTACCATTTCAAAATGTACATGAATATCACATCACTATGTTGTACAGCAGAAACAAATAAAACCATGTCAACTATTCTCCAATTAAACAAACAAACAAACAAACAAACAAACACGACTTTCTTTGGTACTCTTTCCCTTCTGTTTGAAGCTCATAAAAGCTACTTTCTTTCTTTTCTTTTTTTTTTTTCAGTAAAAATCACGTGGAATTTCATTGATTACTTCACTCTACACAACTCTCAAATGTGTATCTCCAACCCAGACCTCTAGAATTCCAGACTTGTATATTCAGCAACTACTTTCACGATACTTCCACGGAGATGGCCACAGAGACATCCCTCACTCAACATTCCCCAAACAGAAGTCTTCGTCTTCTTCTAAACACCACTCTACCTACTAGTTGCTCAGGTAAAAAGGCCGGATTCATCTTTAATGTCCGTCTCCCACACCCACATCTAATCTGTCGGCACATCCCACGTGCTCCCCCTGTACTCAAATGTGTTTGAATCCGGTCACGCCTTACCATCTCCACCGCTGACTCCTCAGGGGAGACATCCTCCCCTCTCCTGGATTACTGAAGTAGCCAAGGACCTGGTCTCCAGATTTTTTAAAAACCATCTGGCCCTCGTGTGAAGCCTATTTTTATATAGTAGCCAGAATGATCTTTTCCAAGTATTAAGCCATATCATGTCACCTTCCAACAGTTCCCCATCTCCCTCAGAAGAAACACTCCAGGCCTTAACATGGCTCAGACAACCAGACGTGATCTGCGCCCCTCCCTCCACGCGTCTCGAGACTCTGGCTCTGCCCAGCTACCTCTCTCCAGCCCGTGGCCCGGTTTACCCTTGTCCGGTACGGCGCCTCCTTAGCCTTGTTCACGCTGCTCCTGCTGCGTAAAACTCTCTTCCCTCGGGTGGTCGTCAGGGCTCACTCCCTCACCTTCCTCAAGCCTCTACTCAAATCTCACCTTTTCAAGAAAATTACTTTGACCCCTTACTTAATATTACAACTTGCCCTTTCACTCTCTCCATGTCTGACACAACCCATGTCACCTTTTTTTAAAATCCCCTTACTCTCAAACGAACCCGACTCACAATGGGCTCTCCTGAGAACCGGAAGGGCCGAGGAGGACTTCTGTAAAAGTACAGTGTTTTGTAAATTCCAAATGCATCCTGCACACCAAAGCTGTGTGTGGCTATGGGATGCAAACACTCATTTTCCTGCGTGCATGCAAGACAGGTTAAAAAAGATGGCTAGGGGTGCAGAGTAAGAGGAAGGACAGAGTGAGAATGCCATTTCAGTGACCTAAGCACTGAGAAACGACATAACCACAAAAAGGTTGCAATCCCAACCACATCCTGAGAGGCCAGAAAACCTGAAAATTGCAACATGAATTACAAATAAAAAGAGGAAAAAAACCCTAGTGTTTTTGAAACACAGGTGTTGATAAAGACTAATCCGGAAAATTCCATAGTGGCCCAAGGGTCCATATGGATATTTATTTTCCTTGCAACGTTTTCTTGCAAAGAGAAAACAAGTGTCCCTAGACAGATAATACTGAGTTATGTTGTTTCTTGAAGGAAAGATGTGTCTCTGATTTAAAGATCAGAATATAAAGCCATGAAACCATGAGATATGAGAAAATGTTTAGGTTTGTAATTTTGGTTTTTCAAAAGGCCAGAATTTAGGGATTTTGTTGGCTTTGATTAATGTCTTTTTTGCAAAGATAATATACTCATAAAAATAATAGCCATGTACTCATACCCTTTAGTGTTTCCTGTTTTCATGTTCAACAATCAAATATCAAAACTTTCCATGAGCCCCAAAAATTAACTACAAGAAAAACACTGTCTTAACAATGAAGTTTACATTCTAAATGACCGCATCTTAGGTACTACAAGTCAATCATCCCAACGAAAACAGATTTCCAAACTGAGATATATCAAGTTATCAAAATCAGATTACTTACTCATATTAGAAAGCACCAACATTTAAAATAGATGAAATGTGAGGCCATTATTAAGATAGACTAATAATTTCAAAAACATAATCAATGTCTTAGGCACAATAATTCAACCTTCATAACATAAAAAAATTATTCCATTTTGACATTTAATGTTTCAAGGAAAATGCTTCATTTGAACTTTATTCTCCTTCCTTATTTTGATTTTTAAATATAACTTTTGAATTTTATAAATATCAAAATAAAAGTTATACTGTCTTAAAATATCTTTTTAATGAGGCTAAAGAGAACAAAGAAACCATGTAAAATAAATTCTCTGCGGCGTTTCCTTGTGGTGGTCTCGAGCGTCACTGTGTGCATCCTCCTCACTGTGGCACGCAACAGCATGGACAAGCCGTAATTATTTCCGGATGGAATTATTTTTAAAGCATAACTTCATGCAAACTTTTTACTTACACATTCTGTGGCTGTGACTATTAGTGAGCTTGAGATGACAGATTTTCCTCCATTAAAGCTCACTGAAACATCAAGAGTTCTGAAAGAAAATGAAAAAAAAAAGTAATTAAAGACACATTAAAAACCAGAGGATTGTGGGAGATTTTTATTTCCTTCTATGCTTCAGACCATCGAGAAACTCTACTTTTGATCAGTTGTGCCAGCGCCTTCCTTTCCTGCATCGAGTCCTTACTTAGTAGCCAGAAGCAAACACCTTAGATGATCTAATTGTTCCTGAAGAAGTATTAACGTAAGTAGGAACTTAAAAAAATTCCTTAAGAGAAATGCTGAGACTGTTTTCACAAAAACCTAAAAAGAAGAAGAGGAAAAAAAGAAAAAAAAAAAACCTTACATCTTATTTAGGTTCCTTTACCAATCTTCAGATATTACTATCATTGTAAGATTATTATGAACAAAAAAATAGGAAATTAAAAAAAAAAAACATTCAAGGGTAAAATATAGAGAAAGTAATACTATAAGAGAACTAAAGTGAAGAAAAAAGATAATTCAATTTACTTGTAGGTATTTTTGTGGAGGGTCCCAGGACATTAAAATATCTTGACAAAGGTAGAAGAAAGGATGATTTTTTTTTCATGGCTAAGAATCATCAGAGTTAGAATATTGCTCTTATTTTTGAAGTATGATTTCAAATTATAAGACAGTAATAATTAAATTTCATTAATTCAGATTCTAGTAATTATTTGGGATCACTCAGTCAGGGGTTGGTAAGTTTTTAAAATTTTTTTATTTTTATTTTTTCAGAGAGAAAAAAAGAGAGAGAACAAGTGCTCACAAAGCTTTGGAGAAGGGGGGCAGAGGGAGAGGGAGAGAGAAAGAATCTTAAGCAGTCTCCATGCCCAGCGCAGAGCCCAGTGCAGGGCTTGATATCGGGACCCTGATATCATGACCGGAGCTGAAACCAAGAGTCTGGATGCTTAACCCACTGAGCGATCCGAGCACCCCTGGTAACTTTTTTACTAAATATCTCTAACAAGGAAAAAAACGCTCTAACAGGATATCAAAAGAGAGGGAAAAAAAAAGAAGACTTTTAAATATTAAGGAAACCGCCCTTTTCCAAAATAGTTTACATGGTATATTATCCTATAATAATCAGTGTGCCAACATTTCAAAGCTGCACACCCATTAAAGCAGAAAGTGGTAGGTAACATTCTGGTAATCCGGCTTCTATACAGGGCCATACTCCCATTCTCACAAAACATTCTGAATTCTAAGAATTAAGAGCTAAAATCGACAACTGTTTTTTTTAAGATTTTATTTATTTATTTGACAGAGCGAGATCACAAGTAGGCAGAGAGGCAGGCAGGCAGAGAGGGGGAAGCAGGCTCCCTGCTGAGCAGAGAGCCCAATGCAGGGCTTGATCCCAGGACTCTGGGATCATGACCTGAGCAGAAGGTAGAGGCTTAACCCACTGAGCCACCCAGGTGCCCTAAAAACTACAACTATTATTGAAATTATAAACTAGTAAAATATTGTTATATTTAGAAGATTTCTTCTCTATCCCTTGAATTGAAAGCCAAATGCTACTAGTTGCAGAGAGTTATGATAAAAGAGAAACAATCTTCAGCCACCAGTAAAATTTTCGATTATGATGCCAGGGAGGGGAGACAAGACATATTATTTAGTCCCCGCTCCGTGCCAAAGACCCCCCTCAGCATTTCATGGACATTATCTCCTTAGTCCTCACAAGAGCCCTTAACGTAGGAGGTCGTTCCACAGTTGTGCAGATGGGGTACAGAGAACCCAGAAATGCTAACTGCTTTGCCTAAAGTGGTAAAGCTAGGTAGGGTTCTGAGTAATCTTGAAGTCTCCCCATCAGACCACACAGGCTTATTGAAATCAAAATCTGTATGTGCTTTTTACTCAATGTTATATTTAGTTTGGGGTCATACAGGAACAGAGCCATCAGGAAAGATACTCCTAGCAAACTTGGAGCTGAACTTTTCTTCAAGATTCAGGAATACTCCTATTAAAAATAGGTCTTATAAATTATTCCCTCCAAAATGTTTTGTTTAAAAAAACAAAAAAAGTTAAGCTATCTCCAGAAATGAATGAAAACTTAAGATGTTTACATCAACTGTTTGAACTTTTGAACTACTTTCCCACAGAATGCCAAGCGGCTTATTTAAGAAAGGAAACTGCAACCCAATTGCTTATTCTGCAGAAATGAGTGCCTTGGTTTGTTTCTTTCTTTTTGAAGATGAAGCATAGTTGAATCCAAAAATAATCTCCTGGTTTCCAATTCCTCTATTCTAAAACAAGTACCAGAAAGCATATCACATGGTAGGCATGGTTTTAGTTTGGGGGAAGATGATCTAAGTCACAATAATATACGATTGTTGCAAATAAATTACTGATTCAATTTTTATGAGTTCAGTAGATAAGACTGAAGTTGTTGATAATTTGGTGCTTAGAATTCACCAGAAATAAAGCCATTCTCTAATTAATGAAGGAAACATTAAACATTCTAATGCTCCTAGATGGAGAAAAAGGAAAAAAAAATGTTCATGCTTATCCAAATGGAATAAGAACAGAAGGTCCTCCTACAACAAATTCACCCCTTCCCCTAGCAGAGATACATGCTGATGAGACCTTGTAGGCAACCGAAACAACTGTGCACTATCCCCAGATCTCAGTAAACGCGGTTAGTGTCACAAAACTGAGTCAAGTCTCCACAGATACGGAAAGCCCCAGATGATTCTTCTGACATGAGGCCTCAACCAAAACAAGGTGGCCTTCCCCTTCTTGAGAGCTGACCATGGTCATCGACATCAGCACTGACAATGACGGGGTCTACTGAGTCCCTACGACGAGCCCCCCACGCCGCGCTCATCTTCTCCTGCAACCTGCACAGGGACCCACGGAGCTGGGCAGCAGCGTCTCCTCCACTTTCCAAGGGAGGAAACCCAGGCTTGCAAAGGTACCCGCCCCACCATCCAACTTCTCTGACTCTGTAGTCAAAGTGCATTTACTTCTACCCCAAACGTCCTTAATCCCTGATCAGTACATGAGAGTCTTACATTGAAATTTCTCTCATGGGTCACAGTGAAGTAACCGTCCCCCAGGTTTTTACCATATTCATACGTCGCTCATGGTTAACCAGAATGGCATTTACTAGATACTAAGAGAACATGAAAAATACACTACTAAAGTTAGTTCTGCCTTTAAATGTTGTTGTTTCTTTAGAAAAACATTTTTAAAATAATTTAAATTTAGGAAACTGGCAATGCCATGAAAGCTACCTTTGCCTAAAGTTACGCCACTCTTTTGCCGGCACACAGATTGGTAAATCCATCCTACCCTCTGATCCAAACCTAATACCCTGACCTTTCGTTATCCCCAAATTCCAATATACGTAATGTTTCCCGTCAGATTTCACGTCAGTTCTGTTAGTACCTATGGACTGCTCGTTCCTACGGAACCCCTACTTCTGGTTAGTGTATTACTAACAGTAGAACCCATCTTGGTTTTATTTAATTCCATAGAGAAGTGAGAAGTGTGGGGGGAGTTCGTTTTTATCTATCCTAAGAATCAATTAAAATCTGGCCCGGGACTTAAGGAGTTAGGAGTCCTGGGTTTGAAGCCTAGTGACTACACTCAGCCTTGCGTCCCTCCATCTGTAAAATGGGTATACTTGAACCTATTTCAGAGTTGTTTGGGGGAGGAGAGCGTGATAAAATAATAAATGTAAAATACTTAACACAGTGGCTGGAACACAGCAGTATTCCCAAATTACTGTCACACCTGATTATTTTTCTAACAGATTATTTAAAATAACAAGGTGCTTTTCACATAAAATCTTTGAGACCCAAACTAAAAAAGACATAGATAATATAGAAGAATACAGAGCAGCAATAAAATACTTACCTAACACTTTTTTGCTTAAAGAACTTCTATTCTATTTACTGCTAAAATACAGAGAGAGACACTGTTCGACAGCTGCCTACTGTATAAACATCATGCAGGCTGGTGTAGAGAAATTTTTCAATTTCCTCCCTGTTACAAAACATCATCTGATTAAACCCAACATCATAGGTTGTGTGCTTAAACCTCAAACTGCACTCTAAATTAGTTTATAAATGTTTGTCAGTAAAATCATTGGATCACTCAATCATTCTATTTTAAGTGAATTAAACAACTATTTGTAAATTGCCTCCAACACACCAAGCTAAGATGTGCGGGTAACAAAGCTGCAGTAACACATAAAACACAGCACTAAACTGTAATGAAAGGGAGCCACATAAACAATTATTAACAGAGTGTGTTCCTACTAAAACAGGAAGAAGCACAGGACTCCTACAGGACCCAGCGGTGGGAGACACTACTCCTCGGCTTTGCTGTGGGGTCATCAACCAAGGTTTCCCGCAGGGAGTCACTCAAAGACGCATCCTAAGGAATGATCAGGAGATGACGAGGGAAAGCGATGAGAAAGGGATCCAAGGGGGAGGAGCGCTACTTGACGGGCTGGAAGCCAGAACAGCACAGAACAGTCAGGGAACTAAAACCATTCAACATGGCGGCGGCAACGAGTGGGCGACTCAGAATACACGGCCTGCGTGGGGAAGGACTCTGATAAACCCAGAAGGCCATCGTTTAGACACTTGGAATCCGTCTTAAGAGTTTTTAAATAATGTAGAAATACGGTCAGAAGTGTGTTTTACAAATACCATTCTTCTTACAGAGCAGGGCATGGATTGGAAGAGTAAATTCTACAGTCGAAAGACCAATTACAAATATCTTGGTGTATTTCAGGTAAGAACTAAAGTCAAATTGCATTGAAATAGTGGCACTAAGGGTGGTGTGAAAATGAAAATTGGGAGTTATAGAGGAGTTAGAATAAAAACAACTAGACATTCATTGGATGTACAAGGTAAGGAGGAAAGAAATCATTCAAGATGACCAGAGTTTCTACTTTGCTGTGAGGTGGTATGCGCAGGAAACACAGGAGATGGAGAGTTTGAAGAGAAGTACATACTTTTATCTTGGGAACTTCAAGTCGAATGTGCGCATGAAAAATCCAGGTGAGTCAGCAGACAACTGGATAGTGGACCTTTGGATAGTGGGTTTAGAGTTAAGGAAAAGATCTTGTCTGGACATCTGGAGCTCCTCATCAAGAAAAGGAAGCCTTAAAGAAGATGCACTTATGGTCAGGCATCTCACCATAATGATAACTGAGTTAATGGATAATTGAGTTAAGAAGAGGAGCCTGAGAAGAAACAGCCAGGGAGGTGAGAATACAAATCATGAAAGACAAAGGAAAACTTCTGAGACAGGACTGGCCCGCGGTCCTTAATGCCGGGGCGGTCAGGGCAGAGAAGAAGGCTGAGAACTGACAACTTCCCACATTGTTTTCTGTAAACTGGTTCTACATCGTTTAGAATTGCTTACAAATATCTTAATCCAATCTTTGTTCCATTCTTGGAATATTTTTTCAAAGTAGAAGGATAGGGGCACCTGGCTGGCCCAGTTTCTAGAGCACACGACTCTTGATCTCAGGGTCCTGAGTTCAAGCCCCACACTGGGTCAGAAGAAACCTCAACCACTTACCATAACAAAAAGACTGCTTTACGTGCATTTTAATGTCACTGATACTCCACAGTGATAAAACTAAATTCATCCCACATGAAAAATTATTAAATAGTATTGTGATACATAATTAAGTAAATAAAACTCAGTAAATCCTAATAGTCACAGAGAGTTTATTTAATGTTTAAAGATGCAGGAGAGTTCCAAAACAGAATAGCTCAGTGCCAGATGTCAGAGCTACTCTGAACTAAGAAATTCCATACACTGTGAAATACGGTTGACGTTTCAATCCACAGTTGCCTACCGGCAAAGCATTCACTTACTGCTGACTTTATGCAAAGCCAACAAAAGAGTGCCATTTTATGATCCATTAACAAAGATGAAAAAATTAAATAAAATTGTGAAAGACATTTGCTAGAAGCAATAAATAATCTACCTCCAATTTGCACATACTGAAAATCCAGCTGGCAAATAGCCAAAATGTTATTAGAACTGCGGTGACTCCAGGTATTTTGAAATCGAGAGCTCCATTAAATAGTCCACAGACCTTTGTAAAAGTTACTTTTAAGTCTTCATATTTGTGAATAGTTTAAAGATTCTATTTCTAGTGATGGGTGTATATGGAAATTAGTGTTTTGTCTAAGGATATTCCCTTTAAAACAGTTAAAGGATTCCTGAATAAAATAATTTTTGAGATATTTCAATAAATGTGTAAAGTAATATATGAAGACTGCCAGATTTCAGAAGGAAAAAAAGCTATATTCAGAGATGTGCCATACATCATGCCTAAAGTTATAATTTTTTTCAGTATTACATTGAAAATAACCCCTTTTCGCTGTTTTTGTATATATATATATTTTTAATTTTATTTATTTATTTGAGAGCATGAAAGGGGAGAAGCAGACCCTTGCAGAGCTGGGAGCCTGATGTGGGTCTAGATCTTGGGACTCTAGGATCATGACCTGAGCCAAAGGCAGTGGTAAGCAACTGGGCAATCCAGGTGCCCCCTGTTTTTGTATATTTTAATAAAATAATGAAAATATACTTGGGAATAATCACTCAATTTTTAGTGCCTTTCATCCAAAAATCCCAAATGTCTTAGTAATAGCAAAAAACAATTGGTAGTATTTAGGAGCACTGCATAAGAGGATTTAAATACATTTTTTTTAAGGACATCCTCTATCTCATCGTGCGTCTGTCCCTCTCTGAACACTCCTGGCCACTTAAACACTGAATAACCCTGTTGGAAAGATCGTCCTAACACGGAGCCGCACGGCGCTTCCCTGTGCCTTCCGCTCGGGACAAGGAAGACTCGGTCAGATCCGTCGTGCACATGACAGAGCTGGCGTTTGAAGACAGCGGATGTGTCACACCTGAACCATATCATTTTCAGTATTTTAAGTTTCGCCCTATTTAACATTTCCACATTGGCAACATCTTTTTGGCCATCACTCCATGTGTTCAAATTCATTGTTGTTCCTCTTAGACAATTTCCAAAACTAAATATAATACTTAGGACGGAGATGCAAAACAGCTTAGGTGAACCGATCACATTTATGGGTCTAATCAGAAAGCAACAGGGGCATCTGGGTGGCTCAGTCATTTGAGCTTTCAGCTCAGGTCCTGATCCCAGGGTCCTGGGATCGAGCCCCGAATCCAGTTCCCTGCTCCGTGGGAAACCCACTTCTCCTTTTTCCTCACCCCCCAGCTTGTGCTCTCTCTGTCAAATAAATAAATAAAATCCTTAAAAAGAATAAAGAAAGAAAGCAATATATCCCATGAAAGAAAAGATAATGGTTCTAACACGGGGGTAGGGGTAGAGAAATAAAGAAACAGAGAGTCGGGGCGCCTGGGTGGCTCAGTGGGTTAAGCCTCTGCCTTCGGCTCAGGTCATGATCCCAGGGTCCTGGGATCGAGTCCCGCATCGGGCTCTCTGCTTAGCAGGGACCCTGCTTCCCTCTCTATCTCTCTGCCTGCCTCTCTGTCTACTTGTGATCTCTGTCTGTCAAATAAACAAATAAAATCTTTAAAAAAAAAAAAAAAAAAAAAAAGAAACAGAGAGTCCTCAGCCTTACTAAGGTTGAGATCACATTAGCTCTCACTAAGATTCTGATGTTTACATTCGGAGTAAAGATATACCTAATATCCTAGTATCCATGACAAAAATAAATAAATCAAGTCTCATTCCTCATTAGGAACAGAAGAGTGAATAAGGTGTTGTTTTACCCCCTGCTACTAAAATAATGGTATTAGGGATTGTATGCACATTCATATATAGTTACATTTTTTAAAAGAAGTGTTCATGTGGGAAGCTGGGCAAAAGGCAGAAAATTTGTCTAACCGAGAAAGACAAGTGGACTGAATCAATTTTATTCCAGGCAAAATAATCGTACTGAAAAAAACAACAACATTGAAGAAAATAACAAGATCCTATTACCACGTCGGGCTCTAACCCCGAGTCTGCCGCACCATTCATTTGGATGATCCTTCAGTATCACATGCTTGAAATTTTCCACATACACTAATGTCCCACCACTTCTTACTAAAACACTCTGTCAAGTGTCTTCCCACACTGCCTCTTAAGAGAACTAATACTATCAGTTTCATCTGATTTAGATATTTATTTCATATTTGCCAGAAGATTCTGGCCAATGTTTTTGAAAGCACATTTAACTATACCATATGCCTCCTTAAATCATCTCTATCAAACAAGCTGTAGGATAAGGCTCCGGTTCATTCTGTTCTGTTTTTCTTTCTTCACAATGTGTTTATATATATTTACCCAATTTGCTCTGTTCTTCTTGCCAAATTACAGGTCTGAGATCTCAGCTGTTGCAGAGCAGCTGTGCTATTGTCGCCGTCTCACTCCGCAAGGGTCGGAGGAGGAGCCCGTCGTGCAAGGGCAGGGACACGTGCGCGGTACGCCAGGGCCAGGAGGCGGAAGCCCTGCGGGGGAAGGACTCAAGGCACTTCACAGCGTCCTTCCTATTCAAACTGGAGACGTTTGGGTACAAAGGAGCCACTGGTAGAAATAAACTTCCCAACAATCCACAGATTTTTCTTGGTGAGCTCATCTGTTTCATCATGTGACACTTTAAAATTAAATTGTGTCCAGTGAAAGAAATACAAAAGAACAACCTCATGACTAGCACCTTTACATTCCTCCTGTTTCAGTACTAAGAATGCATCCATCTCAGAGGCGCCGGGGTGGCTCAGTCAGTTAGGCGTCTACCTGGGGCTCAGGTCATGACCTCACGGTCCTCTGATCGAAGCCCCCGGTGGGCTCCCTGCTCAGCGGGAGTGTCTGCTTCTCCCTCTCCCGGCTGCTGCTCCCTCCTCCTGCCCCCTCCCACCGGCCATGCTTGATCTCTCCCACTCTCCCTTCTGCTCATTCTCTCTCTCTTTCAAATAAATAAAATTGCTAAAAAAAAAAAAAAAAAAAAAAAAAAAAGAATCCATCTCCATCTGGATATCTGTAACAAATAAAGAAATCTGATAAACAGAGATCTCTCTCAAAGAAAATACTTCAGGGGCACCTGGGTGGCTCAGTGGGTTAAGCTGCTGCCTTCGGCTCGGGTCATGATCCCAGGGTCCTGGGATCGAGCCCCACATCGGGCTCTCTGCACAGCGGTGAGCCTGCTTCCCCCTCTCTCTCTCTGCCTGCCTCTCTGCCTACTTGTGATCTCTCTCTATCAAATAAATAAATAAAATCTTAAAAAAAAAAAAATACTTCAAAGACCCACTTCAAGAATGCTGACCGATGACATACCTGGGTAAGATGTGCCCAGATCCCTTTAACCTTTGTTTACTTCACAGGATCAATTTCCAAATGCAAACCTGTGGTCCTAGCTCCGCTGCTATATTCTCTGTCCCCGTCTCCCCAAGTAAAGCAACTTCCCATGAACTCTCTTACTAACTGAAATTCACAAGCCTTTAGGTTTGAAAAAGAAAAATCCTCAAACCAAATGGAATTCAGGAAGTAACATAAAGATGAGAAGGGAACTGATAGAGCGGGCTAATGAGATGAGGCACGTCCACGGATCCCGCTCTGAGACCGTGCAGCTGGCTCTGAGGCTGCCTATGTAGGGTTACTGCACCGGGGTGTTGTTAATTATTTAAGGGAGAGAACAGGGGGAACCATCACCACATCTGTCACCCTCACACAGGAAAAACCCTCATTCATTGTTGGGCCAGATGTGTTTATTTGAAACATAGACTAACTAGCTACTTAATGGGTTTGAATCCTTAGCCAAAAGCTAATTAGGCAAACATATTAAGCATCAGTCACCTTACAAGGCTAAACTGTTTCCATTGTGTTGATTTTAATCCAATCTCATAAGAGAGCTCATCACCTACGAAAGTATCTGAAGAGAACTCAAGGCAAAGGAAAGGTCCAAATTACTTGCAACATACTTAGAAGAACAGCAATGATGTCCCCAGATGCTGAATACATGAACAAATAAAATCTTTTCATGCTTTGCCTCAGTGGTATCATGTACTTGATACCAAAAACAACAACAACAACAACAACAACAACAACAACAAAACAAAACAACAACAACAAAGAAAGACCAAAAATAATTATTTTAGATCTCCTTCCCCCCAAATTCTCAGTTTGCTTGTAGGTGAAACAGTAATGTCCAAAGCCAAACAAATGACGACTTCTCATGCCTCATGTTTATTACGCTCTATTTAATTTTGTAAAATGACATCTCCTGGGTTTTTAGCCAATCTACAAGTACTGAAGAATACCAGCACTTTCTACAGTCGTCTCCTCAAAACAGGAGTGCTCAGGGCAAAGTCTGTGGAGAACAAATTCAATGTCTGGGACAGAACAGGCATATTGCATTTTATAACTGCTCTGGAGAAGAAAGTAAACTGTCTTCCTAATCCAATCACTGTTATTAAAATGCCAAGATAGTTTGCTCTTCTCTTAAATGGCACGCCACCCCAAAAAGATTCTGGTCATTCTTCTTTTACCTGATGTAAGCCCCTGCCCCTACCCACAGCAAAAGTAAAATATACAAAGTTCGTTATACAAATATACAAAGAATACAAAGTATTCTTTTTGCTTTTATGTAACCAGTAATTCAAAATATTTGAGAAAAATGCATATATCCTCTCATCTAATAAACATCTGTGGATCTGTTCTGTGTCAAGCATCGTGTTGGTGTTACAGACAGAACAAAAACAACAAAATTTAACGTATCAGGAAGGGAGACTCAAGAACAAACAAATAAATGCCTGGGAGAAAAAATTACCCCTGAAAGACATGAAGAGGGAGCTCAAAACTTAAGAGGAAGAAGACTGTATTGATTAAAGAGGGTGACCAGGAAGCATTCCCGAGGAGGTGACACTGAACAAGGCTTGAAGCGGCGGGTTCCAGTGAACGAGGAGAAGGAAACTTCAAGCAGAGGAACAGTGAGTGGAAACGTGTCGCCGTGGTTAAGGAACAGCAGAGAGACCAGCGTGCCCATACGGAAGGGGCAAAGGAAGCTGGAAGAAAGGGGGCCCAGATCCTATAGAACCTTGTAGAACACTGCAGTATTAGATTTTTCACTCTGAGTGGAAAATATCGAGGATTTGGAGTGCAGGACGACATAAATGACCGGCCTTAACAGGACCATTCCTGCTGAGGACTGAAGCAGAAAAAACCAAGAGAAGCTAACGAACTTTGTATATTTTACTTTCCTCTACTCTACATGCAAGATCAATACAAAGTAATCCTCTGACTTACTTAGTATCCTAAACATCTTGTATCCCCTACTGCTGGGCTAGGGAACATCTGAACTGTCTCCAATCATTCCTTCACAAAAAAAGGGGGAAAAAATCACAAAGAGAAAAACTAAATTATTAGTGAAATTACCTGCGTTTGGGTGCTTTAAATAAAAGTACTTCTTCCAAACTAAATATCCTTATTTTAACCAGCTACCATTATGGTTTATTACCACACCAAAGATCACGAGAAAACAGATGTTAACAGGACCTGGATACAAATTAAAGCTCAAATATTTTCTAGTCCAAGGTATGCCTTATTGAGCCATGTTCCTCCTGCTCTTTTATATTGATATTTAAATACCATAGGGGGTGGCTGGGTGGCTCAGTTGTTAAGCATCTGCCTTCGGCTCCGGTCATGATCCCAGGGTCCTGGGATGGAGCCCCACATCGGGCTCTCTGCTCCGCGAGAGGCCTGCTTCTCCCCCTCCCCCTCCCTCTGCTGTGTTCCCTCTCTGTCAAATAAATAAATAAAATCTTTTTAAAAAGTAATATAAATAAATAAATAAATATCATAGGAATTAATCAAAATCTCACTTTGGAACGTGCACGTGTGTGTGTATGTGCGTATGTACACGTGTAAACGTATTATTCTATGAAGTTTGAAATAATGATTGCAGCTCAGATTAGTTAAAGGCTCTAGCAATAGTTCTCACACCCATCCAGATAACTATTTATAGGGCCTTTTAATCAGTATTTAAGAAACAAAATAAAGCAGACATTAGCATTTTCAACCTACTAAGCGTATATTATGTATAGTTATAGTAGCTCAGAGCAGTTTGCCTAGAGCTTACTGTTTCATGTTCACTCTGTACATAAAAAAAAGAGGCAGTAAAGTAATTAATGTATATTTATCACCATTTCCTAATAATTCATAGCCTAACATGTTTTTTTCAATGTTTTTAAGGAAGTACTTACTCTCCCACTTTATTCAGGGCAGGTGCAGGACAAAGCATAGAATTAAGGTCCACACTTACTGGATTAACACCTAGAAAATAAAATGCCACTGAATTCATACAGAGCTCTACGTATCTCACACAGTTTCATTAATACTATGAAAAATCTAACTGCAATCAGGTCAACGGTGAAACATTAAATACATTAGGATAAAAAAAGAACAGATTCTCATCTAGAAAGAGAAGGAAAAAAAAAAGAAAAAATAGAGGTCATAAGCCTCCTCGATATACAGTATTGGCAAATTATAAGTGATGGCTTTTATTAGACTAAATTCACAAATATTTGTAGAGACTATAAAATTATCATCTTCTCCATTTCCGCTTTTCAAATATCTTAGACTTTGAAGGATAAATGACACATATTTTTAAAAAGCAGAATTTAAAAACAATGAGACAAGATGAATATCCAAGAAAGACTGAATTTATTTCAGTTTAATAAGATAGCTGGATCTTACAATAAATAAATAAATTTCATAAAACTAAATGCTTAAATTGCCCTAATTTTAATAACATATGGGGGGGAAATCTGACCTATAAATATTCAGAAAAGTTACATAAGCAAATGGATAATCCTAGAATGTAAAGGATGGAAACACAATCTGACTCCAATTATTTCTTCAGTGATTTACTTTAATAAACTTAATTTTACGTAACAAAGGAAAAACTATGCTTATACTACAATCAAATATCTACTCATACTCAAAGGGAGTCGGGTGAAACTAACTCTCAGATTTAGACAAAAATATTTTGTCCTCTTCAACTGCGGAATCTATTCCGGAGAGTTTGGTGCAAATACCATTGTCTTGCCTTCCCAAAATGCAGATGCTAACAGGAGAGGCAGGAGGTGGTTACGGCCTTGCTCGCGCTGAGACCCTCCCCACGCCAGCTCAGCAAACACGCTGAACGGCTGCTGCGCGCACAGCCAAAGCTGCGCTACTGGGATGTTTAGTACCATCAGGGCAGCTGCAAATCTTACATGCACCTCTCAAAAAATAAATCTAGCAGAGTTCACAGAGTTACAGCATCTGCCTTACAAATTACAATCTTGGAAGCCGATATAATCATTGATGAGGGAAAAAGGTCTTAAAGAGACCCAAAATGCTCAGAATATTAGAATCTATTAAAGGAGCTTCTTGCACAATGGAGATAAAAACATTATATTTATCTGCTGTTTGGAAAGCCACATTAGGGAAAATAAAACCTAATTGTGTAAATATGATAATTATCAACAAACAGCTCTGAGCAGGCACTAGAGATCAAAATATGTGAACTATCTAAAAATATAAAATATATAAAATATCCGTAAGGCTTTTATCCGTAAGACAAAAAGCCTATGTCCAGGAGCTGCTGGGCGAACTATTGGGAAATTAGATTTAAAAAATGAGTGAGAATAAAATAAGGCAATAAGCAGTAGAACAGCCCAAGAGAGCTCAATTTTCAGGCAAGAGTGATAATAAATAAATCTGGGGAAAGAGGCAGTTAAACCCAGCAGTTGATGTCCACATAGAGGACGGTCAGGAAAACTGGGTTCAACTCTCTGCTCTGCCCTTTCCTGACTATGTCACCAAAGACAAATCATTTTACTCTTTCTGCCATTAGACCATTATCTGTAAAATGAGGCTCCTTAGGACAAGGTTCACATTTCTTAAGTTATAAACAAAGGCCATAATCACTCAGTAACAAAAATAATTATTATTACTATTTGTACTATCACTGGACTTCATTTCTTCCTCCTATGTTTAAAAAACAGAGCATGGTTGATTTCAGCTGGAAAGAAGAGACAACGCGTGGTGCTTATATGCCACGCAGACACGCAGGCAACAAGGAAACTACGAGGAACCTACTCTGTGTGTGCGTCTCATTTACAGTGTAGGTGCAGAGAACACTTCCATCCCGAGTGCCCAAGTTGAATCCTCTTCCGGACAAAACAATCTGAAATTCATCTAGGAGAAGAAAAATAAACATTTTAATCCATGCTTTACATTAATAATAATAATAATAATAATAATAATAATAATTTGAAAGTATCAAGATGCACAGAATGAATTTCTTCATAGTATTAAGCCTACTAGTAACAGTGAAGACATTGCTTATTTCCGACTTTCTTTCTTGGGCCCCTTAGTGAAATTCAGGGAAGATACCATTTACTGCCACATAGGAAGGCAGTATTTCATTTGTTAAACAAAGTGTTTTCCCATAGTAACCAGGATGTAAGAATTGAAGCCTGACAGTTATTCCCACGTAGCACAGAAACTTCCCCGACCTCATCTTCTCTGACCCAGAAAAAGAAAGAAAGAAGGGGGGGGGGGGGGAGAGAGAGAAAGGAAAGCATAGAAAAGAAAAGCAGGAAAACTTCCCCAAATTCTGTGGTTAGGAAAGTATCCGCAGGAAAGAAGCTTCGTTGTTTTTCTCTCCTCTAGGGTATCAAGGTACGGGAATGTAGAGAAAACTACTTATTCATGCGCTCTGTTTCTCAGAACTGCCGAGTGCTGTATTGCTGTATTTTCCTTACTCCGACAGCCCATATGGAGTTCTTTCACGGTTTCCTGACATTACTCACCGGTTTCATTCTGTTGCATACAGATTTATAACTCACCAAAGGTCATGCCTTTTGGACTATTAACGATCTACGGCCAGTCACTAAGGAAAGTTTATTCAGCTTACTGCTCAGGACTCACATAGGAGCAGCTGTCACTAAATGTCAGTAAAATAAAATGCCGGAAACACAAGTGAACTGATCAAATATCTTGATCGGCATTTAACTGTCTGCTGTTCAGCTGTAAGATGTATGTTAACTATTTCAACAGTGATTACCTCTCAGTCTTCTCGGACGACCTCCTGTCTACCACAGTCTAACATGCACACAGTAATTTACTGAGGAAGGAAATACTGCTATGCCACTGTTCATTAAGTATATTATAAAAGGAATTTCACTTAAAAAGTGCAGGTAAAACAACTTAAGATGTGACTCAGCAAAAAGAATAGGGCTTTCGAGTCAGACGGACAGAGTCAGCTAGGGCAACTCCTGATGCAAGTTCGTCATCCTGGGCCAGGGGTTAGGAAACTGTCGAGGGGCACGTGGGTGGCTCAGTCGTTAAGCATCTGCCTTTGGCTCAGGTCATGATCCCAGTGTCCTGGGATCGAGCCCTGAATCAGGCTCCCTGCCCAGCAGGAAGCCTGCTTCTCCCTCTCCCACTCCCCCTGCTTGTGTTCCCTCTCTCGCTGTGTCTCTCTGTCAAATAAATAAATAAAAATCTTCAAAAAAAAAAAAAAAAAAAAGGAAAGAAAAAACTGTCGAACTGTTGTTAGGACGAACAGGTAAAATCATGAAGGAGACGCTCTGGGATGGTCAAATGCGCTACTCCTCTTCAACATCCCAACGACCGTTAAACAGGGAGTCTACAAGATGCAGAACTTAAGACCATCACCAGCGGTTGGGAGGCTCCATGGGAAATTACACAGCACATTTCCTCTTCCACTAGGCCCAACACTCTTCCTTTTCTAAATTAAAAGGAACTCCAAGTCAGCCTTGAAGAAGAAACAGAATAGGCCAGAGAGTATCACATTCTCCCTGGGTAAGGATGGCTTGGGAGTGCTAAAACCAGGGTTTGTTCCAATGCCGGCTAATGAAGCCTCCTGCTTCTTCCCACCATCGCCCATCCGTCCATCACTCCCGTGCGTGCCCTGAGCCGCTGGGAGCCGTGCTTTGGCCAGGTCACCAAAGCACGCAGCTCAGAGTCCACAGATACAAGACTGTTTGTACAACCAGATAAAAGAAAAAAAATCTCATATTTTATTTTACTTGTCATAGGAAAGGTCTCAAACATGAACTAAATATACAGAAAATTCTAAAAGCCTGTCACACAATATGTTCATTATTTAAAATAACACTCCAATCTTAAAAAATTTGAATTTAAAATAGAAATATTTCAAGGAATTATTTAAAAATTCTTACAGAAAAGGATGCCAAAAAAGTTAATTTTGTTATTCTCTTTCCAACATGAGTTTTAAATCATATAATTTAACGAGGGGAAAAAAATACAATTTCTTACATGGTATTTTTAAATTCTAACCACTTACCCCCCACACAGACACTTGAAGGCCGCAATTCCAGAATTTCAGTGCATGACCGATCGAGTATCTAAAAAGGAGAAAAGAAGACCAACGTAGAGAATTAATTTCTAACATGCAAAGTGAATTATAAGATTGCTAATGATCTTTAAGTCTTCCCCTTAACTTCAATAGATGGCAGAGAAAATCTACGATCATAGACACTACTCTCAAGCCCTGAGAAAATTTCTGTGCTGTCCTTCAGTATACATTCCAAGACTGTTCTGTAGGAATCCTTATCTGATTAGAGTAAACTCAGATAAGCACAGATAAAGCAGATGTTAACCTCCACCTCCACGTCTGGGAGCCTTGAACACAAAGACGACTACACTTTCTCGGTTGCCATAAAATCTAGGCTGACTTTTCCTGTCGGGCAAAAACAAGGGAGCACATCAGTCCTCCTGCTCAATTATGCGAATTTAATATGTTTTTTATTAAGAGGTTCAATAGAGTATCAATAAATAAACATTTCTTTGGCTGTGGCATTTTATTCGATGTCTCAGCCTCAATTCCCACAGATGACAATCCCCCTTATATGCACCAAACGTTACAGCTGCGGAACACAGGCTCTC
Source organism: Mustela lutreola (assembly GCF_030435805.1). Classification (NCBI taxonomy): domain Eukaryota; kingdom Metazoa; phylum Chordata; class Mammalia; order Carnivora; family Mustelidae; genus Mustela; species Mustela lutreola. The sequence continues at coordinate 3,076,258 of NC_081290.1, read as the reverse complement.
TGTACGTATGGGCCAAGTATGACCCTCAAAAACACAGAGTCCGCACTCCAGCATTCCCAGAGCGCAGGAACAGAATGGCTCTTCTTAGCTTGTTCCGAGAAACAGAAACCACCATACAAGGCCCAAGGCTACAAGTGAAAAACAACAGTGATGCAATAAGCGGCTCCTAATGGACACAACAAGCCCGTCTTTATTTTTGGAACTGCTCTGCTCTACATTATCAAATTCAGACAAATTCCAGATGATCCTGGGAGACATTCCTTTCTCGACAGAGCTGAAGACGGATGACGGACAGTGGGCTCCAGCCTCTCCCGCTCAGAGCTGAAACAGGAAGGAAGGAAGCAGAAACACTTTCCGTGCTTTCTTGAATAACAAAAGGATAAATTGTCAGACTCTAAAAGCCAGCTGGGAATTTCTGTCGCTGAAGAGACATCACGGAGAAGGGGGTGTCACTTGTACTTTTTAAGATCCCTTCGCCAGTAGATCTACTTTTTGCAAAGCAATTGAAGGTTAAGTGATTGGGAAACAAATAGAGTAAAATTTTATGTCTGAGAAATTCTGAAGGAGGTCTGTTTAAACTCAGGAATGACCAGAGATGGATTCCACAGTCACCCAAAGGTTTTACATTGCCCAAAGACCTCCTCTTGGTCTGCTATTTTATCCCCTATAATCAATACTCCTCTCGGGAGAATGTACCACACTTCAATTAAGAATTGGGCAAAGAGCTGAGGACCACTGTCAAACACTGACCCACCTCGTGGAGGGGAAGAATCCCAATATTTTAACACCATACAGGTAACAAGACTCAGAGGGGAACAGAACAGAAAAGTTTTGCTAAAGGAATATGGAGCTAAAAAGGTTCCAACTAACCAAAATGCAGCATTCTAGCTTTGGCTTTGGCCAGTCTGAGATTAAAGAACAGGAAGCTGTGCAAATCAAAGGGAAACACAAAGCCTTCTATCTGACTTGCCAGCAAGTCTGAAGGAATTTATTTTAAATAAATTAAGGGGCGCTTGGGTGGCTCAGAGGGTTAAGCCTCTGCCTTTGGCTCCGGTCATGATCTCAGGGTCCTGGGATCGAGTCCCGCATCGGGCTCTCTGCTCAGCAGGGAGCCTGCTTTCTCTTCTCTCTCTCTCTGCCTGCCTCTCTACCTGCTTGTGATCTCTGTCTGTCAAATAAATAAATAAAATCTTTAAAAAAAAAAAAAAAACTGATCCTGTTAAGGAGGCTCCTGTGAAGGAACGTCTTTCAGGTCACAATTTCTTTATCTGTTATTTTAGGCATACCTCTAGGGCCATTACTGAAAAATGTTTCAAGCATCAAGAGAAACTATGAAAGGTTTAAAGTTTGAATCCATTGGAAATCGCAGCTGTTTTTTAAAGATTCCTTAGAATAAGGTACATGGAGAAATTACAAGATATTCCAGAGGCCAAGAAGATGCAACCCAGAATGACCACTGGGACTTTCTAAAACTGTGCTGGTTTTCTCTCTCCTAGCAATATTGACCATAAATAAGTCAGATCTCAAAATATTTAAGACACATGTGTGTATCTTGACTTCCTCTTTTAATTTGATGTAATCCACTGAGTAGTTTTAAAATGATAGTTCCAGGGGCGCCTGGGTGACTCAGTGGGTAAAGCGTTCCGCTCAGGATTGTCTCAGGTCTTGATCTCAGGCTGGTGAGATCGAGCCCCACATTGGGCTCCATTCTGGGTGTGGAACCTACTTGAGATTCTCTCCCCCCACCCCGCTGCCCCTCTCTAAATATAAACAAACAAACAGCAAGAATCCAAAAATAAAATGGTATTTCCAACAGCAAGATCAAATGATCAGTTAGTGTGGCACTCTCCTGAAGACTGGAGAGTAAACCCCTTTGAGGACTGTTGCTATACATTTCTGAAGCCAGTCCCCGTAAGGTAATTTCATTTTAAAATAAAGGTTCAAGATCATTTAGAAATTTATTTTCTATTCAACTCTGAGAATAAAGAAATCAAGTTACATGAAGCAGAAACTAAGAATAATTAAAGATTGGTTATATATTGCAAGAAATTGTGTAATATACATTTATACCTCAGAATACATGTACATTAATTATGAACTTTAAAAAAAAAAAAGATTTTACTTATTTATTTGACAGAGATCACAAGTAGACAGAGAGGCAGGCAGAGAGAGGAGGAAGCAGACTCCCCACTGAGCAGAGAGCCCGATGCGGGACCGGACCCCAGGACCCTGGAATCATGACCCGAGCTGAAGGCAGAGGCTTTAACCCACTGAGCCACCCAGGCGCCCCAATAAAATGAGCTTTAAAGATATGATATTACTGAATGGAAAAGTGAATCGAGGAGCACATTCATGGAAAGGCAGGCAGTGTAGACCACGAGTCATAAAGTGGCAGCACCATGTACAGGAATCCGGCTGAATCCCCCACAGGACATTACCTGCCCTTCTCTGAAGTTTGTGGTGATTTTTTTTTTTAATTTCTTTGGACCTGATGTTCAATTAGTTGGGTATATGCATCACCTCCTTGATTAGAAGACAAACTCTTTGGTATAAAAAGAGGGTATCACACTGTACAATCCTCTTGGGACCAGTACATTGTTCTATATGCACAGCACAACCAATACATGTTTAGGGAATACAGATTACATGAATTATTGAGAATATTAAAAATATCTATCTAGTAAGCAAGTCAACAACCATATTGTGACAAAGATCAGGCAGGATAAAGTTAATTTATGTGAAAAAGCATCTAGCCCTCCAATAAATTGTGACTGTCAGAAATCCAGAAACTCATAATTTCAAAGTTCACCCAAACCACTTCCACATGAAAAACAAAGAGAGGGAAAGAGAATGTAGTGGGGAAGGAAGAGAGAAAAGAAAGTGTGTGCTTTTTTAAAAAAGAAAATACATCCTAAATTTGGTTTTTCCATCTAGAGTTTACCATCTAGAGTCCCTATATTAGGAAAATAACTAGAAGTCAAAATAATTAAAAGTCTGTATGCAGACAGTTTTCCATCATTAAAGTATTCTTTTTGTTTTTTTTTTTTAAGATTTTATTTATTTATTTGACAGAGATCACACGTAGGCAGAGAGGCAGGCAGAGAGAGAGAGGAAGGGAAGCAGGCTCCCCGCTGAGCAGAGAGTGAGATGCGATGTGGGGCTCCATCCCAGGACCCTGGGATCAGGACCTGAGCTGACGGCAGAGGCTTTAACCCACTGAGCCACCCGGGTGCCCCCCATCATTAAAGTATTTAAACAATCAGTTCCATAAACATGAAACAGTTTATAATCTATTCTCCATACAAGCCACTGCACACAAGTCAAATGCTCAAGATACCAAAATAGGTCTATTATACTAAAATTACCATCACCAAATGGCAACTGACAGAGAGGACAAATATTTTAAACACTCTAGTTAATTTTTACTAAATTAAATCTGTTATTGATTGATTGAACATTGGATCAGGTGTCCCGTCTACAATAACTGACGCATTATCTTTCATACTCTGCATTTCCATCATTGTACAACACAGCATCTTGTAAGGATGTTTCTTCAAATATGTGTTGCCATCTGTCTTCATTATATCTCAATAGAAACGGAAAATAGTTTCCACTAAAGGTCGGCCTTGGTTGACATCAGAGAGAGCTAATAGCACCATAGACGAAATTTAAAGACAAGCCAAATGCTATTAATAAAACTAGGCACTTTAATCCATGCACACACTAGATGCAAAACTGCATCATTTGAGATTTTGAAGTATACACACACACACACACACACACACACACACATATATATAAATTGGCAAAGAACTTGATGCTCACCATGAAAAAGAAGTATACTACCTAAGCATCTGTTCACTCAAAAAGTAATATCAGTGTTAAGGAATTATTACAAATGAAAATAATGGTACATTATTACTTAATCCCTATTTTTAAGTCCTCAAATATTAACAGGGATAACAAAAGCCAAATTTACTAAAAGTCAAACTTCCTAAATTTAGTACAAATATCAGGAGTCAAAAATGCAAAAGAACTTCTAACAATGGTAATAATTATTATCATTTGGGGGGAAATTATTATGTTTCAGGAACTGTGCTAAGCACATTAGCTGAATTTCTTCAGTTGATCCTCTCAAGTCTTATGAAATACATACTATTTTTAATCCCCACTTTATAAACGAGAAAACTGAGGTTTTAGAGAGGTTTTTTTAATTTTAATTTTTTAAATAAGAACAACTAGTTTTTAAATAGCCCAGCCAGATCTCTTCAAGTTTGACTCTAAAGCCTGTTCTGACCAGGGCACTATGCTACCCTCCAGGCTTGGGACAGAGAGTCTAACCATCATAAAGTCTAACACCTAACAAACTACTGAAAATGTATCTGCTTGTTTTGCCCACATTCCTTTTATACTATCAAAACATTCCACAATCTATCTTGTTTCTTATCTTCAAGAGTATGTCACTAAGCTTTCACCTACGTTTATTGGGGTTTTTATATATTTGTTTTAAAATTCCCAGTTCCAAAGCACCTGGGTGGCTCAGTGGGTCAAGCATCTGACTCTTGGTCTCCGCTCAGGTCTTGACCTCAGGGTTGTGAGTTCAATTCCTGCATTGGGCTCCATGCTGGGTGTGAAGCCTACTTCAAAAAAAATTTTCAATCCCACCAATTTAAGTAAGTCAACATTTTAGATCATCTTATGAATTAGTAACATATAGGATATGCAAATGCTTAGGGCCCTCGTCCTTTTGATTAATTTTTCCTCTATTGTCTTATTTTACTATTGTTTTCTATCTCAAATTTGTTTTGCACAGATAAAACACATGTACTCTTCACTTCTCAGAGTAATCTAGAACCTAAAAGACAAGAGACGCTATACTAGAACAACAGAAGGTCCTAACTCTGATTTGGGGGCACAGCAAGCACTTGGAAAAAGAAAATCAAACTGTGTTTAGAAAATCAATTTGTTATCTGAACACATTTTTTAATTTCATAAAAACAATGGTGTCAATGGCATTTAAAGACATTGAGGTTTCATACATTTCCAGAATTTGCCTGAGTCCTAGGAACAGAAAGGATATTCGGAGCCAGAAGGCAGAAGGTTGGGGGTTTTTTGTTTCATTTTCTTTTGTTTTTCTCCATTTTTTCTGGACAAGGAACAGACTTTAGGTGAATTTTTTATACAGAAATGTTAGTCTTTCTCTCCCCCTCGCTCATTGTCTCACCTAGGTTGCTAGACACACAAACAACCCTTTTTTAAACACAATCATTATCCAGGTTCTCTACTGCCCAAAAAATTCCATCTCAATGTAGCTGTTCTCAGCTCATGAACTGATTTCATACTAATATATGAGTGCAAATATATGAAATGATGACTCTTCAAACAACCTAACAGGGTTATACCCTTAAGAGAGAGTTTTTAGACCACGAAAATCCCTATGCATGGAAATTCTGACAGCACAACTATTCAGTTAAGCAAGAAATGCAAGCAGCACAAGGGAAAATGTTTTCTAGAATGCGATGCCCGGGTGTGCCGGGGTAGCTCAGTCAGCTAGGCGTCTGCCTTCGGCTGAGATCATGATCCCGGGGTCCTGGGATCGAGCCCCGCATTGGGTTCCTTGCTCAGCAGGGAGCCTGCTTTTCCCTCTGCCTCTGCCTGCCCCTCCCCGCTGCTTGAGTCATTCTCTCTTTCTTTGTCAAATAATTTTTTTTTAAATCTTATTATTTTTTTTTTTTAAATGGGACGCGCACACTGGAAAGCAAGGTGGGCTTCCCTACCCGAGGGAGGTCTGCTCCTCTGCTGTTCTTCCCTTGCTTTCTTTCCCTCTTATGTTATTTGTGAACCATTGAGTCTCTGAAAACTTTTTAACGTACGGCGGCACCCACAGGGCACGGCTGGGTGGAAGATGACGATGTGACCTCCAGGAGAGGTCGTCCCGGCAGAGCAGCTGTTGCTAAATACAAGACCATTGGCAACACTTGTGTTTATAAGCCAGTACGAATCAAGAATGGAAAAGAAGTTGGGGCACCGGGTGGCTCAGTGGGTTAAAGCCTCTGCCTCTGGCTCAGGCCATGATCCCAGGGTCCTGGGATCGAGCCCCACATCAGGCTCTCTGCTCAGCGGGAAACCTGCTTCCTCCTCTCTCTCTGCCTGCCTCTCTGCCTACTTGTGATCTCTCTGTCTGCTAACTGGATGGATAAAATCTTTAAAAGAAAATAAAAAAGAGAATGGAAAAGAGGTTAAAAGACACAGAATTCTAAATTCTAGTACTTTGTATAAAAATTCTAAACACCAATATGTTGTCGCAAACTGTGAATTTAATGCCTAGAAGACAGTTTTATGTATTTAATCTCTATAATCACAGTCACTGTCCTGTCTCCTTAATAAAACATTCAGGACTGCTTCACATGTATTTGTCTTGGGGCGCCTGGGTGCCTCAGTCGGTTAAACCTCGGACTCTTGGTTTCCACTCAGCTTCTGATCTCTGTGTTGTGGGATCGAGACCCGTGCAGACCCTGTGTTCAGCGCTGAGTCGGCTTGGGATTCTCTCCCTTTCCCTTTCTCTACATCCCCACGCCACGCTCCTCTCCTACGCACACCAGCACACACGCGAGTGCACACTCGCACACACACTTTCTCTCTCCCTCCAATAAATAAATACCTTAAAAAAAATAAAAAATGACATGTGTTTGTCTTGAACGCTTCCTTTTAAACATGTGATAAAAAGTCTGCACCATATTACGATAATAAATTTGAGCAAATATTACCCCTCTTCCCAGTGGTTTGGGATAAAACTACAAGAGGAACAATAGCTTTCACCCCTACAAATTGGAATTGTTTTCTGTCGCTTCTATCTGGTGTGTCCAATTTTAATTCACAATTTGTGCAATTCTGCTCATCCAAATACTCTGGTTAGTTCGGTGTACACCACAAATACTAATTTCATGGAATTTCTCTATTTGGCAAGAGAGAGGGATAGAGAAGCATGGTTATTTGTGCCTCCCTCTGGGTTCGTTGTTGCTTAGCAGGAAGACCAGACGCAGCCTTAGGAGTCAGCCCTGACCTTGTGCCTGCTGGCGTCTCTCAGATCACGGAGATTTGGCAGAAGATCAAAGTAAGTCCCACTGTCACTGTCCCTTCTCTGCAGGGTGACTTGAACGAAGCATCAGAATGGCGTTTCGCTCCGAGTACTCCAGGCAGGTTCAAATTAATTCCGAGTGAGCCTACATTGAACGCTCTGGTCAGGTTGCAGGATCTCACTCTGGGCCAAATTTACATACAAAGTGGCAAGTAGCAGCAGTGCACTCTGTAGCCAGAACCCGCAGTGCTCGCAGGAACAGAGGTGAGAACCACTGCAGAGTCAGGCACAACTCTTAAATACCCTCTTGGTTACAAAGCAACTCGTCTTGCTTCCTTATAAAGTTACAAACAGGTCTTTATAACTACTGAAGAAAAATCCGGAAAAGGGGGCAGCATCATCAAGGAGCCATCTAGAGCAGAAATAACCAGACAGCACCATATTCGATTTCTTCTTTCTGAGATATTTAAGGTATGTATGAAACCATATACTGATCGGAGAGCTTGTAAGTTCCTCAACATGTTTACATAATGTACACGAGTTATAATAACAGATATGGGACATGGAAGTAGTAAAAGCCATATTAGGGCCTGAAAAAAAAAGCATATTTGTAAATAGTTGTGACCTTTTTCCAGGCATTTAAGATAAAATGGAATTGATTAGTGAAAAACTGTTGTTGAGAGACACCCAAGATAAAAAGTCAGCATGGGGGTGCTGGGTGGCTCAGGTCATGATCCCAGCATCCTGGGATCGAGCCCGTAGTCAGGCTCTCTGCTCAGCAGGGAGCCTGCTTCCTCCTCTCTCTGCTGCCTCTCTGCCTGCTTGTGATCTCTGTCTGTCCAATAAATAATAAAATCTTTAAAACAAACAAACAAACAGAAACTCAGCACGGAATTAGTTAGATAGGGAAACAAAGCAGCATATGACTTAGGACATGTGGTGTCTTTGAAGTTGATGTTGAATGTTGGGGACATATCTAGGTTTTATGATTTGAAGATCAAACGATCAGCTTAAAAAAAAGAAATTTTCCACAACTAATATAAACAAAAACAAATTTTAAAATCTGTACTTTTTCCAATTTCTAAATGGCTACAGAAAGGCTATTATATTTGGAAAATAGAATATAGCCCATTCCAGAAGAAACTAGGTAAACCCTTTTCTAATGAATGATAATACCACATATCCAAACCCAACCTAATATAAAAGGTAGATAACACAGTATATTAAAAATAGCAGCTGGGGCGCCTGAGTGGCTCAGTGGATTAAGCCGCTGCCTTCGGCTCAGGTCATGATCTCAGGGTCCTGGGATCGAGTCCCGCATCGGGCTCTCTGCTCAGCAGGGAGCCTGCTTCCTCCTCTCTCTCTGCCTGCCTCTCTGCCTACTTGTGATTTCTCTCTGTCAAATAAATAAATAAATAAATCTTTTAAAAAAAAATAGCAGCTGCTCAATTAATGTTTATTGAATTAATTGAAAAGTAAATGTAAAACTTTCTAATAAAAAGCATGAGCATTTTGACTATAAGACAAATATATGAGGTGTGTAATACTGAACAGTTAAGCATTAAAAAAAATACAGAGCTTAATTAGGCGCTACTTGAATGAATCAAATCACACCTCCTGTCACACACAGTGAAAAGGTGGGTTATTTTGCATTGTATAAATTTTGGTAATCATGGCACTGATAAGGCAATGAGCCAAATTGGGGGAAAAAATTAAGAAACGATAAAAACAACATGAAAAGATACATGAACTTAATATAAAGGTATCTTAAATGGTTAATTCTAGGCAGGATATGTGAAAAAAGAAAAAAAATTAAATTCCATTAACTGGTTTCCTTTGTGATCTCATGTGTAAAAGTCAGTTCTAAATATTAAAGATTTTCCCCAAAAATAGATTATTTCATTACACTTAAATTCAATATACTACCTAGACATCTATAATGTTTTCTTCAACTTTATTAAAAATTTTAAAAGTTCATTATAGTAATAAATTTCAAACACCAACTTTGGGTATATAACATCATCTACAATAGAACATTATAGATAATTTACAAGCACCCTGGGTATGTCCTTAACAGATAGAAACTGCTAATTTCCATGACATATAATATGTCAAAAAATACCAGTAGGATAATAATAAATCTTAAAAAACGAGTTTTTTTCCGTACTCACTGAGCAGCTTTAAGCACTACAGGAGTTCATCTTAATACGAAGGATTCTAAGTTTATATCTCATAAGGAAAAATCACTGAACAGCATTATTCCTACGGTCCCAACAAAATGAAGCCTTTGTAATTAGCCGTACATACAGGTAAAATAAGCAGCTAAAAGAAATGTAAGGATGTTTTCACAATCTTCTCTTGTTTCCTTTTTAGCTTACAATATTCAGATGATATTTATTTTCTCTCTGGCTGCCAAACATCCCTATCAAATGTATTTTTCTTTAGGTCTGACATCAGTGAAAAACGATTGTAAATTGTGACCATGGGGCTCAGTCCACCGAGCATGTGACGCTGATCTCAGAGTTGAGGGTAGGAGCCCCACTCCCGGTATAGAGATTATTTTAAAATAATAAAATCTTTTAAAAGATTATTTGTAAGCACATGTTTTGGATGAGTTCATTTTAAAAAACTGTTTGGAGCTTCAAAATACCAGCCGCTCGATACAGCGTGCTCTGCCCTGGCCCATTACTAAAAATGGTTTCTCTCCTCCTTGGCCAGAAAGCGAGTTGTGTAAGCACTAGTGAGAAATTTTTAAACAAACTTTTACTCTAAGAAATCTAAGGAAGAATGTGAGTTATAATCATTGCCTTTTATTCTTTTCAGCTCCAAACATAGATGAATAGTTCTGATGATACTCTTGGTAAAAATATGCCCATATCAGGAACTAACATAAAAACCTCAAATGATGTTGAAGTTTCTCCGCATTTCACAACTGAATTTTCATAACAAATCATATTAGCAGGTCTTCCTTTTTCACTACAACATAGAAATCAGCCAAAAAATGGATTGAGATGTGAAAAGAAGCTTATCTGCCTCCACCTTTTTTTGTTTTAGAATCTGAAGAAATTGAATCCCAATGTTTTTCACTCTGATGCACGCAGTATTTCATGTTAGTCCTGTTTGTTCACTCTCTTGTTTTATTAACTGAAACGTGAAATCTATTTGTTGAGTATTCTAAGTCTGTCTTTGTTCTATTTAATTTTTCAATATCCAGAGTGGCAAATAAAATATTTCCCTATGCCACAAGGATAGAAAAACAAAGATTGACCCGTTCTTCTACCAGCTTTACAATCAAATACCTATGTCTAAAAACAAAGAACTCAGAAAAGTCAAGGGTACCATGTCAATATGTGTAACCCAACCCCAGAAAAGCATATTAAACACAGTTTTCAAAAAAAAAAAAAAGTTTCCAAATAAATTGGGAATTATTATATTTGGGGAAAAATAAGATGTAGCTGAGAAATCATGCATTTATCCATTATAATTTATACTGGTGGTACATTTAAGCCATAACTCTTAACCATTTTATCCTCCTTATCAATGTCCTTCTACTTGACTGAATTTGCTTTCAAGAACAGGTGAGCCTCTAAAGGTCATCTTTTGTAGCCCAAACAGATTGGTGTTAAGAAATAAACATCTGGCACTTAATTTTGGCTATATAACCCAATGGTACCAGTTTAGTTTTCTCACAAAATGTCACAAAGCTGTATTTATTAAAAGTAGATTTGATTTTCCTAACTACAGCTCCAATCTAATAAAAAAAAAGAATAATGTTATTATTAAGTAAAATCATCATGGAAATGCAAATAGAGCACTGGACTAAGGACATCAAGATAAGATTATAAAATTTCAGTACCTAAAACGAGTAGCTTAAAACAAATTTTTATTTTTATTTATTTTATTTTTTATGTTTAAGTTTTAGCTTTTTGGAATTTGGAAGGAATAAAGTGCCTTGTTAGAATATATGGCAAAAACATGTTAAAGGTATTTGAATATAATGGACTATAACAGCTATTGAGTGTTTTTCCTACCGAGAACACTTTCCACCCTTACAGGTGTAGGAACAGTTGCCCGCGTACTGAGGAAACCGTTCTGCACTGCATGAGATCCTGAGTGAGGCTGCGGATCACGACGCTTTCTCCTCTCCGCCTCGCTGCCTACCTCTCGTCACTGCGTAGACGCGGTACTCTGGCTGGTTTAAATATGTGACGGGAAGGAGCACTGGACTCAACTGAGTCACTCAGAATCCTTGTCTGGGACAGAGTATACGGATGCCCCAAAAGGACAGCTCTCTCTTTGCAAAGCCAACTGGTCCCAAAGCCTGAAATCTCAGGCAATTACCTTCATCTGACACTCATCCGAACAAGGAAAGAATGAGGCAAATAAAACTGATGAAGACAGATCATAAGAACTTGGATTGATTCTCCCGACTCAATTACACGTGAGGCAATTTCCTCTCTCCGGACCACCCAGTTATATAAGACAGTAAGGGTTTTTTTTTCCTCTTAAGCTAGTATGAACTTGGTTTTTGAAGCCCTAGTCATAGTACAGAGGAATATAAATAAGAAGATGAAATCAAAGTTATATGGAATCATAAGTCAATTCAAAGTAAAGTATTCTCTGGGGAACAAAAGGGGAGGAGGGGCAGCGCCCGGGGGGCTCAGTGGGTTAAAGCCTCTGCCTTTGGCTCAGGTCATGATCCCAGAGTCCTGGGATCGAGCCCCGCATCGGGCTCTCTGCTGGGCAGGGAGCCTGCTTCCTCCTCTCTCTCTGCCTGCCTCTCTGCCTGCTTGTGATCGCTGTCAAATAAATAAATAAAACCTTTTTTTAAAAAAAGTTTTTTTTAAATGCTTAAATACACCATAACCATATTATAAATACATGAAAATATTTTCAAAGTGCAAATTTTATTTAGTCACTCATTGATATAGATGAATCAAGCAATCACTACTCGCCTAACGCCACACGGGACACTCGGCGAAAAGGGAGGAAGAGCGACGGCCTCGGGCTTCCTACACTGACGTGAAGACGCTACAGCGAGACGCCTCATCTACATTCGGTACTAATGATCCTTGCGTAAACAGAAGCCCAGAAGAAGCTGATTTATAGTGAGCCTCACATTATAGCCAGTCTTTTTTTAAAAAGTCCTAGAAACTGATTTCCAATTTCAAATAAGTCTTACCAGTTAGGGTTTTGTCCCTGTGACTATATCTTTATCATTAGCTCAGACTGCAGATCTTTTTTTTTTTTTTTTTAATCACACCATGATTTTATAAATAAAGATTTCCACAACTAAACAGTCAACATTCGTAGCAGAACCTGCTAAAATCACTTAAAAGTGAGGTCTTATCAGATTGTCCATTAGGCAGCTCTCCGTGAAAATTATTTGCATGTAAGGAAAATGATTTTGCAGGGTCTTCTCATTTCGTTAAAACATAATGTAGACACCTTACTTAGAAACGTTTCAAAAACGACAGACATTACTGCTACAAACAGTTCGGTGCGAAGTTCAGTGGTAGCTTACCTTTTCGGCATTACGAATGAAGTTATTTTTTGAAATACATGTTGCCCTTTTTTCTCTTTATGAATCATCTATTTCAGTCTGATCTGAATTTCCTTCGCGTAGGAGGGATCACTCCTTTCCTATTTGTGTTTAAGCTCCTCTACATCCCCATTAGGAACGTGGGAACTCGGGCATTCGCTGCCATCACCTAGGATAGAGTGTTCTTAATTCTTCTGGATCAGGGTTATTTATAAAACTAGTTTCACAACGGATTTGTCTCCCCTGCTTAATACATTCTGAGGTGCTCTATCAAAAAACAATTGTAGAAATAATTGCAAAGAGTATAACATACCAACGTCTTGTTTTTAGGGAGGGAAAAAAAGAGGGAGGGAGGCTTTTCATGGAGTATTTTTATTTTTATTCTTTCCATGTTATGCACCAGTCTGTGGCTCTGTTTCATCTTGAATACCACCTAACGAAACGATGAACCATGTGCCACTCACATGTCCGTCTGATTAGTTCAAATAACACTTCCTTTTCAAAGAAAAGTCTTGCAACCACCTTTCCAAGAAACCAAAAGTAACTGTTTAACATTCTAAGATATTAAAGATAATCTAAAGTGGAAAAGAGAAGAATTATATCCTTGGGTTTGTGGGCAACAGGAGGGGAGAAAACACAAGAGGGGAACAATGAGTTAGTTCTCAAGTTCTCTGACTTGCACACTGCCCTGGATTGCCCCATCCCTGAGGGACATGCCCGTGGGGACTCCCCAGGTCCAGTTCCACTTCTCCCTCTGCCCTTCTGGCCTGCTCCACCGGGTCCTCCGGCTTTCCGGGCCCCTCTGCAAACACGGCCTTCCCTGCTTCCCCTTATTCAGAGCTGTTGGGGCGGGGGGAATGTCCAAGTGACATCTACTCCCTTCTCCGTCCTTTTCATCCTATATCTAGTGATCTCTCAGGTTCTAGGAACTTTCTAAGGTCTCCCGAATTCACCTTCTTGTTTCCATTTCACTGCCATCACAGCAGTAACAACAGCCACTAACAGTTTCCAGAGCCGTCCGAGCTGGCTCAGCAAGAGAGAAAGGCTGTGTCCCTGGAGCTCCGGCCCCTCCCCGTTCCTGACAGCCTTCTGACCAGGCCGTGTGTTCCTCATGGTCCCTGACCTAGTTTAACTGGGACAGACCTAGAATCTCGGTACCTAAAATATGCCCTCAGGAACTATGGTCCACGGGAGATGCTGTTTCCCCCTGAACAACTAGGTTTCTACTCTGAATCACTAACCAGCTTATGGGTTCCCCAACAAGAACTGGAGCTCTCTTCTAAATGCAGACTCCGGAAATTCTACACAGTTTTGTCATGGGAATCTCCTTTCCCAGTTGCTGGCTGGGCCCTAGCCCCAAAGCCTGAGGATTTGGAACCAGGGCAGGGCCAACTATTTGATTTTTGGTTAGCTACACCATCTAGAAGTCCTTGTAGTTACGACCCACTTGGTAGATCTGATCCTCTGACCTATCGAGGCCATGTCCTTTTAGTGCTAAGCCACTGATTATTTAGAATTCCCGCCATCTCTCTCCATGGACTGCCCTACAGAAACCTCAGTAACCCCATCCTACATGGGCCCAACTTCCTGACCTTCGAAGCTTCCTACCAAATGTTTGCAAGTCCCACCCTTCTGAGTCAGACCATTCTTAATCATGATCTCATTTAATTCACAAAACAACCCAACGAAATAGAATTGTCCCTCTTCGACTTGACGAGAATTTTAAAACCAGAGACATTACGTGATAGAACGTACCAAACGTCACATAGCTAGGCCGCGGCCAGGCTGGAACTCACACTCGGGTCTTGTCCCCAACGTCATAGTGGCTTCACTCTACCAGGTTTCCTTCCACCGCGTCTGTCACAACGAACTCGTGCAAGAGGCTCATAATACACCTTCCGTCTTTCCGTCTCCCGAATTACCCTACACATTACCGCAAGGCTATTCTTTCTAAACTTTCTCAGCTTACAAGTCTCACCCAGAAGCTGCTCTTGCCTCTTCTCCAGTTACTCACGAGACAAGGGCCGACTCCCCACTCCAACATTTGAGATTTTCCGTAATCTGGATCCAGCCTGCCCGTCAACCTTTGTCCCTCATTACTCCCCCATCACCCAGGCCGTCCTCACTCCCGTGCCCCCGCCCTCAGCCCAGGCCCCTTCTGAGGTTCTGGACTCCTTGCTTCTAATTTACTCCAACTGTCAGAGCACAGTTGAAACTCCAGCACCGGAAGTCTCCCAGGACTTCATATATCCCAACTTAGCCCATCCTTCTGTCAACTTTAGCCATTTTTTTTAAATTTATTTTTAAATTTTTTTATCGTTATGTTAGTCACCATACAGTACATCATTAGCTTCTGATGTCGTGTTCCAAGATTCACCGTTTGCATGTAATACCCGGTGCTCCACGCAATCCGAGCCCTCCTTATGCCCATCACCAGGCTGACGCATCCCTCCACCACCAGCCCCTCAAAACCCTCCGTTTGTTTCCCGGAGTCCATAGAACCACGAGAGACAGTGGGCGCCACACTGGCATCTTAATGTAAACTACAAGGCAGGATTCCTCTCTGTCAGCCGGAGTGACCCCATGAACTTTCCCACCTCGCCCTAACCCCCACATCCTGGGATTCGTGCAGGGGCTACCACATCCCAAGCCTCAAGTCAGCATTATTTTCAAGCTCCTTTAGAACAGAGAATTTGCCTTGTTCATGGCCCTCTTCCGAGCTTACCACAGTGCCCTAGGCAAGGTTAGAGCTCAATCAACGACTGGGTGAAAGGGCGACTCGGATAGTGGAGGAAGGGAGGTGTGAAGAGGAACGTTCTCACCCGCACCTGCTTGAGCTGGTAATGAATTTTAGACTTTCCCATTCCTAAGTAAGATTGGCGATTAAACCAGTATTCCGAAAACTATTAGAGATCATGTTTGCCTGGAGAAAAAGCTAAAATTTTGAAATGATCTATTTCATTCTTAATCAAAATAAAACATGCAAATGATTTTCTGAGTCAAATAGGTTTTAGAGAAGGTATTAAATTGTTAATATGCAAACTGTTCATAACAAAGCCTTCTCCAGTCTCTCACTTTTGAAGTTATAAGAGAAAGGACCAGGACAGTGTTTCTTTTCTTTTTTTTTTTTTTTTTAACTACAATGAAAGAAGGCTCCAAAATGAAACTCCTATCTTTGCTGATTAAGAAGCTGATTCTGAACAAACCATGACTTAACAAAATGTGATTTACAGCAAGGGGACCAGACCATGTCGGTCGCTGGATTTGGATGGGCAAGAGGACAAAGAAAACATGAAAATCAGCTTACATTTTTTCTCAATTAATTTAAAATTAAATTAATTTAAAAATTAATTTAATTTTAAATTAATTAAATCTCTCAAAGAAATTAATTAATTGACAATAAGGCCTGACATATATGAATAACTACCAGCAAAAATAAATAAATAAATAAATAGTCTCCCAATTTAGCTAATATCTTGCCTTCAAAGTACCAGACATCTGAATTTTTCTTAAATTTTCTGATTCTTTACATTTGCTTAGCTTTGCATAAATCCATTCAACAGTACAATTTTATCCACTAGTCTGGTAAATCATCAAGAATAAAGGGATAGTCTCTTCTCTCTGCCCTTACCCTGAACTAGATGCAGTATATTTGTTTTAAACGCCAAATATAATTTTTGAAAATAAGATGGTACTTTGTAAGTATAAAGTGCAATTCAAATTCCAGGCAGAATTATAGCTTTTGTATATTACCAGAGATGCAGCAATCCCTGCCTTGAAAAGACATAAAGTGCTTGAATTGCCTTAAACTTCAACCAAGCAAGCAAAAATCCCACGATCCTCGTGTCCATCAAAATCTCAACCATGCGTGGGATCAACTTTGGTTGTATGGACCCCATTCAGCTCTGACATGTGACTGCTGCCCTGGTCCCCCAGAGGCTGGCTTCCCCAAGAATAATTCACTCCTCCTTGTTTTGACAAAACAGCTGAAGTTTAACTGAATGAGAATGAACACTCCACCACAGGCCCCAGCAAATGAAAGGCAAGAGGCTTTGCATGCAATCTGTGGCTGAAATGACACAAATCTTTCTAATTGCCTGCCAAGTCTTTCAACATAACTTACTCAAGCTAACGTCCATCGAGAACATCAGGCCAGAAAGGCTGTAGTTAGAAATTCCATCTCAAGTTTCCCTAATACAAATAAAATAGATGAAACTTAACAAATAAATGTAGCAAAACAACTTTGGTAGTCAACTACGAATTCCTTGAAGGAGAAATACGTAGTTACAGCCCACAGAGTTTTAAAAACCAATTAGTCACTGAGGATTTTGAATTGAACCTTTTACACAGAAGGGGGAAAAAAAATTCCAAAGGGAATAACCCAGCGAGGTCTTCTCTCCTTCCCACTAGAATTATAAAAATAACCACAAATTCCCCAGCACAATGAAATCCTGTTTAAAAGTTTAAAATCCAATCCACAGATTTGTTGATTTCCAGGATCAAACTATGCTCTCTTTTCATTGTCCACCCACTTCCCTATATTTTAAAACAAACCACAGTTACAGAGTATTTACCTTGAATTCAAACATAAATCCACATGAATATGAATCCAAATATTTCCTATTTTTTATCTGCATTTTTTTCTAAATACTAGACATAATTAATTTTTTTCTAAATTAAATTTTTTCTAAAGACTAGACATAATCAAGCTCCTAAAATAATAAAATCTCTATCCTGCATTTACATTCGGCCTGTCCCCTAGATGTACTGATATGCAATCGAACCAAATCATATTTTCTTCTTTGAAAAGTTCCATGAATTAGGGTAAAAAAACCCTACAGGCTACTTAAAAAAAAAAAAAAAGCAATCAATCTTCCTTGGTTTCTGAAAAACATGTTCTTTCAAGAGAAATTTTCAACACCAGAACCAAACATCCAAAGACCCTGAGACTTACTGTTTTGTTTGTTTGTTTGTTTGTTTTTCCCTTCAGTAAATACCTAAAGGTAAGAGGAAAAGCTTCGGCTTAGCAAATATATATCATTCACATTCCGTTTTAGGATGGTGTTTACCAAAATATCGTAAATACTTAATAGCAACTGTTCCTAGTGCTTCCAGCAAAAGGCAGTAAAAGGAGACATAAAGCTGAGCTGTGGAAGCCAAGGAGCTTTGCTCGGCCTGTCATCATCCCGCCTCCCCCCCGCTCCAGGGGGTCCCGACTCTCTATCCCCAGAGACTGTGCTGCTAGATTCCAAACAGAAACTCGACCAGCTCCGGCGAAACTAGGAACCCTTAGAACGGAACCAACAACGGCAGCTCAAAGACTCAGCGGCCGCTGCACGGGGCCCGCCTGAGAGCTAAGAAACACCGTGTTTTGGAGGGACACATATCACACCTTCCGGCCCAGGTATTTATTTTACGCTGCTTCTACAAAGCCTATAAAACTTGCTAGAGATGCAGACGGTGAGGAACTCCACGCTCAAAGGGCACGAGCGTCTAAGACTGTCCATGAAGATCTTCCACTTGAAATCTCACACCCAGGCTCAGAGTTCAACCTACAAGCCTTCATACCGACAAGGAACACAAACAAAATCCACATCTTTAGGGTCAGTGCCGCCATGTTCTCAATACCAACCAAATGTCCTTCTTACTCTCTTTCTTCAAGACAACGACCATCTGAACGGATACAAAAATTACGTCTTACGTTGTAAAATGTACCTAAGGTCATAAGCCTTTCTTACTCCCAGAAAAATACTCACAGAATTAATTATTCCTTTAAGGGCTTGAAATCCACCTTTCACAGGGAAAACTTGATCATTGGAATCGGCAATTCTTTCCAGCTTTAGAAAAAGCAGGAACATTTAATTAACAGGTAGTTGAGACATATACATTTTATACACACCATTATGTTTCAGTTATGTTCATCTGAAAAACTATACTACAGGATTAATTCACCAGGGCAGCCTGTTAGGACTGAAGGAGAAGCACTAGTGTTACTGCAAATATATTACAATGAAATGAATCTCCCACAGGCCCTTTACACTGGTCTCAAGTTTGAGTCTCTAAAGAGTGCACAGCTCTATTAGCTGTAAATGTCAAGAGACACAGGAATCTTAGTCATATTTAACCAAAAATTTAAATGTAAAATCATCTGGTGAGCAGGGCGGGGGAGGGGAGGAGATACACACACACACACACACACACACACACACACCTTCAAAACTTAATGAAAAAATCAGGGTTTGGGAATGAAAATATTAAAGATTTCCTCTAAACAGTTTTCCCAAGTGCTTGCACTCCTAAGAGTCAAGTATTCAATCAAACTAAAACACCTAAATACGACTGTCATAATAATCTTGTCAGTTGAGTTCAAGGAGTATTCGTAATATTTTAATCCAAATGTGTGTTCTATGATATTAGTTCCTTTAAACCAAATGAATATTCAAGAAACTTTAGAGTTTCATTTTTAGTAATGAAACCAATCAAAATCAGACACTATTGATGCAGAACTCAAAATCACTCCGTAGAAAATGGTTAGCAACCAATTAGGGCCACAGAAAGCCATCGGTGAAAAGATTCTGAAGACAATGACGTCATTTAGACTGAAGTTTGCAGACCGGCTGCACTCACCTGCGCTTGTTCAAAGTCAAGAACACCAACACAGTAAACTCTAGCCCCAAATGACCTGGATATCTTTGCCTAGAGGAGAGAGAGATAGAGAGAGAGCAGCGCAGGGCGGTCAGGATTACTCAAACATCAGGCTGGAGACACAGAGACACAGAGCAAAGCACACCGGGGTCTGAAGAACGGTTTCACTTCGATACTCACCTCTTTCTCTGCATATGACGGCACCAGACCGTCCAACTTTCCATCTGTCAGTGCAATTATGATACTGGAGGTTTTTAAGCCTCCTGCTTTCTGAATTTGTTCATTTGCCTGAAAATGAAGAATAATTATCCAACTAACAATTTAATCTTAACTTTTAACCAGCATGTTCCATCAAGCTGAATTTATGAGTCTGACAAAAGCAAAGTATTACAGACTGGCTTTTAAAACAGGGTATTCTGTGTTAAGTATTTTATTTGAAATATGCATAGATTCACATTATAGAGTAGTTAGTATTGGGTCTAAAGGATATACATTTTAAGCTTTGATTGACTAGTCTGAAAATAACCACACAGAAAATGAAAAATTCCTTAAAAAGCAAAATGCCATCCAAATTTTTCTCACCACCACAGTCAATCAGTCTCATCCTCAGAACAACTAAAAGCATTTAAATTTTTTTTTTAATTTTTTAAAGATAAACATGTAGTGAGGTCTTAGAGTTTGACCAGAAAGTTAGAGTTTACTGGATTACAGAATAAGAAAACATTCTCTCCCATACTTAGAAATGTGAAGAACTTACTAGCTTTAGTCCTTCATGGATATATGTCTCTCCTACTGGTCTCACATCTTTTAAATCCTCCAAGCCTTTACTGATTTTGCTTCTGAAAAATATAAAATTAAACAAAAGAAAAATGAGCAAAGAGCACAATAAGCACTTATCAAAAAACATGGCAATACTACAATCAAGATTCCTTCAGGAAGAGGAAAGCCACAGGCTTTGAGGACATAACTTCTCATACTTTTTGCTCTGTAATAGTATTTAATAGCATTCATATTTTAACTACAAAAAAATAAAAGCACTGACAATGTGAAATACCTTGAAAAATCTAGGTCTATTCTAGGCATTTTTGAACTGAGAACAGGTACCTTCTATTATATTTGTCTGACTAAAGGCTAAGGAGTAAAACATTTTCCTTCATCCAAAACAAACGAGATTGTATAGGTCAGCTTAAGTGAAAAAGCATTTCTGAAACACTTACCCACTACCCTACAAGCTGGAAATTTCTTTGTTGTCTGTAAATTTCTGAGGCACATTACGTAACCCTTACTTATAGAAATTCACAGTTTCTACCTGTTTCCCAGAGTGTGTGTCTCAGAATCTAGGCACACTTGCAGCATCTTCTCACCCTTCCAGACACTAACTCACTCTTTTGCATACTGTAGGTACTGAGCACCTACCTGATGAGCAAAGGAAAGGATAAGTGGGCGGATGGGTGGAGAAATGGATGGTAATGGGCTCTTGAAAGAGGCAATATGAAGGAAAAAGATGAAAAAAAAACTATAGAATAATCTTCTCATCATGACTAATTAATATCCCAATGCAGTATGTCTAAAGGAAGCATGAATACATTGTTAAAAGCTATTTTGTGTGTATTAAGTAAGAGAAGACCGATTTTTCAGGGTTTTTCAGTACAGGTTCCAAAGACCCCTTGAAAAATAGAGAAACCCTAAGAATCGTAAGAGATAAATACAACAATGTGGCAAAAACAGTCCAAAATAAACTCAAAATTTTGTTTTAAATTTTTGAATTTAAAGGATCAGAAGAGAGATCTTAATATATTGTTTTCAGAATTTTAGTTTTTATAAAGAAGCAAAGTCTCTTTTTGTGTGTGTGAGAGGGAGAGCACTTGCCAGATGGGGGAGAGGCAGAGAGAGAGAGAGAGAGAGGACTCAAGCAGGCTTCATGCTCACTGCATACGGAGTCCAACAAGGGGCTCTATCCCACAACCCTATGATGATGTCCCCACACACTTGGGGCCCCTGGGTGGCTCAGTCTTTAAGCATTTGCCTTCAGCTCAGGTCATGATCCCAGGCTCCTGGGATTGATAAATAATAAAATCTTTTAAAAAAATAAGTAGTCAGACACTTGACTGACTGAGCCACCCAGGTGCCCCCAGAAAAACACCTTTTTAAATAAAAAAGTCCCCACAATGTAAACTGAAATATGGTGCTTTAAATAAAACATAAAAAGCAACCACACAATTAAGAATGATAGATGAAAAACTATAAAAAGTAACTTACTAGAGTCATACATAAAAGGATATATATATACACATATACACTATTAAAATTATATGCATAAAACATATATCATACACTATTAAAACATATGTCAAAAATAGTCAAAAAAAGTTTTATCATGCTGCAATATTGTATTTTGAATATTTGAAATACATGAGTCACTCACCAGAGCTACACTCATGTTTTTAAAAGTGAGTTAGTGATTGTGTGTTGATGTTGTAATGAAAATCATTATCAGACAAGTTTTCCATCTCAAGGAGTTTCCCGAAGACATAACAGAAGTTTCAAAATATGATCCTAATCCTCTTCCTTCCTGACTCAGTAACTCTGCTGAGCCGATTGTCGCTTGGTTCAAAGTCAGCCTACTGTGAACCTATCTTTGACTTCATCATACTCTGTTCTTAAGGTACCCCACACATATCCACCATCAACTTCTACTACACAATGAATGACTTTGTCTCTCAGAAACTTTCTACTTTAAAATAACGTACTTATTTTAACTTAACTAAATGTAATGTTTTCACTTCTCAACTAGACTGGAAGTTTACAGTGGACGAGCGCTAGGTCGATCATTTATAATGTATCTTCATACTCTCACTTACTGATTATAATGCCTTTTACAAAGTAGTGTTCAATAAATTTTTTAATCTACCATGGGAAAAAGATTCAAAATTTCACAGATGATGGAGTAAATTACCTACTTCATAAGCCTGTTTTATCTAGAAATTTAGGTTTAATAGCTACAGACACAACTTGAAACTGATTCTGTCTGTATGCAGACCAAAACCAAATATTCGGTATCTCCAAAAAATGAGTGGCAGTGTGTCCTCAAGCATTAATGCTTGCTGCCAAAAGGGAAATGAAAAAGACAACTGAAATTCAAGTTTAACCAAACAGATTTTGCACGGTAACATGGTAAAAAACGTCTTCTCCATTCAGTTCAGATTCACCTCACCCTTTAATTACTTCTAAGAACCAGACAACACCAGCAGAGGACTCGAGGCTACAAGAACTTGCCCTGCATGAAATGCAGAATCTTTCTGGAAGGCAGGACTCAGCTAGCTTATTTCACCGGAAGAAGAAGAGTAGCCCTGGCTTTTCTACCCATAACCATACCTGACACCGTAATATTCTAAGTAGTACGGATCCATCATTACACGGTCGTTGGAGGCGAAGTGTTCTTGCCAATGGTCGCTAACACCAACACACATGAGCCTGGTCTTATCCCCTTTCAGTGGAACTACAGTCTGTCAGCCTCCACCAACCAGTGTCATTTTAGGGCAAAACAGGGCAAAACAAAAGCCAAAACAGGACAAGGCAGATCTCAGGCCTTCGAAAGATGCCAAGCAACTGAAAATAAGTTCTAAATCTGTCTGTTAGCAAACAGCTAATTGGGGAGCGGGGAAAACAAAATGATGTCGTAGACTAAAAAGAGAACTGATTCATCGAAACTGCAACTCTAAGAAAGCTCTGAAAAAAAGAAAAAAGTGGGGGATGATAAAAACAAAGGGAACACTGCACGCTACGGAGCTCAAATTCAACAACATCTTAGATCAACCTCACCACGTTTGGTTTTCACGTTATGTCTCCTGCCACAGGAATTGTGATACTGAAACCACTCTGGTATTTGTTGTGCAGCTGTAGTCAAGGGTGCTGCTATCATAACACATAATAACATCCCCTCTAAGGTCCGTGGCAGAAGGTTCTCGTCATCCCTGAGTAATCACTACACACTTCCTCCTTTCTGCTAACTACAACTATGTCAACTGTTTCTTGCCGTAACTGTTGGGAAGCCTACAGTTAATTTCTTACTCATTCACAGAATTCCGCTAAGTTCCTATGGTTATCATATTGCTACATCCTCTTTTCCAAGATTTTGACTTTTCTATGTTATTATCTTTCTGCAATGTTGTGATGTTTGCTGCAGCTTCCAATACCCTTTGGAAAGAGGCAGAATTGAAACAAATTTAATGGGATAGTAAACCTCTGATTTTTTTGTTGAGAATCAGTGGGCTAAAATCTATAATCAACTCTTTTTTACATCATAATTACGTTGACTGAAGAGACAGAGAGAAAGGGAGAGAGAGAGAGGCAAAAAAAAACACTGACTTATTTTTTTTAATCCATAAACTAACACATTCCATTCTGTTAGTATCTCTCCAGTTTCTCTGCTGAGCAGCAGAAGGGAGAGCTAAAAGGGAAGGGAACGGTTAGGACAGACAAGAAGAGAAGGGAAGGGAACATAGCAACCACACCACCACACACTGGGACCCATCGACGGCTTTTCTCCATCCATAGAACACTCTGGATTTTGGAAGGTGTCCATGTCATAACTCAAATAAATATATATTGTAAAGAGTGACATAATAAAATTATTGGCAGAGAATGCTGACTTGCCCAACTAACACAATTAAGGCACATTTTTTTTAAGTACCTTCTGCTTGTGACTAAGGACATTATGTTTATACAATATATTTGTATAGTACTTGAACTTTCCAAGGGACAACCTCTTGACTCTCCAGATTTCAAAACTCTTTCTAGATTTCACTCAATGTACATGCACCTGCTGAGCACCTCCCACTAGTGAGCACTGAGTTTGCACAGTGGTAGAGAGAAGGGCTCCCGGTCGTCCACACACAGCTCTACATCTTATCTACATCTTATCTACATCCTATCTACATCTCAGTGCTCCAGCGTGCCTGTCACTGGAATCACAGAAGGGCGTTAAAAAAAAGTCCCTTCTGGGCTTTAACTGAAGAGATTCTAATTTACTTGTGGTCTGTGATACGTTCAGGGTTTGTTTTTTTTTTTTTTTTTTTTTTAATTCCCCAGAGTATTCTAATGTTTACCCAGAAATAAGAACCTCTGATCGAATCTTCTTTTTTTACATATATTTTATTTATCTGAGAGATAGTGAAAGAGACAGAGACAGAGCACCAGACGGGGGAGGGTCAGAGGGAGAAGCCGACTCCCCACTTAGCAGGGAGCCCGCCAGAGGACTCTGTCTTGGGACTCCGGGATCTTGACCTGAGCTAAAGCAGACGCTCCACCAGCCAAGCCACCCAGGCGCCCACCTCTGATCTAATTTAAAAAGCTTTCCATGTTATTGGAATGCTCTTTTCCTTAAGTATTTTGCCAGTCAGTCCTCCATTGAAAGGGTTTGGGGGTAACTAGGATAATTTTTTTTTTAAAACTATAAAACACAGTTTCTCAGATAGTACAGCTTATAGCCAGAGAGAACGTAGATTAATTCCAAGCCCTATCTTGTTTCTTCATCTGTAAAACGGGGATGAAAATATCTCCCCCACGGGGCCATTGTGAGGATTCAGTGGCACATAAGAAGTACTGAGTCAGTTACAGGTACGAGTAGGTGGTAGGTGCTGCTGCTGTTCAGTTGGTATCAGTCATTTCCCATGTGCGCAGGGTTTTGATGACCAGGTTACTTTCTCCTCGATTCCAAGGAGCACTCCCTCAGCAAATTGAGAGTTGGAACACTTTGATACAGAAACCAGAGAAACCAGAAAGGAGGGGCGCCTGGGTGGCTCAGTGGGTTAAGCCTCTGCCTTTGGCTCCGGTCATGATCTCAGGGTCCTGGGATCGAGCCCCGTGTCGGGTTCTCTGCTCAGCAGGGAGCCTGCTTCCTCCTCTCTCTCTGCCTGCCTCTCAGCTTACTTGTGATCTCTGTCTGTCAAATAAATAAAAACTTTAAAAAAAAAAGAAGAAGAAGAAGAAGAAACCAGAAAGGAGGAAGGAGAAGGAGGAGGAAAGGTGTTACATGGAACTTCGGTGGGAGAAGGTCCTGTGAAGAGGTCAGGGGCAGGCTGTGTCATGAGGGAGGGAGGCCTGCAGCCTGCGTAAATCAGTGGTGAGCTAAGGTCTGGTTCTACAGCTAATAAACCGCACCCACCGGCCCTTTACTGGCTCAGTTTCCATCTCCATAAAATGTAAATGATAATGCCTGCCCAGCAGGGATTTCATTCATTCATTTTACAGATATTTTGGGGGTGCCCACTATGATGTTTATAATGTAACTGGGCTTTGAGCATTCAGAAGGTAGCAGGTGCCTGGACAGAGCGGGTAGCAGAAGAGAGACAAGAGAAAGAGCGTGCGTAGGACCTAAACCAAACTCTCTTCCCCACAGGTTCTCCTCCACCGCCATGTTGCTCTTCTGGAAAAGCTATCACATTGTAACACATATGAAGTGTTTGGTACAAAGGTTATCAGTGTACACTACCACCGTCAGATGGCATTAGTTATTAATAGTAATATTAACAGATATGAGTTATAATTGTAATTAGTTATGATTCTATAATTCCCTAATCAGGTCACGCGAGAGGGATCGAGCGAGGTTCCCACCAGCACACCCTCGTCACTCTGCATCAACGCTGCAGCCCACAGCTCTAGCAACCGGGCCTGGACCTCAATTCTCAACCCTCACACCTCCTTGTTTTGCAACTCCGGGTAAGTTAGGTAGCTCTCTGGTCCTCCACTTCTCCCATCTGAAAAATGGGGGTGAGGGACTGCACTTACGTAGCAGAATTTAATCAAAACGAAAGGTACTATCCCATGGAGAACCCTGCGTGTACCGCACAGCATGCAGGAGTCCATTATCATCACCCACTGTTTATACCCCCGCTCTACTCTGGTCTCCTTCTCTGCAGAAGGAAACTCAAGGACGATTATCGGCTTTGTTAGTCCCAGTTCAGAAGCCTCATTTGGGAGCTGTGCCTTTACTCCTTCCTCGCAAAACACACCTTGTTAAAACTTTATATTAAATTACACAAACAACAAGTCACATCCGTGAGTGTGGACTCTTGCTCTTGAATAAGAATATAGACTTGAATACCAACACCCTCAAAATGTACTTCTTTCACAGCTAAAATTTTTAAGATATTTCTAAAAATTTGCAGTCATTTTCAGTTAAGAAAACTTCCATCCTCACAGTGCACTAGAAGGTACCTGACCTTTTGTTAATTTTTAAGTACTTGATAGCTGAAATTTAATAATACTTTTTAAAATTATGGAGGTGAAGTAAAATGTGCCTATCTATGCTAACGTGATTCAAGAAGCACATAATGGTAATGTTAAAAATATAAAAGTAAAAGAGAATGTATTAATGTTGTTAATAAACAAATCATTTTCATTTATGGAAAAGAATAAAAGAAAGAAAGAGGTCAATAAAAATTATGAAAGTAATTCTCTAAGGACACTTCGCATTCAGACTTTACTGAGAGGGATTACAGGTCACACTAGAATCTAAAGACTAGAGCCCAAATTACCAGTCTAATTTTTTATTTTGGTTACATGCAAGGGTTATATCTTCTCTCTAAGCCGACAAGCTTACATCTCTTTTGAAAGAGATGCATCTTGGAGTTTCATTATTACTTTTCATAGAACCTCTAGCAGGTGACCTCTAATACGACCTCTGTCCACCCCTTCCCACTCCCTATAGGCCCACTCTCCCATCAAGAGACGGCACTGACGCGCCCCCCACTTGAATCTGGCCTCGCACTGCTACTGCCTGGCCATCGGGTAAGGGAGAGTGATGCTCGTGGCCATCTGAGTTCAACCCTTAAAAAAATGGGGACTTGGATTCCTTCTTCTTGCAACACTTGCGGCTGGAATGCTCTCTCGGACCGCAGTCATCATTCCGCGGGAAGCGGTGCCGCAGAAGGAGGTCCCACGGAGGAGAACCACGTCCTTCCACCAAACAGCTCCAGCTGAGCTCCAGAAGAACCACCAGCCTCTAAAGACGGTAGCGTCGGTCACATCGCATGGGGCAGAGGAACCTCCCGGCCACGCCGTCCACCCACAGAGTTGTGAACGATAATAAAACGGCCGTTGTGTAAGCCACTAACTTCTGCAGTGTTCGGTCACGAATCAGAACCTGCTGATGGTTTCTGTAACACGTCGCTCTAAGGCCAACATATGCTAGTGTCCCTGCGGTCCAGAGTCCGGACCAGCGAATCCAAGGCAGCGGCTCTAGATTCAAAAACAGCTGCTGACACAGTGCTGTGCAGTCTGGGTTTGTGAAAAAGTTCTCTGCAGCTTAGTCGGCGCTTACCGGAGTGTGGCACGTGGGTCACACCCGAGGCCCACACTGGCCGCCTGGGTGCACGCTTTGCCCCGCTTCCCTGCCCGGTGAGCCAGGAGAAACCGACCCCCGCAGCTCACCACCCGCGCCGGTGCGTCTCCCAGGCCCGAGACACCCCGGGGTCCACGCTGGAGACCCTGAGGCAGATGCGGGGCCGCCCTGAAAGTCACCGCCAGCGCATCCACACCCAGAACCTGAGCTGCTGCCTCGCCAAGACCTCTCCGGATCTGCACAAAGTGTGGCCCAAGCGGACTTCTCTAACTGGGAGGAACCACTTCTCCAATACGATTCACAACAACGAAAACTACAGTGGCTTCCTCTCACCGCATCACTGGTCTGTACGGGAACAGGGCTCGGGATTATGGCAAAGTCTAACTGTGCAAAGCGGAGAAGGGGAACACGGCCAGCCAGTCCGAGGCACGACCACGGTGAGCGCTCGTGTCCGGAGTCGGACCCCAAGTACCGAGCTGTGTCACTTCGAGCAAATTCATGTGGCCTCTCTGAACTACGGTTTGAATCCTGCCGCCCGGGGATGAAGTGACAGTGGTGTACACTGATCACCTCCGAACTCCTTCTCAGCCTCCGACCCCGGCCCACACCATGGGTCACAGGCGTGTAATCGTCCTAATGTGGTGATATGGTAGGAACGATTCGCTCCTTCCATCGGGCAAGAGAACCGGCCACCAAGAAGTGGCATTACTTGCCCAAGGTCACACAACTAGTATGACGCGTCCATGTCTACCTGACTCAAGGTCCACGCCTGGTGATTTCATTTTAAAAAGGAGACGTCAGGATCCCCCAAGGTAGCGACTGGATATGTGTTCTTTCTTTTCTTTTCCTTTTTTTTTTTTTTTTTAAGATTTTATTTATTTATTTGACAGAGACAGAGATCACAAGTAGGCAGAGAGACAGGCAGAGAGAGAGGAGGAAGCAGGCTCCCCGCTGAGCAGAGAGCCCGATGTGGGGCTCGATCCCAGGACCCTGGGATCACGACCTGAGCCGAAGGCAGAGGCTCAACCCACTGAGCCACCCAGGCGCCCCATATGTGTCCTTTCTGAACGCGTTCTCTTTCCAACTCCCAAATTCCATTCTGTCCCTAAGGCAGCTATCTCTGGCTAAAGACGTCAGTAACATTTTTTTTTATTTGAGCATTTGGGGGTTTTTTTGTTTTTGTTTTTGTCTTTTTACAAATAATAATGTTAAAATAAAACTGAATCACCAATGTGCATGGAAATTTAAAAAATGAAGGTTCTCCTCACCCTGATTCTCACTAAGACAGTATCGTTGTCAGCAGCTTGTTGTGTCTTCCAGACTTTTTTCCTTGCATTTATGACCACACACACACACACCATAAAAACGGTTAAAGATTTTTTGTTTTTATTTTAGGAAAACAAAATCATACTTAACAGAGAATTCTGCCACCTGCTTTTCTCAATTAATGGATCTTAGATATATTTTCATGTTAATATACATGGATTTTTCATTTCATGACTACATAGCATCCCATTCTATATTTTTTAATTACACCAATTGAAACACATTTAGGCTGAATGCAATGTTCACTATTAAGAACGACACTGCAGGGTCCACTTTGCACAGACCTATCTTTGCACATGGGTGCTAGGGTTGTGGAACACAGTCCTAAAAAGCAGAATGGCTGATAGGAACCTTCTAAAGTTTTACAGATACTGCCAAGTTTCTGTGCAAAATTAATGAACCGATTTATAAGCTACCAATTCCTATGAAGGGCTGTTTTATCACAAGGAAAATTTTAAATCATATTTTAAGGAATAAGAAGAAATCTTTTCAAATAACAGAAATGTATATATTCTCTAAACTTAATCAAATGACTTCTCCCTTTAATTTCCTGTAAGTCTGCCGCAGGAATATTTTTTCTTAAGTAATTGATCATTGTGCTCAAGTCAAACAATTATATGACTTTTTCAATTTGGGAATAAATACACTAAAAAGAGAGTTGAAAATGTTTGTAACTGATCTACAAGAGTAGGAAAGAAATTTAGCAAATCTAAGTCATCATTTATCATGTCTCAAAGAGAGAAAATATATTATAGTAGTTAATAACGCAGGTTCTAGAGTCAGACCAATTCAACCGTTCACCCAGCAAGCATTTGCTGAGTATCTACTGTGTGCCAGGCTCTGTTCTAGTAGCAAATACATGAACGAGCAAGACAAAGAAGACCCTCTGCTCTCGTGCAAGTTAGCCAGGGCGACGGAGATCAAAATACATTAACAGAAAAATTTCAAAAAGTGATAAACAAATAGACTATCGTGACAGATTTCTGAGGAGGAGGGCCAGAGCGCCTGTAGACTTGATGGCCAGGCTCAGGGTCTCAGAGGAGGGGGCACAGGGATGACGCCCAATAATAAGAATGAGCTAGCCCGGGGAAGTCCTGGGGCAGAGAAAGAGCAAAATTCATAATGCGGGAACAAGCCTGGCCTGTTCAAGGAACGGAAGGACTCGTGGGCTAAACTGTGGCACGCAATGTGGTAGGAGAGGGTTGCGTAAGGGCATTTAGGTAGGGCTTTTAGGCCACCAGGAGACATGGGCTTTCCATCCCAAGCCATCAGAACTGTGGTGAGCATGAGAGGGGCATGTGCTACCTTACACTTTAAAAGACCATCGTGGCTAATTATACCCTCACCATGTATTAGCTGTACGTCCTTGGATAAGCTACATTACCTTTCTGAGCTTCCATTTCCTCATTTGTAGAGTTAAGATAATAATAGCATGTATTACGTGTATTAATATGAGGATTAAATGAGGTAATGAATGGAAAGCATTTTGCACACTGCCTAGCACATAATAACTGTTCACTAAATGTTTTCAACTAAATCACTTTCACATCATTAAGATCATATTGAATAGAGCTGAGCATAATTCACTATCCCCAATTATGTAGCATAATAACTAAAAATATCCTTTAAAATTACTCTTGATTCAGGTTCCCTAGTATTGAAAGGCCAGATGTGTCCATATTGAATCAACACAGGACTTTCCTCTTATCTGATCCTATAATACAGCCCTGAGCTATTTATTTTTTTTTTAAGATTTTATTTATTTATTTGAGAGTGAGAGAGAGAGAGAAAGAGAGAGAGAGAGCATGAGAGGGCAGAAGGTCAGAGGGAGAAGCAGACTGCCCGCGGAGCTGGGAACCTGATGCAGAACTCGATTCCAGAACTCTGGGATCACGACCTGAGCCGAAGTCAGTGGCGTGACCGACTGAGCTGCCCAGGCGCCCCAGCCGTGAGCTATTTAAGTGCATTTGCACACTCCTTACTCTCACACACACTAGATTACTCGTCTTTGTGTTGCCCGCAGAGCCCATAATTCCCAATACGTCATATATAAGGTAGGCAAGCAGGTAGGTAGATAAGTAGATGAATGAGCTAACGGATACCCACAGGACAAAAATCATGGGGCAAGAGAAGAGAAGAGAGTGTCTCAAACTGAAACACTTAAAAGGGTAAAGTTTTTATATTATGAGTATATAAAATGTAGAACTGATCATATCCTGCCACGTTTATTACTCTATTCACGTACTTACAGCGTGTTGGACGCCATGTTGAAATTCTATAAGACACTGCTCTGTCTTAAGGACTCGGTGCCTTCCAATCTCCTTCATCTCTACCGAAAATACTTAGCAACACTCTGAGAA
This sequence comes from Mustela lutreola, assembly GCF_030435805.1. Lineage (NCBI taxonomy): Eukaryota > Metazoa > Chordata > Mammalia > Carnivora > Mustelidae > Mustela > Mustela lutreola. Next base: position 3,044,963 of record NC_081290.1, on the reverse strand, counting down.
ACATGAAGTACTTCTCATAATGACCAAAGGAATGAAGAATTATAAGCAATAGGACCAAAACTCTGGAACCTGCTGTGTGTCTCATTTTATCAGGTCTCTGTGTGATGTGATCTAGGACATCAATTAAGTTTATAGGTAAAATTCCATTGTCTACGCTTTGAAACAAAGATCCACAATAGTTGTGGAAATATTTGTTCGGATTTTGTATCTAAATATGTGAGCTGTTTCTACACCCTTGAGAGCAGGTAATGGAGGAAAAGTGACCCTCTAACCAAATACCCAGGACAGAGACACTTGAGAAGTTACTGATTTAATAAAATAAAATTGGTAAAAGAACAACTAGGAACAGAAAATATTACCCTTTAACGGAAACCGTTCCGTGATATACAAAGTACTTTTCTCTGCATTGTCTTATTTTGATCTTTACAAAAACGCTCTTAAGAAAGCCAAGAGTATCAATAATAAAGATTCAAAAAATAAAGAAAGAAAACATGGCCAATTCTGTCACCGTTTGCACACATAAAAACTGACACCCTGAGCAGACGATCCGCCCCACGTCTCTGAATCAGGAAGCGGCACAGCTGTAATTCTAACCGAGGCCTCCTTAATGTGCTTTCTGCCCCGCCACACACAAATTCAGCATGCCACAGATAGTACAATTCATTAAAAATGAACACATCATTATTTAAAAAGAGTAAGAGGAGTGAACTGTATCTAAGTTCAAGCAGCATTATTCACATCCGTCCTAGATTATAAATCCTTTTAAGCAGCACCATTATCCCTTTATGTAAGCATCATCCCTCCCTAATCATGAAAACACTACATATCCCCTAGACTAAGTAATAATAATGGTAGTAGAAATGGAGAGTAACAAGGACAGAACTTCCATCTCTTGAACACACCCGCACCGGGCTCTGTCCTGCATTCTCCACACTCACGGACTTCGTTCTACAACGGTCTTACGACGCAGATACTGTTGTCACCATCCTCGCTGTCACCATTACATAAACGGACAAAACTGAGGCATGAAGAGGTCAAATTATCTTGTCCTTGACCATTTGGCTAGGAAATTGGGTCAGTGACTCTCCACTGCAACCCTCAATCTGCTGCCTCTTCAGAGAGAAGCCCTTTCCCCCAGTCCTCTGCTCTGTGAGAGTCCCCCCATGATAAGGGAAGACTCTCCAAACTAGATTAACACTTTAACCCCTTTCCAAGCATTTCTAAGCAATACCAGTTCGGTTGGCTAATCACTACACTTCATCTTCCCAGTGCTGGAGGACCCCCACGGAAAGTGCCTACACAGAACCTGGTAGCACAAGCAGGTGACGACTGTGGCTACTCTGTGTCTGGTGTTATGCCGAGGGCTTTTCCCTACGTATGCGCTGGGTAAATGTTGAACTGTCTGTTCCTTCTCCTAATGAATAGACCCCATTAGGAGATCTATGTGCATCTTTGAAAATTAAACTGGGCAATGAAAAAAATTTCTTTTCATGGAAGCAAAGCTATTGCACGTGGGTGATAAGGGACTCCTGTTGTTCTGACACCGAGACGTACACAAGAAAGTACGGAAGGAAAGGCTCAAAGGGAAGACAGAGGTCGTGAGCGGGACGCCTCATCTACAGAGGCATTTCCTCTCCAGAAAAAGCGAAACTTAAAGCACCAATAAATTAGAAGTTTATATATATATATATATCATATATATATATCCATATGTATGGATATATATACACATAATGTCTATATATATGTATATATATACACACATAATTTTCCAAATTAATTCTGCAACATGTAAGTAAGTTCTCTCCCTGAGTTTCTTTAAATATTATGTTTCCTTAACCAGAGCTTAAGTAAAAAGTTGAAAGAAACAAAATACATTTAAAAAATTACATTTTCTTGACATTTTTATTAAAGATTTTATTTATTTATTTGACAGAGACAGAGATCACAAGTAGGCAGAGGCAGGCAGAGAGAGAGGAGGAAGCAGGCTCCCTGCTGAGCAGAGAGCCCGATGCGGGGCTCGATCCCAGGACCCTGAGATCATGACTTGAGCCGAAGGCAGAGGCTTTATAACCCACTGAGCCATCCAGGCACACTTATTTTCTTGACATTTTTAAAGAAAAAATTAATTTATTAAAAAAAAAAAGCTGTATTCAAGTATAGCTTTTCAGAAATCCACATATTATGCCAAACAAAGTACACCAGCCTCCCTGACTGAAATAACAGTTCGGAGAAATAGGATTTGAAAAGAATGCTAAGCCATCCGTTCATCCAACAGGAATTGAGCAAAAACTATCTTTCCATACTTTGTGTTAAGTAAAGTGGATACAAAAATGAAGAAGAAAATCTCTCTTCCTACTCTGGAACTCATAGTCTACTACACAAAACTGATCCAGTGGAAACTAGCCATTCTTTAAAACATGTCAGTGACTACTTCTAACTTGTCACTGGTTTCAGGTGACACAGAAGAGGTCATATAAAAAACCACGGCAGTGACTTGGAAAACACCACATCTTTCACAAGAATTTATGTATTTTTCATTTATAGGTATAATCTTTATATTTGTATTTATATTTATATATACTTAAGTATATAAAATATGTATTTTTACACATAGTTACAAGTTTATATGTTATATTTTATATTACATATATAGTATATTTATCACACAAAATAAGTATATATATAATAAAAAAAAATAGAAAGCAAGTTCCTTTGGATCTCAGAGTAAGACGAAAGATGTGGGATATCTGCTGAATCTAATAAATTATCCAGAGAACTGTATCTTTCTCCTCCCTGATGTCCTGCAAATTCCTAGTAGATTAATATATTACATTTAAACAGGATGGATGTAGAACTACTTATAGTACCAGAGAGGGGGAAAGTTGGGAAGTAGTGAGTACCCAACTAAGGGAGGTATCTGGGTTTCACTGTACATTCCACAGCCTACAAGAGTGATATTGATTTTCAGATTATCTGGTCTTTTCTATTCCTCACACCTCCTTTCTCCTCTATTAGTGAACAGAGCTGAATTGTCTGTGCATTTCCTTGACTCCACTGGGAGGCCTGAATCACCACTTGGAATTATCAATCATTCCTTCAAGATTAGTCTCCACTAAAAGCCTACAGTGAAACGATAATGCACTAACCTGTCTCCAGTTAATGGCAAAATAATGGTTGCTTGAGAAGAAAACACAATGAAGGATAATCTCATTTCAGGGCTGCAAAATAAGAAAAGAGGCAGTTAAAACAGTTTTAAAAGAAGTATGGATGTAATACAGATCCATGGCTATGGAGTCTCAGTTAAAATCCGACTCTGATGGTCCAGGCTTCTTCTAAATGGGACTTCCTAAATAGATACACGGACTAAGCCGGCCCGGGATGAGTCACAGCATCTCAGCACTCAAGCCATCCTCCACGACCCCTAAGGCCATTCAGGGAAGAGACTAACTAGAAAGATGAATTCTATGCTGATGTAAAATCTTTTCAAAGAAAAGATTTCTTCCCTTCAGTATTCTCCCTGTTCTAGCTCATCTCCTTAAAGAGGCCAGGCCCTTCTAAGCAATTGTCATTAGCAACATTGAAGGGCTGGAGAGCAGTCAGTTTGATTAAATTACCACAATTATGATGTGAGTTCAGACAAAAGTGATCCCCAAGTAAGAAAACTTAAAGAGTATCATGGACAATGGGAAAGAGACTCACAAATCAGTTTCGATTAGACATTTTTCTATTGTCCAAGTCTCAAACATCATACTGCCCACCGGCAAGCCATGGCCCAGTTAGCTACATCTGGTAAGCTTTGGGCATGTTATCTCACAGACCGGTTCTTGTCTCCAAGACACTCCCCCCAACTACGACCAAGCTCTACAACTGAAGACAGGAAACTAAGATCTATAAACTGAAGATCAGAATGACCTCAAAGGCTTTTCCATATTTAAAGACACTCTCATCCAGTAGTCAGCCTTTAGTCACTTTCTACAACGTATCATGACTTAGTAACTAAGCAACTAAATTTGAGCCAGAGAACTGCGTAGCATAGAATTGCAACTTGCAAACCAGACCAAATAAATAAAAGCCCCGCTTTTTCAAAATGTTGTATTGAAATGATCCATTACTTTCAATCAAAATCTATGTGATACTCTCTGCACACTCTCAGATTAAATCAGAAAATTTATAAACCGTCTCTACTGCCTTTCACATTTAAAGATATAGGGCCTTATTTATTTTTCTTTCCTAGACAGTTTTACTTCAGACCCTGTCCAGAAATGAGAGTGTTATACTTGGCTTTTAAGCAGGAGACTGATGATTGAACATGGACAAGCATACATTTTTATAGGGATAAGTTTACTGCTGCCAATAACTGAAAGCAAGGATTGCCTAGGCCTCTACAGATTGTTTGAAGTTACTTACAACATGACTTTCAAAATGTTTTGATCATCCAAGCCTGTTTTACAGAAAACATTTGGGCTAACAAGACTGAAAGAAGCAATATTTAATGATACAGCTCCTTTTTGTGTCCTTTCCATTATCTTGATAAACTTGCATTTGCTCACTGCATTTAAAAGAAGAAGAAGAAGAAAAAGTAGAGGAAGAAAAAAAAAAAGGCTCAAAGGCCTGGTGTTCTAGGGTTATTTTTAAATAGAGATGCCACTAATTCCTAGTTACCCGTAAATAAGAGAGTAGGCTGTACTTCAGAGCAGTTATGCCTGTTATAGGAGAAAACCCAGTGTCTCCTAGTAAGGCTTACTGCATATATAGAACAGTTAAATGTTAAACCAGCTACACGCCCACACATTGGGTAAACAAGAGTCCTCTCTTAAACACACACAAGTGTCTTTTCTGGTAGTGGGTTATTAACACATGTTCATTTGAAGTTTACCAACACTTTTTTTTTTTTTTTTTTTTTTTAATGAGGACCTCTATGATGTTAAGAATTGTGTGGAAAGAAAAATACATTATGGATACTATTAGCATAAAATTTGTTTAATGTGATAAATTATGAGAAAGCGTAACTGAAATTCAAAACAGATGAAAATTCAGAAAGGAAAAGACATGTGTAATAGTATTTGAAGATGCCTCCCCAGGGCCTGAGCCAACTTTCTGGGATCCCTACGAAATAATCCTGAACAACTGAAGGGCCGTCCTGGTAACTATATGTGTGTAATAATGGTCTGGAGGCACCTAAAAATCAACATTTCAGGGGAGGCTTTCCCTGCAGAAGGTCTGGAAACAGGAGCATCTTCCAGTTGGGGCTACTTCCCTGCACCTCCCACTCCCGGCCTGGAAAAGGAAAGGGAAGCAGAGGTACCTCACGAATCTCTCCGTGAGCTGCTGCACAAAGTTGTAAATTTCGATCCAATTATTAGCCACACTCCCAGACCTGCGAAGTGAAGTCGAGCTGATCAGAAGCAAACCAAACACAACAACAAAACGTGTACGTGGGGGTCACCGGGCCTGTACCTCAAGCAAAGTTACAGCCCCGGCGGCTGGACTCGGGTTGGCTCCCGGGATTCTCTGGGCGCCCGAGTGTCCGGGAAGCCCACCGCCCTCGGGGACCACCTGCCCAAGTGCTCGGAGAAGGATCCCGCCTCCTCGAAACAAGCACAACCTTCCTTCCCGGGAAATGCAAACCTGGGGCTTTGCAGGCTCCGGGGGCAGCGCTGGGGCCAGGATGGGGCCCCGCAAAGTGCAGCCAGCTCGAGGGGGCGAAGGCAGAGGGGCCTAGGGCAGGCCGGTCCGCGCTGCGGGGATGCACACGGCCGCCCCAGACACTCTGCCCCTTCCCCAGAGGCCCCAGGACCAGCCAACAGCGCCCCCCGACCCCCCCACCGAGAGCCCCCGACCCGCCGGCACCGACGGCAGAGCTCCCGGTCCTCGGACGTGGACGCACGGAGCCCCGCCGTCGGGCTCCAGCCCCCCTCCCCAGGGCGCTCGCGCAGCCTCGTGTCCCCCCCCCCCACAGCCCCTGCACCGCCGCCGCCAGAAGAGCCCCCCCCCCAGCACTCACTTGTCCAGGACGAAGTAGAGGTCGAAGGCTCTCGTGCAGGACGGCTGCTCCGGGACGCTCGCCGGCGCCCCCGGACCGCCGAGCAGCAGCAGCCACAGCCCGGGGACCAGCCAGCTCCCGGGACTGCGCGCCGGGCACAGCCCCGCCACCATCCTGCGGCCGCGTCCGCTCCCACCGCCCTGGTCCCGGCTCGGCGGGGACGCGCCCCGGGGCGGGGGACGGCGAGCGGCCGGGGCGGCGGGACCCGCGGACGGACGCGGGGAGGGAGGTCCCAGCAGGACAAAGGGAGACGCGGCCGCCGGAACTCCCGACGACGGCCCCGGAGGCGCGGCCCCCGAGGGCTCGAGGGCCGCCCCCGCTCCGGCCCGGCGCTCGCCGCCGCCGCCGACCCGCCGGGCCGCCCCGCTCCGCCCGCAGCGCCGAAGCCCGGCGGCCGCTGGACCCGCGGAGCCGCGCAGACGTGGAGCGCGGCCCCCGCCCCCGCCCCGGCCGGGTCGCCCCGCGCTGCACACGCGCCCCCGGGCTCCGCGCTGGCGCCGGCCGCTGCCCTGCGTGCGGGAGGCCGAGCGGGCCCCGGCTCGGCGCAGAGTGGCCGCTCGGCCTGGCGGAGGGGGTCGGGCCGGGCCGTCCGGGTGTGGGTGCGCGTCCGGGGGCGGGGCCTGCGCCGCAGCCACACGCGCGCGTGGGTCCCGCGGGGCGGGCCGGACTCCGAGGGCTCGAACCGCACCGTCCGCCGCGGCCGCCCCGACCCGCGCGGCTGCGAGCGGCCCTCGGGGACCCCGGGGGCAGCGCCTCGGGGCGGGGCGGGCTCGTCCCCGCCCCCCACCCCCACCCCCCCGCCGCGGGCGCTCCCGCCGCCGCCCGAGCCGCGGGCCGGGACCAGGCCGCTTCCTCCCCGCCCGCAGCCGCGCTGTGAACCTTTGGCTCGGAGCCCAGACAGGGGTGCGGGCAGCGGGGAGGGGTGGAGGCCAGGCCCTGGGCAGAATTCTAGGACCGGAAAGTTGTGCCCCCAAATAACCCATGCAACCGTCATCTGTCCCAAATTCCAGAAAATTTAAAAACTTTATCTTGCAGCCAACTAGGCCCTCCGGGCCGCACTCCTGCAGGAGCCCAAGCGTGAGGGACTCGGGCCCCCGCCCCTGCACTGCGGCCGCCTGGCCCCCCGCACCTCCACCTGCGACTTCGCCTCCCCGCGTTGACACGGGCGATCAGAACCTGCGGCCCCCCTGGCAGGAACAGGAGGTGTCCCCCCTCCTGTGTCATCTAAGTTGATGCTTCATGAGAACAAGTTCTGTCGTGCGGACTCACACGCTGCCTGTCCCGGCCCTTCTGCTTGTGGCCGGGCTGTCGTGCGTTGACCTTGCCTCGACATTGTCTTCCACGCACCACCAAGTTCGTGAGCGCTTTGGCACCAGGCACCAGTCCCTTTAAAAAGAGTCCTGAAGACCACTGATGCGGTGGCCCTGCTCAGAACGAGACAAGGCCCGCTGTCGTGAAGCTTGCAGCCTGCCCGAGGAGGAAAAACGAAGGTAAAGAAGTAAATACCATATTAGCAGGTGCTTCGCAGAGTTAAAATACGGCAATATGATAGAAAACGACTGGCTAGGTGACTCAGAAAGGCAATCAGCTATTCCGAGAACCAAAGGAGGAAACTCCCCTTAGTGTGTGCAGCTCACAGTACAGATGGGCTTAGCACATTCAAGAAAAAGGAAGGAAAAGCAGAATGGCTCGAACTTTGTGGGTAAGATGCAGTGAGGAAGGCAGGCAGGGGCCAGATCACACGGTGCATTGTAGACTGTGACAAACAAGATACTTTATAGGAGCCCATTACAGGGTTTTAACCCATGCGGTGGGATACAGGATAAAGTATTCTGGTCTCTGCTTTTCAAAGATCATTCCAGCTGGTATGACAATGGATTTGGAAGCAGCAAGGAGACCAGTCAGGACACAATAAAATGGTACCTTGGACCTCACTCCTATAGCAGCTAGACTGGGAGAGATGAATGGATGAAAGCTTTTTTAAATTTATTTATTTATTTTTTGGAAATAGGGCACAAGTAGGCAGAGAGGCAGGTGGGGGGGGGGCAGAGCAGACTCCCTGCTGTGCAGAGACCCCCAATGCGGGGTTGATCCCAGGACCCTGAGATCATGACCTGAGCCAGAGGCAGAGGCTTAACCCACAGAGCCACCCAGGAGCCCGGGATGAAAGCTTTAATAAACTCAGACAGACCCCCAGTCGGACTGCCTCTTGGAGAGCACCATCTGCTTCGTACCTGCTGGGGTGGAAAGGGGCCTCTCCCTAATTTGGCTATGACTGGAAATGCTGCTGCAAACATCAGGATGCACATGTCCCTTAGAATCAGTATTTTTGTGCCCTTCTGGTAAATACCTAGTAGCGCCATTGCTGGATTGAAGGATAGTTCTATTTTTAACTTTTTGAGGAAACTTCATACCAGTTTTCCACAGTAGCTACACCAGTTTGTATCCCCACCTCCCCTAGCTTCTGGATTCATTGCCTGTTCCTCTTCTGGGACCCCACAAACTGATCCAGAATCTATCATGTCCTAGGCCTAAACTAAAACAAAATATCTTGAACTTAAAACTCGTTCTTCCTTGGGACGCCTGGATGGTTCAGTGGGTTAAAGCCTCTGCCTTCAGCTCAGTTCATGATCCCAGGGCTCTCTGCTCAGCAGGGAGCCTGCTTCCCCCTCTCTCTCTCTGCCTACTTGTGATCTCTGCCAAATAAATAAATAAAATCTTCAAAAAAAAAAAAAAAAAAAAAAAAACTTGTTCTTCCTCAAAATTCCCAGGCCCTCCTCATGTCTTCCTACTCATTTCTTCTGTCCCGACTACAAGACCAACAGAGCTGATGGACATACTAAAGCATGTTACATTCTTTTGTTTATTACTTTGGGTAATTAATTGAGCCCAGTCTTGTTCGTATAAGATCTATAATGAAGCAGAGAAGTGGCCTCACCTTGCAGAGACAAATAATTAATAAAATCGCTTTTACCTAACAAAAACTAGGGGAAGACCATTAATTACGCAGGCAACCAACTGCCCAGATTTGCCCCCTACCGAGGGAGATGGGGCTTTCAGCGTCAAAGTGGGATGTTCCCTGGTGAAGAAGGCTGTTGGCCACCCTGTTCCCAAGCAGTAGTGAGGGACAGTGAAAGCTAGGACAGGTTTGGGAATTTCACCAGGGCCTGAAGAAGAAGTATCGACAGCTTTCTCTTTCCCTGCCTCAGATGAGAGGCCTTGGCCATTGTGTCAGCGGGACACCAGCCAGGTAAGGTTTCAAACCAACTTCTGCATCTTGAGAGACATGCCAGAGCCCTGGGTAACTTTCAGTTTAAATCAAGAATGGGGTAGGGAATGCAGATGTCTGAGCAGAGAGAGGTGGTAACGTGAATTAGTTAGAGACACAATCTAAAATGTGTTTGTTTCATCAAATCATCTGGACTTCTGCTGGAGTCTTTTGCTTCACCATCCATGCAAGCCTCTATTCTTTGAAAATGACTCTTTGTACCAAACCAAACTTCTAATTCAATGTTCAAATTTACCACTGTCACATAAAACACGCTCATAAATCCAAAAACATTTTAAACTCCTTTTCATGCAGTTCGAATTGCTTGAGATTGACACCTGATCATAAAAGTGTCCACTGTCATTGTCTACCTCTTTTACCTGCAGATCTCCTGTGGAATTCATGTGAGATTTTATTTATCTATTTTCCTATTTGTTTATTTATTTAATTTATGGACTTTCATTTTACTGATGTTTCTTGATACCTACTATGTACCTATCGCTGGTCTTTTTTTTTTTTTTAAGATTATTTATTTATTTATTTAACAGAGAGAGAGAGAGAGACCGCAAGTAGGCAGAGCAGCAGGCAGAGTGAGAGGGGGAAGCAGGCTCCCTGCCGAGCAGAGAGCCCGATGCAGGGCTCAATCCCAGGACCCTAACATCATGACCTGAGCCAGAGGCAGAGGCTTTAACCACTGAGCCACCCAGATGCCCACATATATTGCTGTTCTAAACCCAAAGATTATTCCCTGCTCTCAGGAGTTCCCCTTTCCAATAGCCTATCACCAAGTTCCCTCCACTTCCCTGCTCCCTGCAACAACTAACAGAAGAGGCAAAAAGGCAACAGCAATAAACAGAGAAAGATAAAATAAACGTACCCTGGGTGTGTTAAAAATCACACAATCTATATTGTTTTCAGTAAATATCTTTGTATGACATCCACAGTGACAAATACGACTCTCCTGGAAGTTAAGTGCCACACCGGGAGTGATTCATACCCACCGTACACGTGGGGTGATTCATCATAGGGTATCTGCGGTGACTCAGAGCAAGAACATCAATCTCCATGCCTATAGGAGACAAAGCTTAGTTACCTTGTACCGAGTACAGTCACTACCGTAAATTTCCCCAGCGCCTGAGCTAGCTCCTGAGCCTGGAGGAAAAGCTTTTGGGAAGTGTGATTGCTACGAAGTCAACATCTCTCCGCATGACAACAGGGTCTGCATTTGGGACAAGACATGTGTTAAAACCCCGTTTCCCAGAAACAGGCCTGAGACTCTGAGAGTTGCGGGCAGGAGGTATGCTGGAGCGCGCTCTCTCCAAAGCAAAACTTGGAGGGCGAGGGCAGCGGGTCGGAATGGTCAGAAGGAAAGCGGAACCATCGAACCAGCGCGTGATTGCCGAGGAAGCCTAGCCAACCCCCAGGAGCTCTGGAGCTGGGATGGTCTCTTACAGTTGTCCTGAATTGATGGAGGGAACGGGGCCAGGGCTGTGTGTCCCCTCCAGGACCAGTCATTCAATGTGGGCAGCCCCTACCGAGGAAGCATACCCCTGGGCACAGAAGCTTCCCTCTGCTTAGGGCACAGGACAAGGAGCTCAGCGTGGAGCTGCCAGCAGCCGGGCTCCTGGCTGTGGGGAATGAGTGCCTCAGTCCCGGAGCAGGCATCTCTGTGCTGCAGCCACAGAGCCTGGAACATCCACAAAAATCCAGGCTACCTGGCAGCATGGCTGAGAAAGGCCTTCCCTCATGAGCGATGTCAGACCCTCACAAACTAGGTCAGGCTCAGACTGGAGTCCTGGAATGCAAGTCACGGAACTGCCTCGCCTCTTCTCCAGACCAGCTTCTCAACGCTCAGTGGAGTTTCTCCAGAAGTCCTCCGTCTTCCCACACACACAGGCTTCAACGCCATTTCCACTCCCAACTGTGAAGTCAGTACCATTAATCACCTACGTAACAAGTGCCAGTGAGAGATCATGTCTGTGGGATTTGAGGCCCGGGACAGCAGCAGCACCGGCTCGGCCTCCGCGCCCCTCGGGGCCCCTGGTGTTCGGAGCTGCGGAGGAACCGTGGCAGTCACCGGGTCCTCACATACACGCCTGTGCCTCTGAGTCTCAGCTCGTCCGCACCCCACTTCCCTGCCCCCACCTTCCGGGTGTCTTAGTGCGTCTGTTCTTTCTCTTCCCTCCGTTCCTTTACAGGAAAATTCAGGCCACAAGCCATGGTGGGTGCAAGCAGGTGGTGGCGGGTGGCCCGGAGCTGCAGCAGCCAGGGCAGGGCGTGGGAAGCCAGGCCGCCTGGGGACTGTCCCTCCGGCGCAGGGGTCCTGGAGCCCGAGAAGGGTGAGAGACAGGTCCACGTGGGAGGGAGTGGCCGAAAGGAGGAGTCGAAGAACGGCCCAGGTGAGGAGGGTGTGTGTGAGTGTGTGTAAGCGTGAGTGTGTGTGTACAAGTGTGTGTGAGTGTGTGAGTGTATAAGCACGTGTGTGAGTGTGCGTGAGTGTGTACAAGTGTGTGTGCGAGTGTGTGTAAGAGAGTGTGACTGTGTGTGTGTACAAGTGTGAGTGTGCGTGAGTGTGTGTATGTATAAGCGTGAGTGTGTGTGTAAAGGCGGTGCAGGCCAGTGTGAGGTCTCTGAGCCTACGTGAAAGCAGGACACTGTCTGTACAAGGCGGTGCCCACCGGGGAGAGCCGGAGCCCAGCCTGGACTTCAGCGCCCAGTGTCTGCGCAGGTCGGGGTGTCGGCGCAGGTCGGGGTGTCGGCGCAGGTCGGGGTGTCGGCGCAGGTCGGGGTGTCGGCGCAGGTCGGGGTGTCGGCGCAGGTCGGGGTGTCCGCGCGTGGACAGGCCGTGCGGGACGACGCGCCGCCCGGAACTCGGGAGCCGGAGCGGGGCAGAGGGCGGCCGGCAGCGGGGCGCGGGGTACAAGCAGCAGCGTCGCGGGAGGATTCCGCACACGGGGCCGGCGTGCGGCGGGGCTGAGCCTCGAGCAGGACACGGGACCGTGTTGCAGGTGCCCCCCTCCCCACAGAGCCCGCGTCAGTGCGGGAAGCGCCAGGCAGTGCGGCCGCGGGACCCGAGAGTCAGAGGCCAGAACTGGCGTGGGTGAAGGTGTCCATGTGGGGGGACGTGGGCAACGGTGTCACGTCGGGGATGACACACGACAGTGGGCAACGGTGTCACGTCGGGGATGACACACGACAGTGGGCAACGGTGTCACGTCGGGGATGACACACGACAGTGGGCAACGGTGACACGACGGTGGCGACACCCAGCAGGACAGACAAACCCGGTCAACGGAAAAGGGAGGCACATTCGTCACCGTCAGATGCGGACGTTCCGGAGAAGGACATGGGGAGATGGTCACTCCCCGACGTCCCGGGGGCATCTTGACTCCACTGGACTCATGTTCCGACGTTCGAATCCCAGTCGTTCCGCCGTGACCCCGCATCCCCCTCGGGGAGGGAGAATCGAAGAAGCAGGAGACACGAGTTGACCGAATGGGGGACTCCAGGACGGCGCTCGGCAACGCGGGTCTAACCGGCCCCCGACCGCGGCCCCCGCAGGCCAGGAAGCGCGTCAGATGGGCCTTTCCTGAGCGGCCCCGGAGGCAGGTTCTGTGCGGGTCCAGAACCCACCGCGGTCGCTGGTGCCGGCCTGAGTCAGAACCGGGCTCCGGGAGGAGAGGGGCAGGGCACGGACTGTCCTTTGGGTGCAGGTCGTGACCACGTTGTGTGCAGGAGGCAGCCCCGGGGGTCACGAGCCGGCGTCGGGGGTCACGAGCCGGCGTCCAGGCTCACACCCTCCCTGATGTCCGGCGGGTCGGGCGGCTCCGCGGCCCCGCTCTAGGGCTGCTCCTGGTGCCCGGCCTTCACCCTCCGTCTTCAACCCGAACGACCGCGAGCCCCTTCCCGTCCTTAAGTCCGGTTCATCTAACGCAGCCGCAGCCGCAGCCGGACCCGGTGGCTCAGTCGGTGCAGCGCCTGCCTCGGCTCAGGCCGTGATCCCAGGGTCCGGGCACTGAGCCCCGCCCGGGCCCCTCGCGCTGGGCTGAGCCTGCTTCTCCCTCCGCCTCCGTCTGCCGCTCTGCCCGCCTGTGCTCTCACGCTAACAAATACATAGATAAAATCTTTAAACAATAAAAACTACAAAAAAATAATAAAGTAGCTACAGCAGATTCTGTTTTCAAAGACATCTACAATTTCTAACACCTTGTAATGTCTATGAACCTTAAGTTAGTCATTTTGCTGCCATTTATAATTACGGTAAAAGGTTATGAATGGAAGAAATGAGATAAGAAATTGGGAATTTTTAAATTATCCATCGCTCTTATTTGATATCATTCTCCTCCTTGGTAAACTCAGACTCTGCAGGGAAAAGAGAAATTAGATATTAAAAGAAGAAGAAGATTCAATCTACTCTGAGAATCTTGCAAGACAAGTACAAATCTTTTTAGCTACTTATGGACACAGAAGTAGGAATTTTAAATAACAAATTCAAAGAACGGGAGTGACTGTAGATAGAAACTGACAACTCAGAAGGGAGATGAAACGATTTACAGCTAGGAATGATTAAAATTGCAAAGGACATAAGTAACCTTTCAATCTGCTCCTCCCAGATCACTTGAAACAGAGAAGCTGCATGTTTACTCCTACTTTTATGAGGTTCTGATACAGAGTACCTTAGAAGAGTTTAAACTGTCTTTGTAATATTTATTTTATGAGGTGTTATAATAATAGAACACTTGGAAAATAACAATAGAAACAAATGTGGATAACGGTTAATCGTTTTTAAGATGCTTCTAGCAACATTGCCTTTTTGATCAACCTTTCGGATTTTCAACCAGCGGATGATCCTGGGAGTTACACCTAAGGACAACGTCTAAATGACGGCGTTCTTAGCTAATCTGTTTGATTCAAGTTTGTCCTTGTTTTCTCGCCTGCAACCTGTCATGGAAGAGGGACACTCTATACCTTTGTCGCTACCATTTTTATAAAACAAAAAAATTTTTTTAGAAATGCTCTTTTAAACTAAGCACTAACTTAAAGATTTGTAGGCAACATGAAAAAGAAAACTTTTTTTTTTTTTTTGCTTATTTCAAACTTTTTTATATAACATTTAAACAGCCATAGTGTTTCTGCTCCAAGATATTTAAGCTTTGGTATAAACTATTTTTTTTAGATAAAAAAGTTTGAAATGTAATTTTGCTATTTGGAGTGCCTACCATAAGTACTACAATTAAAAAGATTTTTCATAGTTTTGAGTCCTTGTGTTTCTCATGGAAACCGCTTGATTAGTGCATATCCAACTTTATTTTAACAGCACATATGGCACATAGATTATCTATCCCAGTTTTCTTGGGAAGTTCTTTGAAAGGAGCAGTAGGAAAGTTGTCAATCCCCAAATGGCCAATGGGTTTCATGTGCAGCAAATTTGGCTAGCAAAAATACCAACTTAAGTTCAACAGCACTGGACTGCAAGTGCCTGAGGGTATTTTTAAAGGTAACTAAACCAGAGCTTTGCTTCTGACCCTGATCTTTCTACAGAGCGAATACTTCTTTATGAAATACAGGCAGCTTCAACCAAAGAAATTCAACTTTACAGTTTTAAAATTCATCAATCACGTAACTCTTTAATGCCTGCTCTCTACGAAGCACCAACGCTTGGGGTACCTGGAGCCCATTAAGAGAGATCCTATAGTTATATCTCTTACTTATCAAACTAAGATACTTAAACAAGTTAAGTGGGAAACAAATGCAAAAGAAAAATTATTAACTTTCCTTACTACGGGTAGCCCACTGACAAGTCCTTGCAACAGGCAGAGTGACATTCCTCTAGGAACTCAGCTGCCTTGATGTTAATACTTTGCCAAGGGCCAAAAGCAATCCTAGCGCAACCCACAGGATCCCGTTAAGTCAATCACCCCCAAAGCATATGACCCATTCATAAACATCTAAAGGGTCTCATGACTAAGGCTTTATTAGACAGTAATAAATGATCTTTTCCCAACCTTGCTTCCTATGCTGTCCCTAACCCCCCCCCCCAACTTTGAAAGTACGTAATGGACCACTCCTCGCCACCCCGGTGCAGCTCTTTCTGCCCACAGGTCCTGTCCCTGTGCTTTAATAAAACCACCTTTTTGCACCAAAGGTGTCTCAAGAACTCTTTCTTGGTCATTGGCTTCAAACCCTAACGTCCTTCCTGCGTCACAAATAACCATAATATCAAGATTAAAATGATGCGATGGTTTGTAAGGAATTCCAGGGAATGAGAAATCACTCTTAGCTAGAGAGATCAAAAGCTAATAAAGGAGAGAGTATTTAAACTACATCTTGAAAGATGTATAGCACTTTTAAGATTAATACAGATGAAGGGAAGGAAACTGTAGGAAGAAAAGACATAACCAGCTTCTATCTGAGGGTGGGGGGTGGTAGAAGGTTGACATCAACAGTTGAGATGAATGGAAGAGTAACCATATTTTTAAAAATAAGCACAACTTTTTGACTACCTTCTTTATCTGTCTCATGGTCCTACTTCTTATCCTTAGTATTAGGATTGTGTTTTAATCATGCATTTTATTATGCTTTCTCTGGATTACTGTCATCATACTCTTAACAAGTAGTATGACTATATATCATCTTCAAGTTCCTATAACGGCATTTTGTACAGGAAATGTGCTTGGAGAAATGACAGTGTCCCCATGCCCCACCCCAGCCCCCATCCAAGGGAACAGAAGCATAGAAAAATGAATGTGCAGAGCACCTAGAGGACACAGAAATTTAATTTCAGTTAAGCACTCAGTGCATGAGAGGAGAGAGTAGAAAGCAAAGCAAAGTTGGATGAAGTCTAATATGTAGAGTACTTCAGGTCAATCCTACCCACTATCTGTTCTTACAAATAAAGTGGGTTTTTGTTTTGTTTTTTGTTTTCATTTTTAAGTAGGCTCCATACCCAATGTGGGACTTGAACTCATGTCCCTGAGATCAAGAATTGGATTCTCTACCAACTGAGCCACCCAGGCTCCCCTAAATAATGCTGTGCTTTGGAAGAATGCTCAGGTTGTTACAGCTAAGACAAGTTAGAGGGGAGAGACACAGAAGAGCCAAGAGCCCTTAAAACTGTTCTCAAAATAGATAAAATTTAGTTTCATTCTTCTGCATGTGGCTGTGCAATATTCCCAACACCATTTGTTGAAGAAACTGTCTTTTTATTCCATTGGACATTCTTTCCTGCTTTGTCGAAGATTAGTTGACCATAGAGTTGAGGGTCCATTTCTGGCTTCTCTATTCTGTTCCATTGATCTATGTGTTTGTTTTTGTGCCAGTGCCATACTGTCTTGATGATGACAGCTTTGTAGTAGAGCTTGAATTCTGGAATTATGATGCCACCAACTTCGGCTTTCTCAAAAGGTTGAAAATAGAGCTACCCTATGACCCAGCAATCGCACTACTGGGTATTTACCCCAAAGATATAAATGTAGTGAACCAAAGGGGCACATACACTTGAATGTTTATAGCAGCAATGTCCACAATATCCAAACTATGGAAAGCACCTAGATGTCCAACAACAGATGAATAGATAAAGAATATGTGGTATATGTACACAATGGAATACTATGCAGCCATCAGAAGAAATGAAATCTTGCCATTTGCAATGACATGGATGGAAGTAGAGGGTATTGTGCTGAGTGAAATAAGTCAATCGGAGTAAGACAATTGTCATACGATCTCCCTGATATGAGAAATTTGAGAGGCAGAGTGGGGGGTTTGAGGGGTAAGGAAGGAAAAAGTGAAAGAAGATGGGATTGGGAGGGAGACAAACCATAAGAGACTCTTAATCTCACAAAACAAACTGAGGGTTGCTGGGGGAAGAGGAGTGTAGAGAGGGTGGTTGGGTGATGGCCACTGGGGAGGGTATGTGTATGGTGAGCGCTGTGAAGTGTGTAAGAGTGATGATTCACAAACCCGTACCCCTAGGGCAAATAATACATTATATGTTTAAAAAATAATTAATAATAAAAAATAGATAAAATTTAGTATTATTTTATTGCTTTCTACCTTGTCTTCAGTGAAAGACTGCAGCCTAGATTCATTCAAAACTGTGAATTTAACAGTAAAATCAGAAGACTAACACTCTCAGTGGAAAGACAAGAGAATTTCTGTGCCTCAGAGAAATGTATGTCGTCTGGAGATGGTGTGCCTGGAAAAACGTTGCAAGCCTGAGCAGCTGTGGATGGGACGGCGCAGAGGAAAGAACATGTGTTTTGGAGTAGGGTCCCAGGACGCCTTGGTGGTAAACAGTAAGCCTGCCATTTCTAAACCAGTCTTGAATTCAATCCATGAGGCTCATCCCAAGAAAGAGGTAATTTGGTTATAGTAACAGATACCAACGTAAACCAGGTAGAGACAAAAGGAAACACTATTAAGCTATAAAATGTGGCACCCATGAATGGGACTAGTATTACCTGGAAAGTCCAGGTCCCAATTTCAGATTCTCGGGCAAGAAGATTTTGCTGTACTGATTTAGTTTGGAGCAGGTTTCCACCACAGACCACAGCTCAAGTTCAGAGGCATGAACATGTAACCAACCATGAACACATCACACGGCTGACAGGGCCCCATGCCAGGTGGTGAGAGGACATTTCCCAGAGATGAGGTGCTAAGAAGATACTTCAAAAGGTATCGTCCACAAAACAACAACAACAACAACAACAACAAAAACCCAGAACGCCTCTTTTGTAGAAAGAGTCATCAAGGAAACGTGATTCCCTTTGCAAAAATTCTGCTTTCAAAATGACAGTACAGACAAAATGTTGATATCCATGATCTATAAAGAATTCCTCAACACACACAAAACAGACAATAATATAAAAAAAAATGGGCAGAAGATATGAACAGACACTTCTCCAACGAAGACATACAAATGGTTATCAGACACATGAAACAATGTTCATCATCACTAGCCATCAGGGAGATTCGAATTAAAACCACATTGAGATACCACCTTACACCAGTTAGAATGGCCAAAATTAGCAAGACAGGAAACAACATGTGTTGGAGAGGATGTGGAGAAAGGGGAACCCTCTTATACTGTTGGTGGGAATGCAAGTTGGTGCAGCCACTTTGGAGAACAGTGTGGAGATTCCTCAAGAAATTAAAAATAGAACTTCCCTATGACCCTGCAATTGCACTACTGGGTATTTACCCCAAAGATACAGATGTAGTGAAAAGAAGGGCCATCTGTACCCCAATGTCCGTAGCAGAAATGGCCATGGTCGCCAAACTGTGTAAAGAACCAAGATGCCCTTCAACGGACGAATGGATAAGGAAGATGTGGTCCATATACACTATGGAGTATGATGCCTCCATCAGAAAGGATGAATCCCCAACTTTTGTAGCAACATGGACAGGACTGGAAGAGATGATGCTGAGTGAAATCAGTCAAGCAGAGAGAGTCAATGATCATATGGTTTCACTTACTTGTGGAGCATAACAAATAGCATGGAGGACAAGGGGTGTTAGAGAGGAGAAGGGAGTTGGGGGAAACTGGAAGGGGAGATGAACCATGAGAGACTATGGACTCTGAAAAACAATCTGAGGGGTTTTAAGTGGCGGGGGGTGGGAGGTTGGGTGAGCCAGGTGGTGGGTATTGGAGAGGGAACGGATTGCATGGAGCACTGGGTGTGGTGCAAAAACAATGAATACTGTTACGCTGAAAGAAATTAAAAAAAAAAAAAACTAAAAAAAATTCTACTTTCAGCTACGTTCTTTGGAATACCTCAGTTCCACCAAGTGCAAAATCTATACTGTATATACCAACCTATCCTATCTGCTCTCACATCACACAAAGGAAAGGCTGAAAATGGCTTTTACAAATTAATTTTTAAACAATTATAGTCAACGTTTTGATTGATAATCCAACCAACTACTGAAGAGAAATAAAATGCAGAACATGGTTCAACCAACAAGCTTCTGTTTTTGAAACTCTGACCTTGACAAATTTGCATTTTAAAGGCATTCATTAATGATTTTCTTTCTGTGGCACAAATACTGAATATAAACCAAGGGAGCGGAGTATGCACAGACATCAGTATGTAAAAGATATTGCTGATAAATTCATTGCACCTTGAGGTGATTAGTTTAAAACTCATTGAATTTCTAGTCTTTGAATTAATGCCTTTTTTGTTCATACATGATACAGTACAAGAAGAATCATGTGGCAGTCAAAAAAATCAGCTAACACAGCTGATATCTTCACCACTCATCATACTCTTGACACTTCTAACAAAACGGTTTTCCACCCTGAATTGACAGTCCAAACAGAGGGACTTCACATAGAATTTTAAACTGCATTCATGTTAGATGCTATCACAACACAATACCAAACTCATGAGATCAAACAAATAATTTCTCTTTTCCCTGATGCAGATTTAAGAAGTGTATCATCCCGGGGCGCCTGGGTGGCTCAGTGGGTTAGGCCTCTGCCTTCGGCTCAGGTCGTGATCTCAGGATCCTGGGATCGAGCCCCGCATCGGGCTCTCTGCTCAGCGGGGGGCCTGCTTCCCTTCCTCTCTCCTACTGTGATCTCTCTCTGTCAAATAAATAAATAAAATCTTAAAAAAAAAAAAGAGAAGTGTATCATCCCTTTTAACTAGTCATTCTTCTTACTAGAGTATCTTGTAGGAGGTACAGGGCATCGACATTCTTCATACATTACTAGATGCTGGGATTTAAACTGAAAGCTGGTTCCACAGGGGAAAAGGAGGGGAAAATAGTGTTTTTAAGTGTCCTGTGCAGACTAAAAATGTATATGTGAATATGAAATAAATTTTTGAAGAAATATGACAAAATATTTGCAATCACCGCTTTGCTAAAAGCTACAGGCTATTCCATTTCCAGTATGCGAGGGGATGAACCCTGTGATTGTATCTGTATTACTGTCTCTCTCCTTAGTCAGACTTCCACTAGCAAAATAGGTGCTGAATATTCTTGATCCTAATGCTTCCGGGAAGTTCTGGATTTGGGGGGGAAGAGGAGGTAACGTCCTCTGATCCCAGCGTTGCTGCCGTAGTGGTCGCATACTTACCACGTCTGTCTGATCCGTGTCCCCGAGCACATGCATGTAGACTGGTCACTCCCCGTGTATTAGCCTTCGGACCTGCCTCAGACAGAGAAGGTCTTCCTTTCTTCTTTCCTGTGCCTTCACGTTTTGCATCCTCTTGGGATGAAACATTCATTTCTTTCAACCCGCCTTCTCTGTCAGGCTTGGCATTTGCAGCTTTTATACAAATTACACAATCTGACCCTCACAATCATTTTTCTGGAAAAGATCATCTTTCCTGAACGAGAAAACGGAGGCACCAAAATCCAGGCTTAGCTATTGTACATCACAGAGCGGAGACTTCGGTTCCTGTCTCCCCCCCCCCCCTTTTAAGATTTATTTGAGAGAGAGAGAGCCCAAGTGGCCGGCGGGGGCGGGGGTAGGAGGAGTGACGGAGGGAGAGGGAGAAGCAGGCTCCTCACTGAGCAGAGGGCCCGATGCAGGGATCCATCCCAGGACCCCGGGATCATGACCTGAGCTGACTAGCAGGCGCCCAAGTTCAGGACGTTTGATGGACACCACATGCAGTTTGCTTTCCACTGTGCCTTGGCCCTTGCTCTGCAGGGTCTCCCCACCGAAGGGCACAACTTCTACAGGTGGCTCTCTCTGCACAGGTCTCTGCTTCTGGAATCTTCTCCTTCCTGACCTAGTCATTCCCCGTCCTTTATAAACTATCTCTCCTTTGGATTATCCAGTTTGAATATTTTCTGTTTCCCGCTGGGAACCTGATTGGTATCGAATAACCCCAAGCAGCACTCTCCAGCTCTCCACGGACCTCCGTCCCGCTTCCCATTCCCACCACGCGCCATCGCGGCTGCTCTTGGCCTCGCTTCCTGCCATCCTTGCTCTAGACAAACAAGCTCTTCCAGCTTTCCTTCTAGAAGAAAACAATCTGATTGTTTAAATTCACACTGATATTTGGATCACTAACAAATATGTATTACCATTCTACCTCATCTCCAAATTGGCCAAAGCTACTTGCATATCTGCCTCCATCTCAAAGAGTAAGCATCTCATGTCAGCAGCCAGGCATCTGCTACAGGCAGCTTAGGGTCAAGTGTTTCTGATGGTGTAAGCTCCAAGATCTGTAGTTAAGGCAAGGGATCCTTGACTAGGACTGAATTGCAAAACTACTTTCATGGCATCTAAAGTTTCACTCTCTTCCTATTTTGAATCTGATTGGTAATAAAAAGCATCTAATAGATATTGATAGGTAATGATTAACATTAAAGAAAGGTAAAGGAGTATGTTTAGGTGGAAAGTCCCAGAAGAGCCTTCTCTATAGGATGCTTATATATGATCTCCAACTCCAAGCACATGGGCACTTTGCTTAATTAAAAAAATCGATGAGATAATACAGTCAAATCATTTTCCAAGAAGATATTCTTTGTCATTCTATGTAATTACTTATTCGTTTCCTATTTAATATGGAGCAAAAAGTCTTCTGTACATTTCAACTAAATAGAATATAAATATAAAAAATAGCCACTTAAAAATTTCCTATGTACTTTTTTTAAATAGACACATTAGGGAGGCTTGGAGATTGGATTGTCTGTACATTATCAAATAATAACCCAAATAAAAATATGCTTCCAGACATGTACAGATGGCTGTTTTATAATCACTGAAACTTAAGAAATGATGAAATATGGTTGGCCTTTAGGTTTCCTGGATGAAGTCTAATACGGGATGATTTAGCATCTGAAGATCCAGAGGATGTATAACAAGTGTTATCACCAAAATAATGTTGGATAAAGTCTTCAGCCGAGCAGAAGTAAGAAAGCAGCCTGGGGCCTTGGGAACCTTCTGTCTGGCCTGTGGCATCGTTATCTGCCACAGTATCTAGTCTGTACAGAAACCTTATTTTAATTTCACTTGGGATCCATATGTTTCTGCCGACCTTTCCTTGCAAAGATGACTTTTTTCCCACATTTTGCTATTTTCTGCTTTCTAAGCATGTGGGTATTTTTTAAAATTCTTTTGGTTTTGTTGAAGTGACATTTCACTAGCTAAGACAAACAAAGCTTCCAACATAAGGGTGGTGATTCAAAGAGTTAGATAGTATCTTAAATACACATGCATTACAAAGAATATCCCAGACTGCATTCTACACTCTGACACCAGCACCTACGCTTCTCCTGCCATATTTGTTTGATCCAATAGATTAATCATCTTTAGCTTCATTCTTACCAAAATGAACTCAAGTTCATTCTAGTTAATTGTTGGGCTTTCTTTTAATGTACTTAGAAGACTATGAGAAAACCATATGGGTATATTACTCATTTTCAATCCTTGCAGAACTGAGTTTTCCAACTGTCATTTAAAATACATAATACTCATCAAGAAGGCATGCCTGGAATGTGACTCGATGTAAGGGAAGGCTGTACCCCAACCAACTGCACGGACGGAGCTGAAGAATCAGTGTCACCAGATGGCCTGCATGGAGTCAGGGAACACGGTTCTGTCGGTGTACTTCCTGCACCACCCAGAGACGAAGGTGACTCGGCCAGCTGACAGGGACATGCTGGTTACTTGGCAAATATACCCTTAGGGTGTGTTGGGGGACATCACGTGTCATAATCTGCCGATATCAGCCATTTAAAACATCCCGTATCTGTTCTGATTGCATTTCTATCAACTCATTTGCATTTCCATGGAAATGTGTTGTGTTTTTTTTTTTTTTAAACATGAGAGAGAATGTACAAACCAGGTGATACCAGTATTTTAGTTCATTTGGCGACTGTACTTCTCACTGAAAATTAATAAACACACTGTCACTCTGAGTTATAAAAATAGGGAGCTGCAGCAAAATTATTCCCTCTACCTTGCTTCCATAGCTATGCTAATATCTGGGCAACTTGTACAGTTTCCTTTTCTTTTTACCACTCTTCCTCATTTCTTACCCCCTAATAAACCAACCGTGACTTGCTATCCTACCTCTTTTACAGGACAATTATGAAAATGAAGCGAAAAGACATAAGTGAAAGCACTTTTATGAAATACAGCAACGATGTACTTTGTAGTTGAAAATAGTGCCGTCCACATTGCAAGGACTCTGTAAATACTCTGGATTTGTTATATGCCCCCTAGTTCCACAAAAGGGTTACAGTGGGACAGCAAAAGATTATTTAGAGAATTTCTCTCTCATCTTTCTTCCTAGAATTGTACTCTTTCTTTTAACCTTGTTCACGCTTCACTCACCTCCCCCTCTTTTTACACACTCGTGTGTGTGTGTGTGTGTGTGTGTGTGTGCTTACTCAGAGCCAAATATTTTTTCCTTTCCTTTCCTTACTCAGAGGTCACTTTTTCTTCACTCACATCACTCACAAAGTATTGTCATAACAGTATTAGTTAAGCTTTATTGTGTACTACACTAAGTATTTAAATATACTATCTCATTTAATATTCAAAACAACCCTAAAACGTAGGTATTACTTATCAACTGCTTCCTTTCTGCTTATTCCTGTTTTTCCATTTACCAAGGAGAGAACTAAAGTTCAGAAAATGTAAACAACATGACCAAGGTCACAGAGATCATAGGCAGGGCAGCTAAAACTTGAATCGAGATATTTGACTACATGGTGTTCTACTGATTGTCTTTATAAATAAATAAATAAATATATATATATATATATATATATATATATATATATATTTTAGAGGAAAACATTTCTCTTTTACCTACCTAACTCCCAGCTCCTGATGGAAGGAAGAAAATTGATAAATCCATTTCAAATATGTCAGCACTGTTTTCTGGTATTTCGGCTCTATCTTCAATAACACGCTTCTTGTGATACATCCTGATTCTCCACTAGCGACTACCTGCTATGAAAGATGGGATTTAACTCCCCGCACCACTGCCTCACATGCAAATATTTCCTCTCCCCATTTTCCATTCCATAAAGCTGCATTCCTAACAAGATCTGTAGGGTTTTTCTCATGAGCTATGTTTTTCCACAGAAAAATCCTACAGTCTCTTGACTAAGGACTATAAATTGAGCCTTCAATATTCTGGGCATTAGGAACCCCATGGAAAAGGTTTCTGAGGTCTCGTTTTTGAGAATATAGACGTTCACATTTTCCCCATTTTTGTTATGGTATCTTCCCAGCATATCCGCATTTAACTGTCCGCCGTACCTCCAAACGGAAACATGCCTGAATTCAACCCGTTAACCTTCAGGCTTCTGCTTGGAAAAAGTGGGAATAAATAGGCACCGGCAGCTCCTCCCTATAATGCTGTCAACCCACGTCCTGCTTTCAGCTCTGCCCTGCATTCCCACCTTCGGAAGCACCTGGTGGCTTCAATTTGGGAGCCTTTCCAGGGTTCAGCGGTTTTAATTAGTTTATTGGTCGGCTTAGGTTTCAGTTTTCCTAGATCTGCTAAGTCAGTTACCATTCATCCATCTGCTTGGCAGCTTCCAAAATTATCTGTTGTTCCAAAAATGTACCGGAATGTTAAGTGACTGATTGAGAGGTGAAGTCTTACACTCCGAATTAGCAAGCCAGATCAACCAATGAGAACACACTTGCCCACAGTGTTCCCAGGATCCTGGCCCTCTCCAGCGCTATTTAGAGAAAGGAGATGTTGGTTGAGAGAGGAAATTTCAGATTATCCATTCCACTTAAGTCAACAGTTGAATAACCTTGTGTGAAAATTACTTCTGAGATCTAAGATCTGTCACTACTATTTCACAGAGAATTTTAGCTCCTCTACTTGCCTAGAAGGTCTCCTTGGAGACCGTATCTGCTTCTTGTCAGTGGATGCCCAGTGCTAAGCGTGCTGCCTGACCTACAATGGCTGCTCAGTTGATGTTTGCTGAACGGATGACCACGAAGGCCGACACCGCAACGACCACGACGGAGGTTTAGTTCAGTACAGCAGGAATCGATTATGATTCGTGATCATAGGGAAGAGCAGTAAAATCCTCCCGAGAAACTCCCTCGTACTTCCTCGTCCACAAGTGCTGCAAGGGTATGAAACTTTTTATGTTTTTTTTCCCAGTGCAAAAGATTCTTTATTATAGCATTGGGACAGGACCCATGGGCAGAAAGAGCCGCCCCGGGATTGTGAAGAGTGACTGATTATTAATTTCTCAGTTCATGGGGGTTTAGGGATTACATCAGTTTCTAAGGAATTGTGCGAGTTGAAAGCAAGAGCTCCAAAATGTAGGAGGGCTAGCTATTGCCAAGATAAAGTTGTTTTTAGCCTTTAATGAAATATCAACATTAAGGTAGCCACGAATTCCTCAAGGAAGATCACACTCTGCGTGTCTCGGGAATTTATCAGAGGGCGCAAGGTGGAAGGACACTGAGTCTTAGCAGCATCTCTTTTGTGTTTGTTCTCATCCTTTTCCCCACGAACAATTTTGACCCTTAAATCTTTAAGGTTGCTGAGGGTGGAAGTTCTCATCTTCTATAAGTGCTTCCTGCAGGATAGGGGGTAAGATGTCTCTACCTATGGGTCAGTGTTGGTCAGCTGGGGCTGTAGGAGTTATGGAAGGCAAAGACAGCTAAGTCCAAGGTAGTCAACATACATGACTCTCTCTGAGTCAAAGGGATCATCTTCCGGCTTGAAATTATGGCAATCAAGCAGACTCGGGACCAGGAGGACAGACATCGGAGTAGACAACAAAATAATATATTATTATGAGAATATGAATCCTTTTAAAGATAGTTTACTTGCGGTCTACTTTGGATGGACACTGGAAATTTAAGAGGAGAATATATATATATATATATATATATATATATATATATATATAATTTATATGTGCTTCAGGGACACCTGGGTGGCTCAGTCAGTTAAGCATCCAACTCTCGATTGCAGCTTAAGTCATGACCTCGGGGTCCTGAGATGGAGCCCCATGTCAGGCTCTGTGCTGGGCATGAGCCTGTTTAGGTTCTCCCTCTCTCTCTCCTTTTGCCCCTCCCACTGCTTGCACACGTGCACATGCGTCCACATGCTCTCTCTTTCTCCCAAAGTAAACAAATCTTTTTTTAAAAATGTATATACGCCTCACATTTGAACCTCCTCTTCAAACTTAGATGTCCAAGAAGTTCGTAGCTACTAAATTTCTACTGGAGTAGAAAGTCCCTCAAGTCCCTTTTTTCCAGGGCGCGTCTCCCACCAGAGGGCCTTCTTCAGCACCAAGACGTGCATATATGTGGAAGGAGTAGAGAAAGGACAGGTAAATCTGGTTCTCAGCATTGCCTGTCTGCGGGGCACGTGTCCACCGGTCCAGGCCGCAAAGACGGAAGGGGCGCGGATGAGCTTAGGGGGAAGGACAATAGGAACGGAAAATGCCAAGAAAAGCCTGATTCATATCTCAAAGGTATCATCGCACCTTTTCCAATTGGAATCCCATGCGGTTGATCTACTTCAATTTTAGTTTTCTCACATTTTTGCCCAAACTTCTTCCTTGTATTCTCTGTCTTTCCAGGAGTGATCTGTAACCCTTCCCATATTTCCCAGGGGGTTACTTTGCCTGGCCCAGGCGGTTGGTTTCTGTCTCGCAGTTGTCCTGCTGCCAGCAGGGTGGGATGACCAGCCTGAGCCAAGCTATCTGGATAATGTCACTTCTGGCAGGAAGAGAAATGAGCAACAGTAACACACATTGCGCCTTCCTCACATTCCGGACACTCCCAGGAATCATGTGGGGCCCACTTGCACAAAACTGGCTCTCCACTTCATTCATCTGGCAGCCAAGACCCGTAAACTAAATCTGGTTTCCAGCAACAGCAGTGGTAACATCAATATCAAAACTAGTTCGGTCCATTCCACAAATGTAAAATTTTTTAAATTGGCTTTGACGAATCCTCCTGTGAGCAGTGTTTCTGGAGAACACCTCCAACCATATTTTTACTGAAAACATGTCTTTTTATAAATCATAGCAATAATAACAACTGACATATAGTGAATCTTTTTCTGGGCTTGGGCTAAATGTTTTACATAAACTTTCTCATTAAATCCCCATCACAGTCTCATCTCCGTTTTACAGATAAAGAAATAGGACGATGGAGAACAGCTACCTTATTTGCCTAAAGTCGCACAACTTACAAATACCGAGTCCAGAACGAACCGAGAATTGTGCCAGAATTTGAACTCTAAACCCTATCTTATTTGGTCAACCAAATTGGCATACAAATAAAGAAATCACTAACTCAAATGATATTATCAAAAAATTAGATGTCATTAAGAAAAAGAGAAATTCAAACTAATATTAGCTTTTCTAAGTGAAAGCAATACTTATTTCTCAATTAAAATACGAGTTCAGATATATAATTAACACCACCAAAATATAACATGAAAAAAACAAGAGTGAATGGGTTTTTTTTTTTTTTTTTTTTTAACTTTAGGAATACATGCATCACTACCACAATGAGGAAAACACCAACTGGGGAGCCAAACACAAAGCAAAACAAATAAATCAAAAAACCATCTCATTCCATTTCTGCCTCTATTCCTTTTTATAATTTTCTCCTCCTGGTACTTGGATATAAAATACTAAGGAAATATATATTTATTTATCCTCTTGTTACAAAAAGACAACCTGAGAGAGATGAAACATCCCTGAGCCAGGAACCAGAAACTACACTCAGTGCCAGCTCGACTGCCTACCAGCCATGAGAGACTAGGAGACACGACGCTTGAATGTTGTCTTAAAGAGTCGTGCAAAAGAGGAGGGCCAGACTGAGTGCGCTGTGGGCTCTTTCCAGTTTGGACATTTTTTTATGTCAATCATGTAGCTCAAATTACAAACTTTTTTTTTTCTGAATTAGCAGGCCCAGAGGGTGCTCTTGAAGAAGAAAAATATAATAGGAAATTAAAAATAAGTAAGGATCTATCATTAGAGATCAAGCCCAAAGTTGCATATTTCTAAAAACTAGGTAATCTTATTTTCTCAACTATTATACAAATGCAGCGGAAAGGACCCAATAATAGTATTTTTATACCATATGGAGACTTCTGTCTTTAATAGTACGCCACTTCCCTTTGTCTTACTGCCACTTGTTACTCTGTTCTCATCTTAAACGGAGTTTACCCTAAGAAATTTTTCCTGACTCTGTCTGGAGAAAAATAAATCCAGCCTTAGCATTCTGTGAATTTCCTAATAGAGACTTTTTATCATTTATTGTAATTGATTATGAACTGACTTTTCTTCTGACAATATCATAAGCTCTGAGGGTTTGTCTCTTTTTCTCAATAGCACCTACGACAGTTGCTGGCACATGGTAGTTGCTCAATAAATGTGTACTAACATTTTCTCCAGGCCAATTTCCTCACTTACAGATGAGAAACTGCAGCTCCAGGACAGAAACACTAAATTCCTGGCAAAGAGCTCTTTTCACCACATAACGCTGTCTCTCAAATTCTGAAGTACGTATTACATATTTTCAGACTAACTTTAAGTAGAGACAGGGATGATAATAACTATATTATAAAATGCAAATATGCTAAGACATATGTGGAGTTAAAAAAAGTCTTGCCCTAGATAAATGCAAGCAGAAAAAATATAAAATTGCCAGCTGATTGTGAGCTATAGATAGGATCAAAGAAGTTGCTGACAATTCCTCAGCTTGTAAATCAAATCACAAACCAAGACCAGTTAAAGACATAACATAGGTGTTTACTCCCAGGACCTGGCCAAAAGAAAAAAAAAAAAAAAAGAGGTAAAATCTAGAGTTCTCAGACTTATAAAGAAAGATAAAGTTTGAAATTTTTTTCTTTTAAGTAGGCTCCACTCTTGGCATGGAGTCTCATGTGAGGGCCAAACGCACTACTCTGAGATCCAGACCTGAGCTGAAATCAGCAGTCAGATGCCGAACTCACTGAGCCACCCAGGTGCCCCAAAGTTTGAAACTTTCAACATTTCATTACTAGATGGACAAGAATGGTTTGTACAGATACAGATATGGCACCACCACCACCATAGGTATGCAAGGGTTTTTAGGGTTTTAAAAATATCCATAGGTACACAAGTGCATCAGACAGAAACAGTCCAGATAAACCCTAAAATTATAAAGGATTGAATGGGTTGTCAGTACAGGACAGCCATGGACCAAACTCTGGACACATGTCTTTATTTCTAACTTGGACTCCGACTCATAGGATGATTCTGAGGACCTAACACTCCCGAGGTGTCTGCAGGCAAAATGAAAGCCCCCAGTGGCTACTGACAGGAGCCTTCACCCCTTCATGTGGAAAAGCGAAGGGAGAAGTCTGGCATCGGGAGTGGGAAGGGTCAGACAGATACCAGGAGAAGAGACTGAAAGAAAGCAAAACTAGATCCTCAGCACAATGCCTTCAAACAGCCCACTTCTCAGCCTTTACTTAACTTTGATTTTTTGGTGCTACAACAGTTACCTGGGGTTCATGAAGAAATAGCACGAAGACAAAAAGCAATACGCTAACGGGATGCCTGGGGGCTCAGTCAGTTGAGCACCCGACTCCTGATTTGGGCTCAGGTCCTGGTATCAGGGTCCTGAGATAGAGCCCCACGATGGGCTCCAACCTGAGCCTGCTTAAGACTCTCCATCCCTCTCTCGATGCCCCTCCCTGCATCCCGCCACGGGCACACGCTCTCTCCTTCTCAAAAACAAAAAACAAACAAACAAATGAAAAAAACACTAAGGATGGAAGACTAAGAAGGGGAAAAGGCCTTTTTAATATTATTGAAGAGATTCTTGTGATTCAATATGGTATAATATAACAGAAGAATTTATTGACAATAAATGATTTATGCTCTGGAATCAAACTACGTAAAGCTCACCAAAAAGTTAAAAATAAGCACCTTACACACACACCCCACTCATTCAATTGACACAAAACTAGTCATACAACTGAAAACTGACAATACTTCATAATCTGCATATTAATGTAAATCGGGGGGGGGAGATATGATTAAGGGAGATTTCTTGCCTGTTTCTAGTTAGAATCTCTTCTCTTTTCTTGGTTCCAAATTGTTGAAAAGCAGCTTCTTGCTAACGCTTTTGGAAGGAAAAATGAACATATCATTCTCCATTGTAAATCCTCCAAGCATTTGGTTATGAAAATGTATCCACATCACCACCAAATGTAAACATCCTTGGGATATGTCTGCCAAAGTCTGCATCAAAGGCGAAGGGCTCATGTTAATATAGAACAAATAGGCCTACCACATTGAAGAATACATACAAATACTTAGAATATTATCAAATATTTTATTTGTTGCAGTTTAGATGTTATTAATAAAACTTACAATAATACAATTAGAAGGCGTATGTAGTTTGGAAAGCAAAACAATGCTTGAAAAATAGACAAGATGGTAGTTTTTTTAAATTGAATTTTTTTTAAATATAAAATATGTATAAAAATACATGTAGTTTCAAAAATGTAAAACAGAACATCAAAACCAGGAAAGACAAAAGAGATCCTTTCGCTCATTTTTAGGAAGAGGAAACTGTCAGAACTGAGTGGCAGAAGGAGAAGGAACTCCTCTACGAGTATTTCTAGTACTTCGGTAGGAGGCTTTTCAAACCTTTAATAACAATGAGTGGGGGAAGGGTGATCGCTGGTCCGAGGCCAGCTGTCCCACTTCAGCTACTCTGGCTTTGAGTTCTTCATCAACCTCAAACCCCTGCTGGATTCTCCCTCCAACTTATCTCGTGCTGCTCTCCTTTGCACTCGTCACAGGTGAGCTGCGTCTAGCTTTTCGTTTTGCGTATTTCCAGAAAATGTGCCCAAGGAAACGTACTGCGCCCATCTCAGCGTCATTTTCTAAAACTCTCAGGTTCCACGATTTTCTTGAAGAAAGAGAAATCCTCAGAATAACAAGTGATCACTCCTTCACCAGGAGTAGGGATGGGAAGAAATAATAACCCAAGGGAGAAAAAGTGATAAAAAACAACTGCTTATAGTGGCGTTTGGAGAAAATTATGTAAATATTTATGCAAAGACAGCTTTGCAGAACACATCGAGATGCATCAGAACCACCCGTGCCAGTGCGCACAGGCAGCCTCACAGTTGGATCAACAGCCTGAAAAGCAGATGTGCCAATTTCCTGTATTTGATTATGATGATTCCTAATTATGCCAAAGCTGTGGCAATGTCCTTCCCTAGAATGACTCTTAATTTTGTTTTGCTAAGCCACACACACAACCTGTTTTGGACGTGTAATTCATTGTCACGTTAAGTCTATGAAACACTCATTTGCTTGCCTAATAGTTCCGAGGACAATGGCTCACATGGATACTGTGTTCTTTTGTCATTTGGCATTTGTGAGCATGCAGGGGGAAAAGAAAGAAAACATGCATAGTGACAGAGCCATGCTGTTTAACATCAGGGAGGCTCTGGCTTTTCCACCATGGTCTACAAATGAGAAGAATACCATTATATGGTTCTTCTTAAAAGGGCAGTTTTCTTGCTTTTCTTGTGTTTACACTTACAATGTCATTGTCAACAACAACAAAAAAAAAACACCTCGGCACCTTTCAGATTAGGCGTGGACTATAAGCCACAGCAAACTGAGAACGCTGTATCAGATGTCAAAATTAACAAGTAGCTTGACCATTGAGGTGCTTCAACCCAACTGTATGGTAGTTGGAAGGAGAAAAGCAAAATATGACTGATTCAGGAGTCATAGAACCCTCCACATGGTCCTTGAACTTGTCTGACGCACACACTTACTAACCTAATTTTAATATTCTTTTGCACTTGAAACCCCACAACTGATGTCTGCTTTATAATTTAAAATGTGCTTTTCACTTATAGTCCTTTATTTGTACTGCGCAAGAATCCTATGAGGTCAGTATTTTTATTAACCTTATTTATATATGTAGAAATAAGTACAGAGAAGTTAGATTCCATGTTCAAAGAAAGCAATAGAATCTGGACTCCAACTTCAAGTTGTACACAGATCAATAACTCTTTATTAAGCATCTGTTTATTAACTAGGTTTGAACCTTATAAAAAATAGTGACAGATTAACAGATTGTTTTGTTTTATTTTTAAAGATTTTGTTTATTTATTTGACAGAGAGAGAGAGTTCGAGAGCGCACAAGCAGGGGCAGCTGCAGAGGGAGAGGGAGAAGCAGACTCCCCGCGGAGCAGGGACCCCAATGTGCTGGATCCCAGAATCCCAGGATCCTGAGTCGAAGGCAAACACTTAACTGACTGAGCCACTCAGGTGCCCCAACTTTTAATAAACCGTAAATATGTTACTCTCCCTCCAGGCCTCTGGTGGCTTCTCTCTGTAGGAGGAACCAACTCCAGCTCCCCCACCTCAGGCTCTGAATCTTTCTAACTTCTTCTCCAATCTTTCTCTCCAATTGTGCTCCTTTACAGACCTGATCCAGATTCACTCACTATGGCAGAACTTGAGACTTGATTGCGATTTGCACTGCGATGAAGCTTGATGAATGGAGACCTTTCGTTTTCTTCATGCTTTATCTCCAGCAGAAACTTGAGTGGTGCCTGGAAGCTGCAGGCCTCAGTAAACACCTGTTAAATGGGGATAGTTGTTGTCTGTGCTTACACTCATTAAAAAAAACAAAAACAAAAACTATCTGACGGTCTTAATCTGGATTTCCTAAAACAGAACATCAGACAAAGACTCAGGCTGAGGTAGTTTATATGGAAAATAACTTCTGGAAGCAGGAATGAGGGAAGAGGGGGTGACCTGGGGAGGAGTAAAGCCAGTATAAAGTTCTATAACCAAGTTCACGGTCTAGTCGACAGGGGCTCAGCTCCCTCCCACCCCCAGAAGCTCCTGCCTATGTACAGAGCTGTCTGCTCAGGACACAGGACCGGTGGACTCTGGACAGACAGCTACCAAGAGGGTATTAATATGCTCACAGCACACATGTAGCAGCTGCTAATACGAGATGCAGCAAAGAGATGGGTAAGAAAGCACCAGAGTACCCGCTATTAGCATTATTTATTATTCTAGCTACTAAAATTAGACGAATTTCTGGAATTCTGAAAACCTGGAATTCCAGAATACTATTTTGAAGGCATGCAATCAATATGGCTTTTTATAAAGGATTGAGAATGTGTGACGTTTGGTACTATAGGAACGAGGAAGCAAGTGTTTGTCACTGAATCTGTAGACTTAACTCCTCAAAGTCTGATGACAGGTTCTTTGAACATTTGCAGATTTGAAGAATATATGCATCTTGTAATATATAGCATATAATACTGTATAAAATATTGCATATATATATACACACACATAATATATACATTATCATAGTGTGTGTGTATACATATCATATATTTATGCCCAATGCTTTTGTTTTGATTAAAGAATCACTGTAATTGAACAATTTATTTTATCTCTCGGGGTCCATGAGAACCCTTTTAGAAAGAATTCTCACCTCCCTTGAATCTGAAAAAATGTTGACTCAATATATTATACGCACTCAGGACCAAAGAGCCTTATCAGATATGAGAAAAACCATGGAGGCTTACACTACATTTGTATTGTACAAATAACTATTATATTCATAATCATTACACATAAAAATTTTAGATGCTGCAGAAATAATTAAGTGAGAGAGTCAAAGTGCCTGCTATAAGGAATTCATCCTACACCTAGCTGGGAACCTAAGTCACTTGTCAGCACCAGCACTGTAGCCAACATATTACGCTCACCAAGTAAAAGGTGAGGGAATAATCTGCAGGAGGCCAGGGATGCTCCGCACTGGATTGTACAAAGTGACTTCACAAACACGAGGAAATTTGGAGTCGGCCTTCCAGGTGCAGAGGATGAAGATCTGGAAGAAGAGCGCTTTTCCAGGCAGGAGAACGCTGGCACAGAAAGAGAAAGTGCGTGAGTATATCCCTAGAGCACGAGATAAGTTATATTCACAAAATGAAAGTACATTTTGAGGAATAACAGAAGATAAGATTGGAAAGGTCAGTAAAGAACATATTTAAGAGAATTATGAATACCAACCCTATAATTTGAAGTTATAAACTCTAGACAATGGCTAGCCATTAAAGATTTGGGACAGGTGACAGGGAAAGAACGGAGGTTCTGTTTTCAGAATACTAGAAAAATGTGAGTAATAGCGGAAGGGAAAATAGGCCTTTAGTTGTCAACCTTCAAATAATCTTTAACTGGAATAAATATCCAAGAAGCTAATGTAAAATCTCTCTTAGGCCTGAAGTTATCTCCACAATGTTACACATGCAATTTCAGACATGCAATCCAAATTCAAGAGGAGTAAGAGGAGGGGCACCTGGGTGGTTCAGTCAGGGAAGCCTGCAATTCTCGATTTTGACTCAGGTCATGATCTTGGAGTCATGAGGCCAGCCCCACCTCAGGCTCCATGCTGAGAGAGAGTGAAACTCTCTTTCTCCCTCTCCTTCTTGCCCCTCCCCCCAACCCATGCAGTCTTTAAATAAATAACATCTTTTAAAAATAAAGAGGAATAAGAGAAGACAAAAAATCAATCTGATCAAAACCAAGAAAAATAAACAGAGAGCCACAGGGATGTCAACAGTAACTTCAAAATAACTACGCTTGATATGTTAAAGGAAGTAAAACAATTTTGACATAGAACAAGATAAAGCACATTTTAGAAAAGAAAAATGCAATAACCAAAATCAGGAACTTCATGTAAAAGTTTAAGAGAAGGTAAAGAGATCATTAATGAACTTGAAGGTGAGTCAGAGGAAAAGATTCATAGAGAGACAAAAGTATGAAAAAATATGTTAAAGGCATAAAAGACTCAATGAAGAGGGGCTCCTGGGTGGATCAGTCAGTTAAGTGATGGATTCTTGATTTCAGCTCAGGTCATGACGGGGAGTCTGCCTGAGATTCTCTTTCTCCCTCTCCCTTTGCCCCTCTTCTTGCTCTCGCTCTCACTCTCTTTCTTTCTTTCTTTTTTAAGATTTTATTTATTTAACAGAGAGAGATTACAAGTAGGCACAGAGAGAGAGAGAGTAGGGAGAGAGAGAGGAGGAAGCAGGCTCCCTGCCGAGCAGAGAG
Source organism: Mustela lutreola (assembly GCF_030435805.1). Classification (NCBI taxonomy): domain Eukaryota; kingdom Metazoa; phylum Chordata; class Mammalia; order Carnivora; family Mustelidae; genus Mustela; species Mustela lutreola. The sequence continues at coordinate 3,009,582 of NC_081290.1, read as the reverse complement.
CCCAATGTGGGACTCGATCCCAGGACCCTGGGATCATGACCTGAGCCGAAGGCAGAGGCTTAACCCACTGAGCCACCCAAGCACCCTCTCACTCTCTTTCTCTCTCTCTCTCTCTAAAAAAAGAAAAAAAAAAAGATTCATAGAAGAAAAATCTAACATAGGTATAACCGGAGAACCAGGAAGGCAAGGAAAAGAGATTTGGGAAGGATGAATAGAAATGATGGAATCCAGAGACCACGGAATAATTTAAAGAAAATAACTGCAACTTGGAATTTGCCACTGACAGAAAACGACATCCAAAAACTAAGGAGAGATATTTTAATTCTTTCAATATTTTAATTATTTCAAATCCACATTGAAGAAAATTCTAAAAAGTATTGAAGCTGGGAGAGATATGGCCTTAGAATTTCAGAGATCCAAGAAAAAATTAAAAACAACAACAAAAGATAATTAGGTTGGTGAACATTTTTTCATGTGTCTGATAGCCATTTGTATGTCTTCATTGGAGAACTGTCTGTTCATGTCTTCTGCCCATTTTTTGATATGATTGTCTGTTTTGTGGGTGTTGAGTTTGAGGAGCTCTTTATAGACCCTGGATATCAACGTTTTGTCTGTACTGTCATTTGCAAATATCTTCTCCCATTCCGTGGGTTGCCTCTTGTTTTCTTGACTTTTTCCTTTGCTGTGCAGAAGCTTTTGATTTTGATGAAGTCCCAAAAGTTTATTTTCACTTTTGTTTCCTTTGCCTTTGGAGACATATCTTGAAAGAAGTTGCTGTGGCTGATATCGAAGAGATTGCTGCCTATGTACTCCTCTAGGATTCTGATGGATTCCTGTCTCACGTTGAGGTCCTTTATCCATTTTGTGTTTATCTTTGTGTACAGTGTAAGAGAATGGTCAAGTTTTATTCTTCTACATATAGCTGCCCAGTTTTCCCAGCACCATTTATTGAAGAGACTATCTTTTTCCCACTGTATATTTTTTCCTGTTTTGACGAAGATTAATTGACCATAGAGTTGAGGGTCCATTTCTGGGCTCTCTACTCTGTTCCACTGGTCTATGTGTCTGTTTTTATGCCAGTACCATGCTGTCTTGGTGATCACAGCTTTGTAGTAAAGCTTGAAATCAGGTAGCATGATGCCCCCTGTTTTATTTTCATTTTTCAACATTTCCTTAGCGATTCAGGGTCTCTTCTGATTCCATACAAATTTTTGGATTATTTGCTCCAGCTCTTTGAAGAATATCGGTGGAATTTTGATCAGAATGACATTAAAGGTATAGGTTGCTCTAGGCAGTATAGACATTTTAACAATGTTTATTCGTCCAATCCAAGAGCATGGAATGGTCTTCCATCTTTTTGTGTCTTCTTGAATTTCTTTCATGACTGTTCTGTAGTTCTTCGAATACAGATCCTTTACCTCTTTGGTTAGGTTTATTCCCAGGTATCTTATGGTTCTTGGTGCTATAGTCAATGGAATCGATTCTCTAAATTCCCTCTCTGTATTTTCATTGTTAGTGTATAAGAAAGCCACTGATTTCTGGACATTGACTTTGTATATACACTATGGAGTATTATGCCTCCATCAGAAAGGATGAATACCCAACTTTTGTAGTAACATGGTTGGGACCGGAAGAGATTATGCTGAGTGAAATAAGTCAAGCAGAGAGAGTCAATTATCATATGGTTTCACTTATTTGTGGAGCATAACAAATAGCACGGAGGACATGGGGAGATGGAGAGAAGAAGGGAATTGGGGGAAATTGGAAGGGGAGGTGAACCATGAGAGACTATGGACTCTGAAAAACAATCTGAGGGGTTTGAAGTTGCAGGAGGGTGGGAGGTTGAGGTACCAGGTGGTAGGTATTATAGAGGGCATGGATTGCATGGAGCACTGGGTGTGGTGCAAAAATAATGAATACTGTTATGCTGAAAATAAGTTTTTGAAAAAGATAATTAGGTTGGTAATTCTAAATAAACACCAGCCATTTAAACAAAAATGATAATGATTTATGAATTTTAATATTTACTAAGAATCAAAATAGATGGCAATAATAGCATAAAAACCATGAGGGAGTATAAATGGAGTTAAAGCATGCTTAGGCTCTTGCATCATCCAGAAAAAAAGAAAAGAGTACTAATTTAGATTACTTTGATAATTTAAGGATATATGCTTTAATCTCTAGTATGACAATTAAAAGAATGTATGACTACTAAGATAACAGAGAGAAATTAGAAAAAAGGGAAAAATATGGAATCAATCCAAAGAAGGAAAAAAAAAACAGATAAAAAGTAAATGAGTTGGGATAATCAAAAAGTACATAGACATTTAAATCCAGACATATCAGTAATTGCATTAAATGTAAATGGCTTAAATGTCCTCAAAGAAGACAGACTCTCAAAGTGAAATTAAAAAAAAAAAAAAACCTCAACCATTTCCTGCCCACAGAGAAACAAATATAAGCATACAGAAAAATTAAAAGTGAAAGGATAAATGAAAAAAGATATATGCTGTAAATATTAACCAAAAGAAAGCACGTATAGCCCTATTAATACCAAATCAAAAAGACTTTATGGCAAAAAGCATTACTGGGGCTCAAGAGAGCACTTCATAAAAGGCTCAATTCACCAGGATGATATAATAATTCTAAACATGAAAAAAAATAGAGAGAAATGAGAAAAATAAATAGATCTATAACCGTTATGGGATATTACAACATCCTTCTCTCCGAAACTAATAGAATAAGCAGATAAAAGATTTGGAAAGATGTAGAAGATTTCATCAACATGATTAGCAAACATAAACTACCATCATGTGACAACAGACACTGCATTCAACAATTGTTGAACACACGTTCCTTTTGGATGTACCCAGAACACTGACAAAAAGTGACCATATACTGGGCCATAAACTGAAATTAGGTACAAAGTATATACAAAGTATGGCCACAAAGGAAAAAAACTAAAACAAATCATAAAAAAAATTACAAGTATTTGAAAAATAATAAATACATTTCAAAGGCCAAAAGAGAAATCAAGTCTTGAAGTCCAGAAAATATTTTAAATGAGTAATAGTAAAAATACTACTTATCAAAATTCATCAAAAGCAGCTAAGTGTGAGATTATGACCTTAAATGAACATGCAAAACAAAGCAAGACTGAAATTCAATGATCTAAGCATCCTTTTTCCATTTCCATAGGGGAAAAGAACAGCTTAAGGAAAACAGTGGGGAGGAAAAAAAGAAGAAAACACATAAGAGAAAAATTAATACAATAAAGACAACTACCCAATAAAGAGGACCAATCAAGTCTAAAGTTGATTCCTTAAAAATAAGGCACATATTGGTCAAACAACAGAAGTCAGAAAACTGGGGATAAATGCTTTATCTTTAAAAGACCGATAATGAAGACGAAAGCAAAGGTCTCTATCGTCCCGTGTTTAACCTGCCATTTGGTCCTCTGATGTCTGGTCTCACCTCTCTCAGCCTATCTCTCCATCTCACTCTTGCCAATAGGATCATGCGAATATGTGTTGAGTGAACACGGGAGTGTTGCCGACCCCGGGAAGCACTTTTCCTGAGAGTATTCCCCATTGGGATCCTGAGTCGTCAACCACTCCACAAGCAAACCACTCCACAGGACTCAAGTTCCTTCAAGGACTCTGAGAATTCTGCAATTTCCACCAGGGGGTATTGCTCTTTCAACAAACTGGCCTTAGACTAAACCATGAAGTGTGAACTCAGACTCTGTTCCAGCCCATCTTGTACAGTACAGATCCTTTCATCTTTCTCTCTAAAATCAGGGAGAGATGACTTGAGTAGAGGCCACAGTGGTCCCATAACCACCTCCAGTGCAAACTGCTGTTTCCTGCCTGCTAAATCCAGCCTTTTTCTCTCTCTAGGCTTTGAAACTCTTGTGTTTACATAATCTCTTCCTCCAGAAAGTACTTCTATTATGTTATAATGGGTCTCTCCGGCTGAGCCCGCCTCTTGACCAGCATCACAGTTCCCATTCGCTCATTTATAACTACACATTCTCACAGAAGGCGGAAGGGAGAATGGTTATTAATACTTCCAAAATATTACAAATTTAGGCCCCACTGTTAAAATTTTAACATGGCACGGATTGCATGGAGCACTGGGTGTGGTGAAAAAATAATGAATACTGTTTTTCTGAAAATAAATAAATTGGAAAAAAAAAGACCTAAAAAAAAAAATTTTAACATAGCTATCCCCATATGAATCTCCTATTCTCTGCTCGACCTTATAATTCTCTATAACAACTCTTGGGAGGAGTACAGATTATTTAGACTATAATGATTAAACTGTAAGTAAAATGTCAGAGATCCCAGAAGATGACCAATTTGGTGCCTTTACATAGGGATAGACTTACCCCCAAATTATTATGAGGTCTTTTCCATTCTGCTTAGTAAAGTGGTTGAGAAAAAAGTACATCTGGGCTTGGGTTCAAATCCTCATTCTGCCAGGTATTAACTGAGCAATGTTGCAAGTTGCTTATCTCCTCCGTGCCTGTCTCGTCATATATAAGTGAAATAAAAGCATTTATCTATAATGTATTTTTTGAGGATTTAACAAAGAAATATATATAAATTACCTCACAGAGTTCCCAGAAGAGAACACTAGAAATGTTATTATTAATTATAGGTTTTATTGCAGATATAATTAACAAAGTGTTGTATCAGTTTCAGATGTGCAGTATAATAAGCCAGAAGTTCTGTACATCTCTCTGTGCTTGTCAAGGTAAATGCCCTTTTAATCTCCTTTCTCAATTTCACGCCCACCCCCACCCCACCTCCCACCCCACCCGGTTTTTTCTCTGTGTTTAAGTCCAGTTTTATCTTTGTTCGTCTCTTTTTATTTTATTTGTTCATTTGTTTTGTTCTCTTTTTTTTTTCAAGATTTTATTTAAATTCCAGTTAGTTCACATATAATGTAATGTCAGTTTCAGGGGTAGAATGCGTGATTCATCAGTTGCGTACAACACCCAACTGCTCCTTACATCAAGTGCCCTCCTGAATGCCCACCACCCAATTGCTCCGTCCCCGACCCATCCCCCTCCAGCAACCCTCAGTTTGTTCCCTATATTTAAGTCTCTCGTGGTTTGTCTCCCTCCCTGTCTTTATCTCATTTTATTTTTCCCTCCCTTCCCTTATGTTTTGTTTCTTAAATTTCACACCTGAGTGAGATCTTAAGGTATTCGTCTTTCTGGTTTATTTCACTTAGCATTATACTCTCTTAGTCCATCCATGTTGTTAAGTGTGTGTGTGTGTGTACGTGCACTCATGCACACACACACACATAAGACCTCTTTTTATCCATTCATCTTTGATGGACAATTGGGTTGCTTTTGTATCTTAGCTATTGCAGATAATATGGCAAAAAACATAGGGGTGCATATATCTTTTCAAGTTAGGATTTTCATTTTCTTTAAATAAAAACCCAGTTGTAGAATCACTGGATCATATAGTAATTTTATTTTTAAATTTTTGAGGAATCTCCATACTTTTTCCAATTGATGAGACTGCAACAATTTGCAATCTCACCAATAGTGCATGAGGATTCTTTTCTCCACATCCTCACCAACACTTACTATTTCTTGTGTCCTTTTATTTTAGCCATTCTGACAAGTGTAAAATGATATCTCATTGTAGTTTTAATCTTCATTTCCCTGATGATTAGTGATGTTGAGCATTTTTTCATGTGTCCGTTGGCCATCTCTAGATCTTCTTTGGAAAAATGTCTATTAGGTCCTCTACCCATTTTAATCAGATTATTTGTCTTCTTGGCATCAAGTTGTATTATTATTTTTATTTTTAATATTACCACCCTTTGCTTCTGTTCAGTAGTTGCTACATCTCATCTTCCTGTCTCTTCCCTTCTAGTCACTCAAACTCTCTTATCCTTTCTCAGAACTTTCCTATCAGAGAAAAAAGAGATTATTATCTTCCCACGTCTTTACTAAAGAATTAATCATTTATTGATAACAGGAAGCAATATTAAAAAGTGTTCATGCTGATGAGTTGTTACAGACTCAATGTTGTGTCCCGCCACCAAATTCATGCTGGAACCTAATCTCCAAGGTGATGGTATTTAGAGGTGGAGTCTTTGGGAAATAATTAGGTCCTGAGGCTAGAGCCCTTGTCAATGGGATCAGTGCCCTTGTAAAAGAGACGCACTCCAGACAGCTCCCTTGCTCCTCTACTGTGCCCTCACACAGAGAACAGGCTGTCTCTGAACAAGGAAGTAGGCTCCCCTCAAACACGGAATCTGCTGGTCCCCTAACTGAACTTCACAGCCTCTAGAACTGTGAGAACTAAATATTTGTTGTTTCAGCCACCAAATTATGGTATTCTGTTACAGCAGCCCAGCAGAGTAAGACTTAGGCTCTGGAGCCAGGTGGTCTCAGTTTAGGGCTGGCTCTGTCACATCCTTACCATGTATTCTTCAAGAAGATACTTAACTTCCCAGATTTCTTATCTTAAAAATGCAAAGTCTCTCTGCCTGCCTCTTGGGGTTGTTGTGAAGATAATTCATAGAAATTACCTGGTTTGTAAGATGCTCTGTATGAATATTGCCTGTTTATAGTTTATTTTGGTCCTTTAAAGATTTTAATTGTTTACTTGTTCATTCATTCATTCATTCATGTATGTATTTGAGAAAGAGAGTATGCATGCGGTGGGGGGGGGGGGGCGGGGAGGGGCACAGTGGGAAGGAGAGAGACTCTCTATGCTGAGCAAGGAGCCTGTCATGGGGCTCAGTCTCACAATCCTGAGATTATGACCTGAGGTGAAAACAAGAGTCAGACATTGAACCAACCGAGCCATCTGGGTGCCCCTATTCTTGTATTTTAAAATAAGGAAGAGAATTACTATAAACTTTAGGCATGAACAAACCTCCCAGGTACTCTACCTGTTAAAGACCTATAACAACTTTCCCAAAAGTCACCTATCTTTCAGCTAATAGTTTTCTTTCTCTTACAGAAGATTTTCCCTGAATTGCTTCTCAGTGAGTCATTGTCCACTCCCAGTTTTGTCACATTTTAAACTGCTCCATGGTTAATGAATCACTTCTACTTATGGCTTTATCATTTGCCTTTTAGTCCCTCCTACTTCCCCTGGAGAAACAGAAAAGAAAGAAAGATATCTGGGACCAGAACATTGAATACCAATGGAAATTCAATGCCTTAAATACCTTTGGATGAAGGCTCAACCCAAAGGGTAAAATAAGCTCCCCCCACCTTACTTCTCTCGTGCTAGAACTCATGATCCTAAGATGTTCTCTTCTCTAAAAGTCTCCAATTAAAACCTTGGGTACCAGCATTTGTTGGTTTAGTGATATATTTTCTACAATTTGAATACTTCAGAAAACATAACCTTAGAAGAAGAGAGGTAAAGAGGGAAAAGAGAGAAAGAGAAGAGGAGTCTGAGAAGAAAGGGAGGCCAGTAAAAACGAGGAGAAGAGGTGGTGAATATATAGGGAAAGAGAAAGGGAGAAAAAGAAACAGAATCGGGGGGAAATTAGTAAAAAATTCAAAAGTGGGGGACAAAAAAATAGAGATTAGACTTACAACTTTTGGTTCCAGCCATAAGAAGTCAGTTCATTCTGGTAAGTACATAGTTGAAGAGACTGAAAAATCAACAACTCTTCTTGGATTCGTAAGAAGGGAGGACAAAGGGAAAACCACTGTCCTCAGGATTGGAGAGATAGGCAGATGAACACAAGAGTCATGGCTAACCAGATGATAGACTCATAAGAAGAAACCAACAAGGGAGAAAGTGCTGGTGTAGGAAACCAGAATTGTAATTGAAAAATTACCAGAGGCTCAGTTAGGACAAATCTGAGAGTTAAAACTCCAGGGGTACTCAGTGATAAGGGATTCTCCAAAATATTGTGAGATTTACCTACAGGAACTTGGCCAGGTTCCCACAATAAATATCAGAGAAAAATCCTCCTGTGCTTCTAACAAGGGGAGGAGAAAAGAAATCATTTGGAAATATGTCAAAGCACTCTTCTTTTGGGAGAAACTAATTAACCAGAGCCTAACCTGCTGGGGTATTATCAGAGCCTAGCTGGCTCTGGGAAAAGGGAAATACTCAACTCCAGCTGGCTCCAGCCTTCCATATACAAAGGGAGTACATGGAAGTATATACTCCAACACACTCTAGACAAACCCATCCCAACGAAGGGGAAAGAAAAGACTGAGAAGCACTTATGGGGTTCATAGTCCAGAGATATAGTAAAAGATAGTAAAAGATTGAGACCTAATCACAGACTATAAAACGATTTCCCTCCCAGGGCACCTGGGTGGCTCAGTCCATTAAGAGTCTGATCCTTAGTTTTGGCTCCGGTCATGATCTCAGGGTCATGAGATCCTGTCCCACCTTGGGCTTCAACTCAGCAGGGAGTCTGCTTAAGATTCTCTCTCTCCCTCTCCTTCTCCTTCTGCCCACTGCTTCCACATTTGCTCTCTAAAAAACAAATATCTTTTAAAAAAATAAAATTTCTAAAAAAAACTTTCCCCTCCCTGACACCTCACCACCATATTACTCAAAGCTTATTTATAGCAGTAATACAACATGTCTGGTTATAAACAAATTTGGAAAAAAAATACAAGGCATATGAAAAAGCAAAAAAAAAAGTTTTTTAATTTTTTAAATTTAAATTCAATTAATTAACATATAATATGTTATTGGTTTTAGAAGTAGAGGTCAATGATTCATCATTCTCATATAATATGTGGTGCTCATTCTATCATGTGCCCTCCTTAATGTCTAGCACCCAGTTATCCCATCCCCCTGCCCTCTCCCCTCCAGCAACATTCAGTTTGCTTCCTATGATTAAGAGTCTCTTTTGGGGGGCACCTGGGTGGCTCAGTGGGTTGAGCCTCTGCCTTCGGCTCAGGTCATGATCCTACAGTCCTGGGATCGAGCCCCACATTGGGCTCTCTGCTCTGCAGGGAGCCTGCTTCCTCCTCTCTCTCTGCCTGCCTCTCTGCCTACTTGTGATCTCTGTCAGATAAATAAAGAAAAAATCTTTAAAAAAAAAAAAAAGAGTCTCTTTTGGAAAAAAAAAAGACGGCTTGAAGGGACAGAGCAACCATCAGAACTAACATGGCAACAACATTGGAATTGTCAGAAGAATAATATAAAACAACTATGATTAATATGCCAAGGCCTGTAATGGATAAAGTAGGCAGCATGTAAGAACCGGTAAGCAATGTAAGCAGAGAGATGAAACCCAGTGAAAGAACCAGAAAGAAATGCTAGAGATAAAAGACACTGTAACAGAAATAAAGATAAACTTTGATAAGCTTGTTGGTAGACTGGACAGAGCTAAGGAAAGAATATCTGATTTAGAAGATATCAGTAGAATCCTTGAAAATAAAAAAAGCAAATAAAGATGGAAAAACATAGAACAGACTATCCAAGACTATGGGATAATCACAAAAGGTGTAACTTACGTACAACAGGAATACCAGGAGAGACAGAGAAAGAAATGGAAGAAATATTGAAACAGTAATGACTAAGTATTTTCCAAATTAATATCAGACACAAAACCAGAGGACCAAGAAGCTCAGAGAACATCAAGCAGGATAAATACCATAAACTGTACCTAGGCATATCATTCTTATACTACATAAAATCAAAGATAAAGGAAAAAAAGGTAAAAATACCAAAAAATCCAGAGAAGAAAAACATTTTTAATACAGAGGAACAAAGGCAGGAATTACATCTGACTTCCCTTCAGAAACCATGCAAGCAAGAAGAGAGTGGAGTGAAATATTTAAAGTATTAGTAAAGGGGGAAAAAAACAGACCTAGAATACTGTTCCCTGTGAAGTTATTCTTCAAAACTGAAGGAGAAATTTTCTCAGACAAATAAAAATTGAGGGACTTTTTTGCCCGTATCTCTGCCTTGCAAGAAATATTAAAGTTTTTAATATAGGTCAGAAACTCAGATCTACATGAAAGAAAGAACATCACAGAAGGAATAAATGAAAGTAAAATAGAAACTTTATTTTTCTTATTCTTAATTGATCTAACAGATAATAGTTTGCTCAAAATGATAGTATCAACAAAGTATTTGATTATATATGTTTGTATGTATATCTTATGTATATACCTTATGCTGATATATGCTTTTATACAAGTGAAATGAATGACAAGAATGATACAAGGGAGGAATTAGGATTATTTTTTTTTATTTAATTTTTTATTTTTTATAAACATATATTTTTATCCCCAGGGGTACAGGTCTGTGAATCACCAGGTTTACACACTTCACAGGAATTAGGATTATTTTGATATTATAAGGTACTCACACTACCTGTGAAGTGGTATAGCATTATTTGAAAGTGGACTTCGATTAGCTATAAATGTGGGCAATGACTAAAAAAGTTTAAAAAGTATAACTGATATTCTAAGAGAGGAGACAAATGTAATCACATAAAATGCTCAGTTAAAAACAGAAAAGGAAAAAAATAATGTAAGACAAAAATAGGAATACAGAACAAGGGTATCAAAAAGAAAATAGTAACAAATAATGTAAATACTAACCCAACTATATCCATCATCACTTTGAACATCAGTGGTCTAAATGCCCTAATTATAAGACAGAGATTGTTAGAATCAATCAAAAAACACAACACAACCATATACTGTTGACAAGAAAGCCATTTTAAATATAAAGGCACATATAGAAGAAAGCAAAAGAATGGAGAAAAATATGCCATACTAATACTAATCAAAAGAAAGCAGGGGCGCCTGGGTGGCTCAGTGGTTAAGCCGCTGCCTTCGGCTCAGGTCATGATCTCAGGGTCCTGGGATCGAGTCCCGCATCGGGCTCTCTGCTCAGCAGGGAGCCTGCTTCCTCCTCTCTCTCTCTGCCTGCCTCTCTGCCTACTTGTGTTCTCTCTGTGTCAAATAAATAAATAAAATCTCAAAAGAAAGCAGGAGTGGCTTTCTTCAGACAGAACAGACTTCAAAGCAAGGAAAATTGCCAGGCATAAAGAATACTACATAATGATAAAGGGATTGATTCTCCAAGAGGACACAATAATACTTAACATGTATGCAATGAACAATAGAGCATCAAATTAAAGGAGGCAAAAGTTAATAGAATTGCAAAGAGAAATAGATGAACCCACTATCATAGCTGGAAAACTTGAACACCTCTCTATCAGAAATGGACAGATCCAGCTGGCAGAAAATCGGTAAGGATAGAGCTGAGCTCAACACCATCAATCAATAGACATCTATAGACAACTTCATCAGACAACAGCAGAATACATATTCTTCTCAAGGTCACATGGAACATTCACCAAGATAGAGCACAATCTGTGTGACAAAACCAAATTTAACAAATTTTAAAGAACAGAAATCATACATCTCTTCTCAGGTTACAGTGAATTAAACTAGAAATCAGTAACAGAAAGATAACTGGATAATCCAAAACACATGGAGATTAAGCAGCACGCTTCAATGTAACACAAGGATCAAAAAAGAAATCTCAAGAGAGATTTTAAGATTTTGAACTAAAGGAATATGAAACTAGAACTTATTAAAATTTGTGGAATGCAACAAAAAATGTGCTTAAATGGGGATGTATGGTATTCAATTAATCTACTATAGAAGAAGAAAAATATAAAATTAATAATTTAAGTTTTCACCTATGAAACCAGAAAAAGAAGAGCAAATTAAATCCAAAGTAAGCAGAAGAAAAGAAATAATAAGAACTAGAATGGAAACCAATGAAATTAATAATAAGAAATTAATAGAGAAAATTAACAAACCCAAAAGCTGATTCTGTGAAAAGATCAACAAAATTGATAACCATGTTAAGTTAGATAGCCATTCTAAGAAAAAAAAAAAAAAGAATAGACACAAATTACTAATATCAGAAATAAGAGAAGGGATATCTTTACAAATCCCATGGACATTAAAAGAATAAAAGAATACCACAAATTTGATAGCCTGCATGAAAAAGACTAATTTCCTGAAAGACACATTTGCCAAAATTCACACAAGAAGAAACAGAGAGTATGAATAGCCTATACCTATTAAAGAAATTGAACCAATAATTAACAAGTTTCTAAAACAGAAAGCACCAGAACCAGGTGGGTTCATTGGCAAATTCTACCAAATATTTAAAGAAGAAATTGTACCAATTTTCTGTAATTTCTTTCAGAGGATAGAAGCATAGGGAATACTTCCTAATTCATTCTATGAGGCCAGAATTACCCTAATATCAAAACTAGACAAAGATATAACAAGAAAAGATAATTACAAACCAATATCTCTCATGAACAAAAATGCAAACATCCTCAAAAAAAATTATCCAATTGAATATAACAATGTATAAAAAGAATTATATACCATAAACAAGTAGGATTTATCCCAGGTATGCAAATCTAGTTCTACATTCTAAAATTGATGTAATACATCACGTCAGCAGGCTAAAAAATAAAAATCTTATGAGCATCTATCTAGATGCAGAAAAAGCATTTGACAAAATCCAGCACTGATTCATCGTTAAAACTCTCAGTAACCTAGGAATAGAGGAGAACTCCTCAACTTGATAAAGAACATCTATAAAATCTTAGAGCTAACATCCCGCTTTAATGGTGAAAAACCTCAAAACTTTCCCACTAAGATCAGGTACAAGGTAAAGATATCGACTCTCACCACTCTTTTTCAATACCATACTAGAAGTTTTACCTACCGCACTAAGACAAGAAAAAAGAAAGAAAAGGAAGGGAAGAAAGGCATAAAAATATCTTTTTAGACAAATGACAATTGGACGTTCATGCAGTAAATCTGAAAAAAGCAAGTACAACAACAACTTCTCCAGGAACTAATAAGTAATCATAACAAGGTTGCAGGATACAAGATTAAAGTCAATTACTTCCCTATATACCAGCAATAAACAAATGAAATTTGAAATTAAAAATACAATGCCATTTACACTGACACCCAAACCTGAAATATCTAGGTATAAATTTTTTAAATATGTGTAAAATCTATGTGAAGAGAACTATAGAAGTTTGATGAGTGAAATTAAAAAAAAAAAAAAAAAACCTAAATAGATGGAGAGATTAGTCCATGTTCATATTGAGGAAGATTCAAGATTCATTTCTTCCCATCCTAGTCTGTGGACTAGGTAAAATCCCAATCAAAATCCCAGCAAGTTACTTTGTGGGCATCAACAAACAAATTCTAAAATTTATAAGGAGACACAAAAGACCCAGACTAGTCAATACAATACTGAAAGTGAAGAACAAAGTTGGATGACAGATACTACCTAACTTTTTCGTCGAATCAGGACTAAAGTTTGCATTTGCTGTACCAAGGGCCTCCATCTAAAGAAGGCCTGCCTGAGAGTGAAGCCAAACACAGCAGAGGGAGAAAAAAGGAAAAAGAAAAAGAAAAAGACAAGACAAGCTTGTTAAACATTACTTGAGCCTTGGATTTTGCAATTACTTGACCTAATATGCTGGGAGATTTTCTTCTGTTTTTTTTGCGTTTTTTTGGCTTTTGGGGTTGTTGTTGTTGTTCTTTTCTTTTCTTTCTTTCTTTTTTTTTTTTTTTTTTTTTTTTAGTTTTTGCTTAAACTACTTCAAGTTGGATTTTCTGTCATTAACAACAGAAAGAGTATTACCTGATACAGGCCTTAACACAGTCAAACAATATTACTAGGTCCTGGAGATAAAATAATAAAAAAGACACTATTTCTATCCACAAAGTTTAGAGTCTAAATGAAAAGATAAGAAAGTAAACCGTATGTTAAGTGCTGAGACAGGAAAAGTTGAAGAAACTCTTTGAGTACATAGAAGTTCTAGATACCATCAGTTCTCAGCATCAGGAGAAAACTAGATTATCACCAAGATGTCCATTTGATACGAGGTGGCAAAAACTGGACGGAGGATAACCCTGGTAAAACTTTATGGAAAGGCTGGTTGGAAGTCTGAACATCAGTGGCCCAGCCATTCACTGGGATTCAGAAGGTAACTTCCTCACTGAGGGGAAGATGATAGTTAAAAAAAATTAAAAAATAAAAAACAAATCAAAACCACCAAAACAAACAAAAACCTAAGTTAGAAGGGCTAGGACCAGTTTGGCAAAGAAGCCTCAAAACAGTGAGTTTTAGGGGCACCTGGAAGGTACAGTCAGTCAGGTGCTGACTCGTGGTTTCACCTCAGGTCAGGATCTCCGATCTCTGGGTCGTGAGATCAAGCCCCATGTCAGGCTCTGAGCTCAGCACTGAGTCTGCACAGAGTTTCTCTCTCTTTCTGCCTCTGTCTCTCCCTAACATAGACTCTCTCTCTCTTTCCCTAAAATAAAAAATAAATTAAATTAAATTAAGTTAAGTTAAATTTAAAAATAGTGAGTTTTAAGTAGACATGCACAGTGTTCTAAAGTCCTTTCAATCAGAAGATTTAGGGGTATGACAGGAGAAAAGAGAAAAAAGAAGAAAGGAAGGAAGTCATATCAGTTTCACATTCTAACCTTTATCAAGCTCAAACTATAAGAGAGGGGTAAACTATACTGTACTATAAAGCTACAGTAATCAAAACTGTGGTTTTAGTAAAAGAATAGACAAATAGATCAATGGAACAGAATAGAGAGTACAGAAATAGACCCTTATAAATAGAAAGAAGAGAAAAGGCAACGCATGGAGCAAAGGCACTCTCTTCAATAAATGGTATTGAGCTTTCCACCCAGAACCTGGCAGGATGCTCCCACAAAGAAGACAGGATACAATCCCAAAATACAATACAATACAACACAAAATACAAAACCCCAAAGAGGTATTGACCAGAGGATGCACAACCATCAACATTCACAAGCAGAGTCATGGAGTGAGTTTCAAGAAGCGGGTCCCTCGGGCACTCAAAGAAAGCCAGAAATTTACCAGGAAGGAGATGGGAACTCCAGATGACACCATGACACCAAGTTCACCAACACTGTCGGAGCCAAAGGAACAAGGAACGTCCTGTACCGTACCCATGTGCAGTTCTCCGGACAGCATAGTGAGGATGACAGTTCACCAAACAAGCTCTCTACACTGGCTACCCACGTACTTGCCACCACTTTCAAAATTCTACACGCTGTTAATGCGGATGAGAACTAACCACCAATTGTCAAACAAAGGTACAAACCTATTTTAAAAATGGTGCTGAAACAGCTGGACATCCACATGAAAAAAAAAAAAAAAAAAAAGAATCCAGGCACAGAACTTACACAATTCACAAACATTAACTCAAAACAGATCATAGACCTAACGTAACATCCAAAACTGCAAAAATCCTAGAAGACAACGTAAGAGAGAGCATACATGACCTTGGGTGTGGCAGTGACTTTTTAGATACAACACCAAAGCCACGATCCATGATGAGCTGGACTTTATTAAGATTAAAAGCTTGAGCTCTATAAAAGCAATGCCAAGGGAATGGGAAGGCAAGCCACAGAGTAAGAGAAATATTTTCAAAAGACATATCTGATAAAGAACTATTATCCAAATTATACAAAGAACTCTTAAAATTTAACAATTAAAAGAAAAAAAACAATTTAAAAATGGGCTAGAGATCTTACCAGATACCTCACCAGAAAAGATATACAGATGGCAAATAAGCTTCCGAAAAGATGCTTCACATCATGTGTCATTAGGGAAATGCAAATTAAAACAACATGATACCACTACATGCCCATTAGAAAAGCCAAAATCCAGAACACTGACAACACCAGATGCTGGCAAGGATGGGGAGCAATAGGAACCCATTGCTGGGGCAAAAGCAAAGTGATATGGCCCCTCTGGAAGATAATCTGGTGATTTCTTATAAAACTAAACACACTTTTATTATGAGACTCACTAATCACTATTCATGGTTTTCTTGGTATTTACCCAAGAAGGTTGAAGATTATATCCACAAAAAAATGTATGTGAGGGGTGCCTGGGTGGCTCAGTGGGTTAAGCCTCTGCCTTCCGCTCAGGTCATGATCTCCAGGGTCCTTAGATCAAGTCCCGCATCAGGCTCTCTGCTCTGCAGGGAGCCTGCTTCCCCCTCTCTCTGCCTGCCTCTCTGCCTGATTGTGATCTTTCTCTGTCAAATAAAAAAAAAAAAAAAAAACAAAAAAAAAAAAAAAACTTCTAAAAAAAAATGCATGTGGATATTTATAGCAGCTTTATTCATAATTGCCAAAACTTGGAAGCAACAAGGCATCCTTCAGTAGATGAATGTGTGAATAAGCTGTGGTATACCCAGACAATGGAATACTTCTCGGTCATAAAAAAGAAAAGAAAAAAAAGTGATGTCACCATGAAAAGATACAGAGGAACCTTATCTGCATATTACTAAGTGAAGAAGCCCATCTAAAAAGGCTGTATATACTGCATGATTTTAACAGGTAACACTCTGAAAAGTCAAAACTATGGGGACAATAAAAAGGCCAGGGTTACCTGGGGTTGGGTGAGGGGCAGGGATGAAGAGGTGGGTACAGAGCATCTTTAGGATATCCTACTCTGTTCCATTATGATGGATACAGGTCCTAACACATTCGTCCAAAACCACTGAATGTACTGAATGTTCAACACCAAAAGTGAACCTTGATTTGAACTGTGGACTTCGGGTGGTTACAATGTGTCAACGTAGGTTCAGCGGCTGAAGCAACTGTAGCGCTCGGGGGCGGGATATTGGTAAAGAGAGAGGCTGTGCCGCCGCGCAACAGTATGTGGGCAACCTCTGTACCATCTCTTCAATGTTGCTGTAAAGAAAACAGACTTAATTGAAAAATAAAATAAATAAAGACTAAAAAAAAGTGGAATATAATTAGGGTGGTGATTAAGAATTCTAGTTATAGAGCTGGTCTGACTGTGTTCACATCACAGCTTTACCGCTCACTAAATTCGTTTAAAGTCTCAGTTTTGGGGGCGCCGGGGTGGCTCTGCAGGGTAAGCCTCTGCCTTTGGCGCAGAGTGCCGGGATCGAGCCCCACTTCAGGCGCTCTGCTCAGCAGACAGCAGTGGAGCAGGTGGGTGCCACTGGTACCCCCTTTTAAAGATGAGGAAACTGAGAATTTATTTTTTTTTTAAGATTTTGTTTATTTATTTGGCAGACAGATCACAAGCAGGCAGAGAGGCAGGCGGAGAAAGAGCTTTTTGTTTGTTGGTTTTTGGTTTGGGGGGTTTATTTATTTATTTATTTATTTATTGAAGGAGACTGTTTATTTCGAAAGGATTTTGCAGTAAACGTGGTGAGTGCGGTCCAGGCAGCTGTTCTCCCTCGTCCCCGTCCTCATAGGGGTCGATGCCCACCTCCTCGAGATCCTCCTCCAGGGCCGCCCTGTCCTCCCGGCCCCTAGAACCCCTCCTCGGTGCCCTCACCACATACCAGTGCACAGAGGCCCTCGGGGCGCACATCAGGTCGAGCCTGTGGTCCAGGCAGGCCCGGCCCTGGCGACGGCCGTCGTGTTGCTCGGCGGGTACGCGGCCAGGTCGCACCGGACAGCACATGGGGGGCCGTTGATCCAGACCTCAGAGCCTGCTGGCCAGCAGTCCGCGCCCTGAGCGCCGCGCATGGTGACCGCAGCGACGGCGGTGACGTCCTCGGGCAGCATGTTGCGCCGGTGCCGCAGGCCGAGGGCCATGTACCTGCCGCAGCGGGGCCACACTCCACCGTCCAGCTGGGAGGCTCTGGTCGGTGGTCTCTGCAGCCGACTGTGGCTCGGGTCCGGCATTCCCCGGGGAGATGACCCGCGCGTAGGTGGCCACGGGGAGGTGGAGCAGGGAGCCCCCTCTCTCTCCACCTGTCTCTCTGCCTGCTTGTGGTCTCTGTCTGCCAAATAAATACACAAAATCTTTAAAAAAAAAAAAAAAAAGATTCAGTTTCCTCGTCTTTAAAAGGGGGTAATAGTGGCACCTACCTGAGAGGGTTTTGTGGTTAATGAGGTAACGCGCAGAAAGCACAGTATACGATGCCCCGAACACAGTAAGTGTTCCATAAGTGCAGCGGGGGTTATTACTGCTTAGAATATTAGGGCCATCACGGTAGTGGTTAGATTCCTTAAATTATTCGTATTTAGAATTTCTGCCAACTCCTGAATAACTAAAAATCCAACAATTAGAAAAACTCTTACTAGAGATGCCCAATATATTTGTCAGTGATATTGAATGTTACTATCTCACTAAGAATGTGCTAATGAAAATTCAGCAAAACAAGTCTTTTAACAACTTTTACAAATGTGCTGCAAACACCCAGAAAAAAAAAATCTAACCACATTTTGCACTTGATTTAATGTATCTATTTTAGAATATCTAGGCACCAACTTAGAGGCAGGACCATCCATTTAAAATAGGCGGAGAGGTGCGGGGTTTGGCGGGCTGGAACTCAAAAGCCCATGTGTGAAGTGTGTTTCCATACATTTCACAGAGAGCTGACCCCAGGTCCCAGCATGTGCGTCCGACTGTCTCGGATACCTGAAAGTAAGCAAAGTGGAAAACTAGTCCTGCCTATTGGCCCAACAGAAAAGTTCCAATCAGAAAGATCTCCTCATCAGATGTTCGTATATTCCAAAGTTTACCACGTCCCATAACGTGTTGACATGTTTACCGTGATTTGCTAAGAGGCAGGGGAGACTTTTCTCCACCTCACAGGAGGCTTCGACAATCGGGCTCCTAAAGGGTGTTCGCAGTTCCAACAGGTGAGTGACAAACAGGCGCAAGGTCGACAAGAAAGGGAGGCGGACTCCCGTCTCCTCCCACCCGTCCTCCCCCTGTGAAATGTCTCACATCACACTGCCAAGATGATGAACTTTAGAGAACACTCACAGCCCAGGGACGTTCACATTTTCAAGCTGTTATTAGCAACTAGTCAGACACCTAATAATACTCCCCCGCTTTGTGTGACTCGAAGACAGAAGAACCCGAGCACTTTCCCTTCCACCGCCTCCTGATGCTGTCATCTTACAGCAGGTTGGGACAGGGAAGGGGAATCATGACAGGACAGACAGATCTGATACTATAGAAAAGGAAATGGCCGCAGTGCAGAGAACGGGGCTTTGCCATTTAAAAAACCCAAACAACAACAAAACCCACACACAAGTAGGACTTCCCATGAATTTTTCACACACACCACCCCCTTCACTCTTTCCCATGATCTCAAGGAAGGTTAACCCCTAAGATTAATCTCTAAATCTCTAAGGCCAACACTCCTGATGATCTTAAGAACAAAGAATCTGAAATCTCAAGGAACAATATGTATAATCTTCATCACGCCTGGTAATCGCATGACCTCTGTTAAAGTATTTTCAGATACCTTCTCTCTATTTAACAAGCATGACCCTCTCAGGCAACATGTCAGGTTTGCTAATGTAACCTTTGTTTTTCTATAAATGATTTTCACTTAACTCTCAAGTTTGCTTTAATGGGAAATTTAGTCTTCCTAATTCAGGGTGGCTCAGCCACTCTCAGATATACCTCAAACTTCTTGGATTTAAAAATCTATCTTTTCATGGTTTTCTTTTTTTCCCTCAGTTGAGGATAATCTAAATTCTATGAGGCTCACATTAGGTCTCCAGCATCAGGCCCAGAATATCTATGAAGTGTGCATCCTTAGTCTTCACTTGGCCGATGATGAGTGTTTTGTTCACTCTGTCTTTGGGTACACTTGGACACTTAACGCCCGCCTGTCTTTGACTAAGTTGTCCTATCATAGCCTCCAGACATTAGTAGCTAAGCCATTTGGCCCTTTTGGAATTACTGACTTATAGTTAGCGCTTGCCTCTCCCACTAACAGGCCACGGGGCTCTGAGAGGTTGTCCTTGAAGCTAGTGA
Organism: Mustela lutreola; assembly: GCF_030435805.1. Lineage (NCBI taxonomy): Eukaryota > Metazoa > Chordata > Mammalia > Carnivora > Mustelidae > Mustela > Mustela lutreola. The sequence continues at coordinate 2,989,738 of NC_081290.1, read as the reverse complement.
TCAGATGATCTTTCCCAGCATTGCGATCTACCTCCCAGACATGATGCTGTCCTTGGGGCTTCTCTAAACTTCGCCATTTGGAAGCAGAACCCCATGGAACTACACCATGTTCCCGTCTGCTCTGGGATCCCGACAGACTTGACCAGACTTTCCCTTTCCCTCTGAAGTTGAGACTCTCCAAAATGTAAATTGGGCATTTCTAGCCATCGCTAAAGCTTACTGGTAGGGTCATCTCAGCTTCCCATCTTCCCACCCGCTGACCACACTTTCATCTCCTTTAAGTGACAAAACAACAACAAACCTACAACAACATAAACCTGGATCCTACATCATCCCATGGTTTTACCAACTCTATGCGCTAGCATTGGGCACACGGTAACCACCAAATGTAAGTACTATTAAGCCTAAGAAAGTTACACACACAAAAATTTATGCACCTTACAGTTTTGGCTGAATAAGTAATTTTAGTTGAAATTACTTGATTACAAGTTTAGAGAATATAGTAGGCAGAGTAATGGCCCACCAAAATATCCAGGTCGTAATCCCCAGAATTTGTGACTATTTCTTTATATGAAAAAGCAATTTTGTATATGTGATTAACTTAAGGATATTGAGATAACAGATTATCCTGGATTATTCAGTTAAATATGAAAAAAGGCAAGGAAATGGACTCTCTCCTCAGAGCCTCCACAAGGGATCAGTCCTGCTGACACTTTGACGTTAGCTCCAGAAGATTCATTTTGTATTTCTGACCTCCAGGACTATAATATAATAAATACGTGTGGTTTCAAACCACTGAATTTAAGATAATTTGTTACAGTAGCAGCAAGAGAACTAATAAAGAGGCTATGAGACAAAAATCATGGCATTACCACTTTGAAAAGTAATTTGGTAATTCATTACAAATTGAAACCCATATTTATTATATGATCCAAAAACTCCACTCCTCGGTACTTGCTTCAGAAAAATGAAAACATAGTCTTGTACACAAGTATTCATAGCATCTTTAGTAACAGCCAAAAACTAGTAACAGCCCATCAACAGGTGAAAGTAGAAACAAAATCACAACGTATTCATGTCAAGAACTACAACATAGCCATAGAAAGAAATGAGCTGCTGGTACGTGGAAGAATCTCTACAACATTATGCTGGATGAAGACAGGAACAAAAAAAGTACACTCTATGTAATTCCACTTTCATAAGTTCTATAAAGAGTAAAATTTATCTATAGTGATAGAAGTCATATCAGTGGTTGCCTAGGGATGTGGGGGCATAAAGTGGGGTGAAAGAAATGCTTTACATTTTGATTGTGGTGGTGGATTTATGGGTGTGTAAATGTAACGAAATGTTTTAAATTGTCCTGGCAAACCAACGACTACATTCAAGTCCTTAAAAAATGTGAGTCTAGATTAGAGACCTAAATCCATGTGGATTCTAAATTTTCCATACAATTTCCAGAAAATAGCCCTGAGAAATTGCAGGAATAAATTATAAGTGATATAACTGCAAGTCTTTAGATGTCATTCAAAATATATAAAACACAAAAAGGGTTACTGCTCTAATGTGTAACCCTTTTCTTTTGGAGAGATAGCGTCCCTTTGAAAAAGCCTTATATTTTAAGTTGAACCATGTGAAATTTCCCTCCATCTAGGTTAAAAAACTTGAATATCAGCAATTTGATATGATTCCATGTAATGAAATGCCAATTTTTCAACAAGCGTCACTTCATAGCCGAGTATTAAAAAATAACTGAATAAGATAGTCACTCTCTTCTTGCTTAGTAAAAAAAATTATATCCTTGAGTGAATATCCTCTTTCAATGTACACTTTAAAAATTACAATAGAATGATTGTTATTGTTTTAGTCTCTGTCAATTGAATTTCAAATACAGTATATATTTTTAAAAGTACTTTTTCATACAAAATGCTGTCGGTTTAAAACACCCTGCATATATTTACATTCCAAATCAGTGTCACTTTCATCATATGTTACCATAGTGGAGTGTTTCTTCTATAATGCATTAAAAAAAAAAAAAAAAGAGCAAAAGCAGGATATTCTTAAGCAAACAGGCTTTGACAAGCTGCTCTGCAAGTTTAGGTGCATGTGTTTGATTCTTTCAGGTATCTGCAATTTTCCGAAAGACAATCTAGAGATAAGCAATTTCAATCCAATCAGGTCATTCTTCAAGTCTTCCCTTTAGTTACCCGTTTAAACAATGGTCTTGTTACGTTTGGAAACAACGGGTTCTAGGAGTGAGTTGGGGTGATGGGCATAAGATCAGACACCTGTCAACCGGGGGGAAACCTGTAACGCTTTCATCTTTTATTCTTGCTTTCTCCCTCAACTGGACTAAAAATAACAAGATTCAGATGGACAATCTCAGTGTTTTTTGAAGAACAGGTCCTGAAAACGTAGTCTCAGGAATTGTTTTCCTTTGTATAGACGGGGCTGAAATAAGTTTCGAATCAGAAAAAAAAAAAAAAAAAAGAAAAGAAAGAAAGAAGGAAAGAAAGAAATTCTGTAAAAGAAGAATATAGAATCATTTATCTTATTAAGACGGAGGATCCAGGGCTTGGAGGATATCCTACTCGGCCCACTTTTCATTACAGAGTGATACCTAAACCGCTGAAAATGAAACCAAGACAGATGCTACTACCACAATATGCATTCCCTTCAGCCTGGATATTTAGGGTGTGTCTAAAACACATTCTCCTCCATTCTTAAACTCAGAAAAAAATAAGAAAATGCCATTAATATTTTGATCTTAACTTTTTTTCTAAAAGATTTTCTATCTTTGGGAACCCTAGAAAGTGCCTCATAGAATCTGCAGAATATTTCTCCACAAAGCAGTTAATTCCTTTCTCTCACAGATCAAGCCACTCCCAATCTTCTTGTTCCCATTATTTAACTGTCCTCTCTCCCTGGTAAGCCCAAACCTCCAAATCCACTAAAAACCCAAATTAACGAAAGATAAGATACAGCTCTTCAGTGTGTTTTTATATTTTTGCTGGTGTAGCCAAGTCCACATATAATCCAATGACTGAAAATAACTATGTTTGGGGATGAGGAGACAGATTCCAAATACTTCTTTTCTGAAATGAAAATAAAACCCTCTTGAATTGTTTGTTTCCCCTTAAACAGTCATACTTTTAACCTTCTGTTGGCCAGATGGCACAACTGACGATCCACTTAATATGAACGTGGTACCTAGATAGGTCAGTCTGAGTCGCATCAGGAAGAAAAATAGGAATGGCATTTCTCTGTTTGCAAAAAAAAAAAAAGAAGAAAGAAAAAAAGTATGTTCTTTATTTTCTCCTCATTTGTCTGACTCTGAGACAGTGAATACTGATTATAAGAGACACATTGGTGCACCCAACTTCAGTCCATTTCATCCATCTGGGTAGAGAAAGTGTGACAGGCGTGCGTGGGTGTGGATGTGTGTTGTGAGAATGTATAAGCAGGAATGCAGGCTTGAGAGAGCGAGAAAGTGAGAGCGAGAAAATGGACTGTGAAAATGTAAGTCTACCCCAAATCCTGATTAACAAGTCTGCTATTTAATCTTCATTTATCTTAACTCATTTTGTAGTCAGGGCACATGGGCGTCCTTTTTCTCAAGGAAGCTTTCTCTGATTAGAAATACAGAACCAACCGAACGGTGGACTATCATTTTAAATGCTTCCCTGGCTCTTACCTTTGGATGCCTGTCCGTAAATACAGATACAAATGGAATGGTCCTAAGTGTAGTGACTGAAACAAAGTGTCAAAGTCAAGTGGTCACACCGTAATGGGATGGACAAACCCAGAGCTGCACATAGGGCTTCCCTGGCAAACGGGAAGACTAGCCTTGAACTAAATCTACTCTCATTAACTTTGCCTTTCAAATTCTTTTCCCTCCTAAACTCCCACTGATGGCCCTATTTTGGCTTTGTCCTTTGAGTTATTGTTCATCTTCTGCTTTTTTTTTTCTTTTTAAAGATTTTATTTATTAATTTGACAGAGAGACAGAGATCACAAGCAGGCAGGGGGGCGGGGAGCAGCTTCCCCACTGAGCAGAGAGCCCAATGCGGGGCTTGATCCCAGGACCCTGAGATCATGACCTGAGCCAAAGGCAGAGGCTTAACCCACTGAGCCACCCCGGTGCCCCTCGTTCATTTTCAGCTTATTGTCTCCAACTTCTCACCCTCTAATATTCTTTTCTTCTTAAATTCCTATTATCGCTTACGTCAGCTACTATAACTTCTTTTATTTTTTTTAAACTCTAAGGTTTCTTTTTCTCTATAAATGTACATTTCTTAAAAGCTCATTATTAATGGAAAATTTAATTATTTTTATGAGGTTTATGATATGACAAGACCCTCCTTGGCTTAGCTTTCCTTTCTCGTTTAGGGAGAGAACATGAGCTAATAAGCTTAGAGAGATACTGTGAGAGAAATGGCCAGCAGCCCTGGATGGTGGTCCAGTAACTGCTGCCGTCTTTAAATATTTATAAGTGATTTTGACAAAATCTTTTACACTAATCTTATTTCATTCTCATGGCTAAATATTATTATAGTCCCATTTTTATGAAGAAAGAACAAGACTTGGAGAAGTTAAGCCCCTTGTGCAACCTGAGCCCAGGCCATCTCTGCACAAATCCCATAATACTTTCAACATAAAACCTGGGCCAAGCAGAACAAGTCTTAAAAGTGAAGGTACACCACATACATAAATTAAATTAAAGGGGATTCCTAGGAAACAGATGCTTCTATTTAATGTCTTTACTTTGGGAAGCTTGTATAAGTTATGTTTCATTAATCTAAGCTTCCTCTTAGTTTATTTTTTTAAAGGTTTTTAGTTACTTATTTGAGAGAGAGAGAGAGAGAGAGAGAGAGAACACGCATAAGCACGGGGAATGGCAGAGGGAGACGGAGAAGCAGACTCTCCACTGAACTGGGAGCCCGATGAGAGGCTCCATCCCAGAACCCTGAGATCGTGACCTGAGCTAAAGGCAGATGGTAAGTGGTCTGTGCCACCCAGACATCAACCTTAGTCTAGATGTCAGCTGACCCAAAGGTCAAATCAGGCCTGGTGCCTGTTTGAGGAAGTAACGTTTCATAGGAACAAAGAGCCTCACCTAAGTTTTTTATATTGTCTAGGGCTGTCTTTGCACTATGAGAGCAAGGCTGAGCAATTACAACAAGGACCACATGATCCAGAAAGCCTAAAATGTTTCTTATCTGGACCTTTTCAAAACATATTTGTTGGGGCGCCTGGGTGGCTCAATCATCAAGCGGCTGCCTTCTGCTCAGGTCATGATCCCGGGGTCCTGGGATGGAGCCCCGCATCGGGCTCCCTGCTCAGCGGGAAGCCTCTTCTCCCTCGGCCATTCCCACTGCTTGTGTTCCCTCTCTCTGTCTTTCTCAAATTTCTTTCTCTCTGTCAAATAAGTGAATAAACTCTTTAAAAAAATTGTTGACCCACCTTAGATCATTTTCCACTATCGTTCATCCTTAAAAATCAGGTAGGCAAATGAGAATAGATCGTAGCCAACAAAGAGCAATTTTCTTGGAAGTACACTGTGTCTGTGCATGGCTATCACGTTAACCATTCTGAGATTTTCTTTGACTATTATTAAGTGTGAGTCACACGGCAGTGGACTGACTTACACCAGGGTGCTCCTCATTGTCTACGGAAAATCAACAGTGTTAAAACAAGTAAGGTTACGGTCCAATGTTTTCAAACACATAAACTCAAATCATGAAGAAATTCCTGAGTTTTCAGATTGTTTCAGGAGGGAGTTTGTTAATATGGGCTAGTCTCCCCCAGAACAGAATTCACTGATTCACTTAAGAAAGAAAAATGTTGAGAAATGTTTCTGTTTTACAAAGATTAAATCTGTTAGATGTTCACTGCCTTGTCTCAATAGTCACTAAACAATATGATGTGACAGATGTTTGAGAAACTCATGTACTAATTATACATCTCCATTTTTAACTTCTCAACTCATGCAACTATTGGTCCTGAGAAGCGGCCCTTTTCTTCCTGCCTCTGACAGATACCAAAGGATAGGTAATAAGAATGCATGTATACATACTGACATTCAGCTTAAAGATAGAAATAAATCCGTAATCATCATTTCCCCCTTAAATCACGACTTAAATGTATACAATAGAGTTCATTAAATTCTTTTTGGAAACTCTACTTTGATCAGACACTCTCTCCCCAGGAAATGAGTTTCATGAATCCACTCTCTGTGGAAACTATTTATTAAAAATGCCTTTGATTTTTGTCTTTGTTTTGCCTCTTTTAAGAGAGTTAACCAGTTTTCACATACAGAATAGAATTGTTAAATAGTTTGGGTGTCTGGCTCTATTTTCTCTCAAACTTTGCCATTCTGTGTTAGAGCTTATATCTTTTAAATCTACATTACTGGCACCCTTGCCATTCTTCTTGGTTGTTTCAGATGCCTTGCCCTTTCCTGTTTCTTTCTCATTATAGTCTTGAAAATAGTGATCAAACTATGAATAACAGGTATATCTGCCTGTTAGAAGAGGGTACTATGCTTTGTTTTCTTCTCTTCCTGCCCTGGCAATTGTGGGAATTTTACCAGTCTTTAATGAACCCATCACTGTCTTCAGAGAGAGTCTACAATGATCCCGGCGTTGTCGTGGGTAACTCCAAGCCCATGACTCCGCAAGTATACATTGGATTATTTTCTTCCAAAATGCACCGGCTCATTATCTTATCTTTGTCCTTTCTGAGGTTCCTACGTCAATTTTCTGTCCACTAACCAGCTTCATGAGGTCTTCAGGCAGTTTATCCCCATCAGCTTGGCATTTCATTAACCAGAAGAACTTGGGGTCATTGGCAAACTTGGAAATCTCATTGTGAACACTTCTTTTCCACCTTGTTTATAAAGATGTTAATAAGACCAGCCTCTGAACCAATCCCTAATGCCCCATGGTTAAATAGATCACTAAAATAAAACAATTTATGGAGACGAATTAAGCCAGCCCTACATCTGTTATTACAGTACAAAAGATGGCTTTGAAATCAATGTGATTTAGAAGACAAATGAATAAAATCAACCAGTGTAGAAGGTGAAACAGCAATTGAGACCTGTCACTATTTCTAGTGAGACCCAAAGGTACTAGGTATTTTGCTTGTTCTTTAACAAAATACAAAGAAGGGGGAATTGCCACAGTGTGACTGGAGATTCCTCTTGGAGATTTGCTTACTGATAAACCACCACCAATACACCAGGTGGAAATGCTGTTATCCCTTAACACTAAGGGTCAATGATGAACACCAAACCTTTATTTAATAGCCATAAGCATGATGGAGAAGAAGATAAAACATGTCAACAAGATCGTATTTAATGCTAGAGGACAACAAAAGAAGAATATAAAAAGATAAAAACTTGAATGTAGAGAATCTGGACTGTAAATAATATTTGTTTGTTTGTTTGTTTTCTGGAACTTAAGATATTCATCCTATCCAGATGGACTGGCTTCCGAGAGAGATTCTCTTCAGCATCTACCACTCAATAACCCAAACTTTCAAATTTAGCTCCCTCGCTGGAGACACCTCTCTTCCCCTGTCAACAGCACCGTTCAAGAGGGAATGTACCTCGTGACCTGCGAAACCCTGACTTCACTCTTGTGAAGTCCGTCACAGCAGGACAGTCATCATCTTGAAATCACGAGACAATCCCAACTTTTGCACCAGAGCTACACGGGTACAAGACTAAAGGAGGAGCAATTCTCTTTAGGGACCAACTTAATTTAACTGTCACCTGATGTTACTTAAGAACCAGTATCAACACATTATTACTCAAGTAATATGCATGTTTAACTCAACGTCAGTGACTCTTAAAGGAAGTCCTGACTAGGTCAGTAGAGAGATAGACAAACAGATACAGATAAAGCTCCAGATGGATCTGACTGCTCTGGTTGGAAGGACTCAAAGCAAGTTGACTTTAATTTGTGAAAAAGCAAACAATCACTTAGCCACGCCAGGTCAACAGGTAAGGCGCTTACTGACGGGATGAAGGTAGTCACTAGTTGCTCTCTTTCAGCATTTCCTGCCCAACAACAAAAGCAGCCTCTTTTGGAGCCCTGTGCCACTTCTCTGCGCGTTTCGGGCTTCAGCCGCCGCTGTGGGAGACAGATCTGGGGCAAGCTGCGAGGACCCCGCCCTCCTCACCTCCTTGTGGGTCCCTTCCTCCACCTTCCTTCACTCTGCTTGTGCAGAGGCAGCCCACAAGTTGGGGGGAGTTAACTCTCCCAAGGGGGACCCTCACCAATAAGGAGAAAAGGTCACAAAATGACCTGGCCTGGAGGGACGCTTCTGAGTGTCTTCTCGGTGCGTCCTCAGAGGACTCCCAGCAGAACTGACCTCCAGTTACAGCAGAAAACAAGTCAGTAAGACGCCCTGGACACACTTCCCGTCCTTCCCTGCCTCACTCCCCCACCTTCTAACAACCCCCTCCGCCCCCAGTCAAATAAACCTGCAGCACCCAAAGTGCTTGTCTCAGCCTTTTGCACGGAACCAAAAAATAGCCTCGCGTCTGTATAACAGACTTATCAAGATGCCCGTCATTGAACAGTCCGTCTTAATACCTGAAACACAGGGCAGTTCGTCTTATGAACATTTAGTAGAGGTCACCATAGCCAACGCGAATGTTATGAACAAGTAAAAGAAAAATATCTTTTGTCCTTAAGACCGGTTTTGTGAGGAAGTGAAATCGTAGAAGAATGACTACAGGTATATCACAGTTCTACCAAAGTTGTGGAAATGTCTTCCTGATTTGGGGGGGGTGGGGGGTGGGGAATGCAAATCTGACCGTACATGTGAGGCTGGTGGAAGTGGAAACTTCACGAGGAAGTGACACAACATTCCGGTCCCAGTCCTTTGTGAGCAAGTACACACAAAGAGGAAAAATCTGTCAGGAAATCCCAAACTGTTTCTGTAATTTAAAGGTAGGACAATGTGAGTTAGGAATACTAGAGCAGTCCTCCTTTTCGTAACCATATTTTGTATTAATCAAGAGAAAAACAAAGAGGAATCAAGCAGACAGAAATATCAGCTTTATTACTGAGACCGGCTAACAGGCCAGGCTTTCCTCATACTTACTCACACACTCCCAGCCGAGAGCTCAGCCCAGGCTTCTCGAGGACGGGTCTGTCCCCGCAGCACTGACGGCAGGAGGAGTCACACTCCATGTGTGTTTGCTCTGTACAGCCGGGTCCCGAGAGGAATGGGAGTCAAGACGAACACACCACGCTTGCCGCGTGGCCCTTTCCAAACTCGACTACCAAATACGTCGCTCTTCCTTCTCTGAGGGAGGAGTCAGGGCACAGGCAGAGGCCAGGAATGTCACATGAATTAAATACAGGCATACTGGGGGCGCCTGGGTGGCTCAGTGGGTTAAGCCTCTGACTTTGGCTCAGGTCATGATCTCAGGGTCCTGGGATCGAGCCCCGCATTGGGCTCCCTGCTCAGCAGAAGCCTGGTTCTCTCTCTCCCTGCCATACTCCCTGCATATACTCTCTCTGTGTGTATATATGCAAGAAATAAATTTTAAAAAGCTTTAAAAAAATTTTTAAATTTTGAAAAATTTAAGAAGTCAAGATTTACCTAAATGTCTTAACCTTAAATTACCTTTTCTTTCTTTATTAGCTCTATTCTCATCCTAATGCATATTCTTATTCTTATATATGGTTAACAATGAGTTTAGCAGATGTATTTTCCTAGTAGAAACCTCAGCAGACACAACCGAGAACGATTTTGTCCGTAGCCCAGGTAGCGCACTCTGGACCATCAGCCGATCTTTGCTGCTTGGACTTGGAACAAGAATGCACCTAACGCCATTTCTTGGGCATCATCATCGCTGATGTATTAAGATTCTATTAGCAAGCAAGAAATTACTCTGAAACTTAGCAGCTTACAACACTATTTCTTATGTCACGGTTACCCTGGGTCAAGAATCTGGGCAGGGCTCGGCCGGGTCCTGGGGTTCAGAGTCTCTCACAGAGCTGCAGTCCAGAAATGCAGTCACCGCAAGGCTCGACTGAATGACCTCTCCAAGTCACTCACTTGGCTGTTGGTAGAACTTAGCTCTAAGTTCTGGACCGTGGAACAGAGTGTCTCTAGACTTTACTGGCTGCTGGGAGCTCTGCAGAGCAGCTGACGACTTGACAGCTGGTTTCATCAGAGTAAACAAGCCAATAAGCCAAAGAGAGACAGAGTGCCGGAAGGCAGAGTCGTTGCGAAACACCATGCAGGAAATGGCATGTCAGCACTTTCATTGTGTCTGTTCGTTAGACATGAGCGACCTGGCAGGGCCAGATCACACAAAGATGTGAGCGCTAGGAGACAGGAAGCATCTAGGAAGGATGCTTACGGTATCTGTGTATCACTCTAGTCAGTGTAGCCATCTACAAGTCTCATCACCCAATTAAAGGATAGATTGTGTAAAAAAAAATAATAATAATAATAAATTATGTGAAAGTAAATCTCCTTTGTAGGACCTTTGGATCTGTCATTTTCCCACTTTCTCCTTGGTTATTGTGTATGACCACGGATCATACACCAGTACTGTGGGTAACACCAGTACTGATCATTTATTTTACTCACTGTTCTCTATTCAAAATTCGTATGTGCTGTAACAGGAGGAGGAAAGATTTCCTCTACTTAATAAAATAAATTTCTGAACAATCCTACATCGTCTTCCTTTTTAGTTTTCAAACTTTTCATATTTAAACTTTTTTTAAAGATTTTATTTATTTATTTGACAGAGAGAGATCACAAGTAGGCAGAAAGGCAGGCAGAGAGAGAGAGAGGAGGAAGCAGGCTCCCCGCTGAGCAGAGAGCCCGATGTGGGACTCGATCCCAGGACCCTGAGATCATGACCTGAGCTGAAGGCAGCGGCTTAACCCACTGAGCCACCCAGGCGCCCTCATAGTTAAACTTTTTTGACATGTTATTATGAATCATAGGCTCTCACACATTCAATTTATGTCAATTAATGATAATTATTATTGTGTTTTGATGCCCACATTTTTGTAACTTAAATCTTACTAGATAGTTTCTTTATCTTTTTAGTCTTTATCCCTGACATTCTTAAAAATGACCTTGCTCTCTGCCAAAAACTGCGAGTTTCAGACCTATTGCTTCCAATCCTAATGTTTTCCTGCTTGAAGACATGGAAATAGGCATCCTCTAAGGAGATGTCATTCTGTCCGTGGAAAATAGCGTAAGAAACAAAATTTTAAGCATTAGGAACATACGCATTTGTGAGGTTGTAGGACAGAGTGCTCATACTGCTATTAAATTTCAGAGAAAGACATAGAAACAGAATTCCTTTTTAGAATCAAATTTCAAATTTTTATTTTAATGTTATCTTACTTTTTCAAAATGAAGTTCTGCAAACCACTAAGAAGTGTTGCTACATGAAAAGCAACCAGGTAAGTAAACCTCACCATTCAGTTTCCTAAGCAGGAAATGATGAATTTCCTGATTTCGTCTTAGCAACTCAGGTCTACAGAATTGTAAGAGTTCAAACTCATTTCTGGCCAGTAAAACTTGTTGAGCAATCTTTTTGTGCATCCTCTCTGGTTCTCATTATTTGGGGCATTCCATCTTTTTCTCTGTGATTTCTCAGTGCTCTATTTTGCAAAGTCTCTGCACTTTAAACCCTTGCCTTTTTAAAACTGCTTTTAAGTGTAGAAAGAAGTCTATACAGAATTTCCACAACCCCACAAACCATTGTTGGTATTACAGAAGCATAGTCACCATTTCCAGCCCTTCTAAATACAAACCCATGTCCCCACTTCCGGTCATTTCTAGCATCTCTTCTACCAGCCATTACCCTGTTACTCATTCTATACTTTAAAAGTTGTACATTATTATTATTATAAGAACAGGAGCTAGAAGAAAATATATATGCATTTACATACATGTATGTTTGTGTAAAAATGTTTTGTGCATACTTTGCGAGGCAAACACTGTTCTTGGGCTGAGTCAATATACACTTCCATTCCTCATCTCTTCTGCTGCTGTCCATCACAGTGGGTATGCTTGAGTCATCACCAGTACAATCAGGCCATGGGCCACAGTTCTGGGCAATGGGATGTGAGCTGCTAAATCTACAAGCAACTGAATCCTTGTCTTGGAACGTTCTTCTACAGACTCCAAATTAAGACAGTAATGAGATGTTGCACTGTATGCTACAGCAACACAATGAGACTTCTCTCTGGTGAATTGGGATGGGGTCCACGTGAAAGACGATACACTGATTTATACAACATCTCTGAGATTCGAGAGCGAGAGGACAGTGGTAATGATAAGACCTATGGAGGTATAGGAAAAAAATCACAGGGTCGTATCAGGCAACTGTCCACTCCAGACATTGTGTGAAAGCCACTGGTTTATTGTGGCAGTGTATTCACAGCCTCTCATCTTCCGTAGTCAGAAGGCAAAGTGTGCTGAAAATCAGGTTATGGGTCTAAAGTCAGTTTCAAATAAAAGCTGAATTTACAGTCCCCTGGGAAGTCCCCACGCTAAATTTATAGCCCTATTCGGGAAGAAAGGGACCTAAAATATGGAATAAGAACATCTGGGTATGTATACATATGAATCTTGAACCACTAAATCTTCTACAACTCTGTATCAAAAGCAACTCTTCCCTCCTTAGCTGGAGACCATGAAAAGTCCTCACTTAAGGCTGATGCCCCACAAGATGATATCTGCCTCCCTCGAGAGGCACTTCTGCTCATGGCTCCCAAACTAACTTGCATCAGCATCACTTCAAGTGCCCATGAAATCACGGACTACTGAGCTCCTACCCACAGAGTATCAGATTTAGTAGGTCTATGATAGGACATGGGAATCTGGTTTTTAACAAATTCCCAGGGGATGCTAATGCTGCTGGTCTGGAGATCAGTTTCCAGAGCCACTGTTTCAGCACAATAATCAGGAAAAACTTTCAGCCCAACCCAAACTGAGAAGTACTATCACTTTTGGAAAGCAAAATGTTATTTACCAAAAAAGGCCAAAGAACCTGACTACTGTGTACAGCAGAAACCAACAAAACATGCGCCCAGTGGATATTAGGGTTTACCGTGGGGGAGGAGCAGGTAGAAACGGGTTTGCAGATACTCTCTTGTGACGCAGGACACTAGGCACGAAGATGCTTTGGGCCAATTCTAATGTTGCTGGCAGCTCCTTGAAATGTGGGGATGATACTGACCTAGAGTAAATGAGATGGGATTGCCTCGGCCACGTACTGAAGATGCAGTCAAAAAGCTCAGAGACATGGACATGTATGTGAGTTTATTATACACGACTGGAGAGCACATTAGCTGTGTCCTCCTAAGGGCCTAAACAATACTCCTGTCACTAGAGCAATAAGGAAGGCACGAGCATCACTGAGTAGAGGTGGCTGCTCCTTCAAGTCAGAGATAACAGCAGGATGTGGTCTAATGGACCTGGGTCTCCTAGTGTCAATGGAGAAGCTAGGATTCCAAAATAGGGGAGGCCAGGCAGTAACACTTAATTTCCTGAAGCAAGACAGACACACAGGCAGTTAAACTCAATGACAAGGAGGGTCCTCGCTCACAAAGTCCATACGGTAATAGCTAATTCACCTTGGAGTTCCAAGAGGCAACCTTGACAGACAATATGGACAATATGGAATTGTTTCACCTATATAACCAAAACGACCAAGAGCAAATAAGTAGAGGATTGGTGTCAGCTACTGCAATAAAATGTCATGATCCTTCGCCCATTTCCAGATCCAGGCCAGTTCTGAGACCCAGAGCCCATTCATAAAAGGGAAGACCAAACCCCTTGAGAAAGGAGCCTGCACACTGCAAGTATATACAAGAGTGAGTCCCCCTTATATGTCACCAGAGTAACCTATAGCCAATTCTGAAAGAGGTTTTACAGGGTGAAAGTGAAATACCCCCAAATCAACAGGGCTATTGGATATAAAACTTGAAATCATACTAACACAATGCAAACGTTTTATAATGAAGTAAATAAGACACACAATCAGTGGATCCCCTATCCCACGCATACACCATCATCCAGAAGATGCAAGCCTGATACAACACTAGAATGACCTCCGAAGGTGAAGCCAATTGCTAGATAGAGTTGACACCCTGCAACACTGGTTGTTGTCCTTCAAGGTGAGCTGTGTCCTTGAAACGATGGCCATTATATGGTGCTGAATCCATGGCAGAGGGAATGGCCTCTCATACCATTAGTCCTAATGACTCATTTGAAGGAATTTAAGTGCTCTCTCTCTCTTTTTTCTTTTTTAAGATTTATCTACTTATTTGAGAGAGTGGGGAGAGGAGTGGAGGGAGAGGGAAAGAATCTTCAAGCAGACTCTGCTGAGCCCAGAGTTCAACACAGGGCTCTATCCCGAGACCCTGAGTTCATGACCTGAGCCAAAATCAAGAGTCGGACACCCAACCAATTGAGCCACCCAGATGCCCTGAATGCAAGTTCCTACAAGAACTGTAAGTTCTTCCACCAGGAGATACAGTAAGTTTTCCAGTATATCTAGAGCTACAGCTGCCACCTAGCTGTTTCCAACAGAGAAAAGTTACATATACTACCTGATTATCATTTTTAATCACTATATGGGCTGCTATCAAATAAGGCAGTATGTCTGGGATTCAGGGAATTCACTGATGTGTTTCTCCTCAAGGATGGAGGTTTGGGACACTTGAGCCATCTCGATGAGCAAAGGTGCTGTCTACAGGGGAGGAGAAACCACAATGTGCACTAGAAGAGGAAAAGAAACTTCAGGGACAACCACAGCATTCAGTACAGAAATGGGATCTGTAATTTGTCCCACTAGCACTTTTATATCAAATACTTTGTTGGGATTTTAGTATTATTTTGGTTTTTTGAAGTTGTGACCAGCCACAAATTTGAAGAATCAGTGACGGAACAGACTAAGCTCATCATGGGTCATGAGTGCATCAAGAAGGGCCAGGATAGACCGTAACGGATGCTGATGACGCCTCAGCCGCATCCCTCCCATGCCAGCCTGAATTCCAACGGCAGCATTTTCCTCTCTTTGCCCGATGGCTTTTTCTGACCATCAAAGCCTTTCTGCCTCCACACACAGTGAACAGAAACTTCTTGAAAATGAATGTCCCAGAAGACCAACCCTCAATTAATGGCTGGTGGACATGGCATGGGATACCCCAATTCCCTGCTACCTTGGATGGGATAATCTAGGTGATGAGGTTATGTGTTCTACTCTGTTTCAAATCACATCATGAGCGGCTGGATAATATACTCTTTAATGGCTCTCTTCCCTTCCTGGTCTCATTTCCCTTCTGCCCTACTGGTGTTTCCATGGATCCTTTCCCAAATACGTGTACTCAAATATATGTTTCTGAAACTGCTTCTGAGGAGGAATGCACCTTAAGATATACAAGTAAGCAGAATGAGAAGTAAACGATTTCTTCCCTTTCTCATGCGGAAGTCCAGTGGATCACGACCTCAGGTGCTCATCATCAACACAGGACAACTTAGGAGATTAGAAACTGGTGTCACATTTGGGCTCCATGAAGGGGCAAGAAATAGCCTTCAAGTCTTTTTCTGGGATGTCTATGAGAGACTTAGAACCTGTGATGTGCAGTAAAGTGGAGAGCTAGATGGCCTGCTGCGGGAGATGAGGAGTACAGAGCATCACCGTTGAAGCTTCTGAGGTCGATAAGGTAGAGCTACTTCTCCAAGCAGAGGATCACCATGCTCTGGTCATACCGAGAGACCAGAACACAGGTTTCATCTGCCTCAGACTTCCGCAGGCGACCCCACGAGGGTGCCTATGGTGAGGAGGGACAAGGAGCATCGTCCCAAACACAGGGAAAATCCAAATCCCCGCAAACCTCAATCTCCTCATTTCCCATGAGCATGAGGACATATAAGCCCCCTTGAATCCAGTATCATGCTTCCCATAGGATAGGAGAGGAGGGGTCTTCATAGGAAGCTCAACTTCAGAATAGTCCAATAATCTTACAAAATGAGGCCATTTTAAACCAAGAGACAGATAATATTAATTGGCTAGTTTAGATTCTGCTAAGGCACAACCCATACAGTCCAGAAAAGCAGAGCGGAAGAGGAAGATCTTCATGTGACGGTCACTCCCACTACAGAGGTTTGACATCTGCAAAAAGTAAGTGAATCCACACTTTACCGCATTTATTAAGGGAAAAATCTTTTTGATATCTAATATTTTAAAAATATGCAGCCCTGGAGTGCATCAAGAAGTACATGAATACACTTACACATTCCAGAGAGATCCAGGAAAAGGAAGGCACATGCACTAGCTCAGCAGAGACAAGGAAAGCCCTCGGATGAAGCCAGCGCCCCCACCTGAGACTGAGAAGGAGGTGACCCTGTGCGTTAAAGGATGCTGGACCTCAGGGAACCTGAAAGGGCCAGCCGGCCAAAAAAACAATAACTCTCCCAGTCCCTTCTCCTCTCTGGAAACTCATGCCCTCCCCATTTCCCCTATAGTTGTCCTGGGTCTTCTCTTAACAATTCATAACTAAGCCCCTATAAGCCAAGATGTTATTAAGAAAGATAATCTTACACAAAGGGAATCTTCAGGTCCCTTAGATCAGAAGACAGTCGTTCAGAGGAAGACATACACACACACACACATGCGTGTGTGTGTGTACAAATTTATTTACTTGTATTTTAAAAATACGTATTTTTTTAAAACTCTACTGGTCCTAACACAGAAAGTGAACAAGGAAAGTGGGGATCTCAGGGGTTAACTTGTTCACACAACTGTTAGCCTGAGGTTCAAACCCATGTCAGTATAAATAAAGATGCCTTAAATCACAACTGTGGAGTACTTTGCAAAGTGCCACACAAACAAGAGTACTATTATTGGCAATCTGAAACAGAAAAGACCATATAACATGAAATCTCTTTTACAGACTCAATATGATAACGGGTATGGGAAAAATAAAAGGTGAGTGTTTGGTCTTCCATATGGCTAGGAAGTAGGGAAATGTTGATGATGAGGGAATCAGGGGTATCACTAACGCCGCTGTCAAGGACAGCAACAACGTACAGTAATTAAAGCCCAGTTTCGACACCAGATGGGTTTGGATTTTAATCCCAGCTCTGCCACCTGCTACCTGTGCAATCTTGAGCAATTTATTTAACCTTTCTGAGAATTAACTGAATGTTGTGCAGATTAACTGAGATCATATAAGTTTCAGGAGCATCATAGATGCCCAACAACTATTAATCTTCCTACTCCTTTCAAACCCACTTCCCACAACTAGGAGAGGGAAGGAGTGGAACCGGGGGTAAACAAGACTGAATGTACAGAGGGAAAAAGCAGAGATCCAGGCAAAAGCATCGAAAAAAAGAGTGAACGATGCAATACTTTACAGAAGGCTTTGTGGCTCATGCATTCTGATAAATCCGAGTCGATGTTTATGTCTCATGTGAACAGCCAAGTACTCACATCAGTATGACACCCAACTAGATCATCTCCTACTTCCTCAACATCCTCCAGAGTCCATTCAGATGAACTGATCTCAGGATCAGTGTCCAAAGTGGGGACCCTGCTAAAATGATGATCTCAGGCCCCAGAACCAGAGCTTGTGTCTCAAAACATCCTTCTGCATTTTCACAAAAGAGGCTAATATTTTGAAATAATAACTGAGCTTCCTCTCCCCATTCATCATTCCTACCACCAGATTGTCTAGTTGTTCTTTCCCTATTCAGCTGGGCAGCATTATATCAGGACAAAACAATTAACAAGAACAGGAATCTAATTATTAGTTTTATTTGTTTTTAAGATTTTATTTATTTATTTGAAAGAGAGTGAAGTGCGTGGGAGGCGTCAGAGGGAGAGGGAGAAGCAGACTCCACGCTGAGCTAGGAGACCGGACCAGTTCCAGGACCCTGAGATCATGACCTGAGCTGAAGGCAGACACTTAATCATCTGAGCCGCTCAGAAATCCCTAATTATTAGTTTCCAACAGAAATTTTAATTCCACAGAGCCTACAACTTTGAAAGGGGGGAAAAAACCTATTTTGAACACTAAAATCCAAGGATTAGAATATAGATAATGGAATTTGGGTAAAAGTCAGAAATATCTCACCCTCCCCCTCAGCCCCCAACCAAGAGTAGATGAAACCTGCCCTATTAGAGGAACAGAAACCTTACAGAAGGAGAACAGAACCAGCTGTGAATGTGAAATTCCTAGCAGGCAAATATCGAGTTTAGTGGACAATTAAGACTAAACCTCTGAGGCCATGGAATCAATAAAAAAAAAATCACAACTTTGGAGCTTAGATACGGCCTCTGGAAAACGGATGGAACACAATTCTGAATGTGAATAAATTTAAACCCACAACGACACAATAATCCATGAATTCCTGGTTTTAACTAAATGTCAACAAATTAATATTTCTGTCATCTATTGAGAATAGTGGCTCTAGGCATAAATTAAATTCAGTTACATGAAAATCTCATGTAAGTTGTATTTTTCACAAATTTTGGAAATTGTCTTACCTACCACAGTTTTAAAAGCTACCTAGCGGGCACCTGTGTGGCTCAGTGGATTGAATGTCTGCCTTCAGTTCGGCTCATGATCTCAGGGTCCTGGGATTGAGTCCCCGCATCAGGCTCCCTGCTCAGTGGGACGCCTCTTTTCCTTCTGTCTGCCATTTCCCCTGCTTGGGCTCTCTCTCTCTCTCACTCTCTCTCTCTCTCTCTCTCTGACAAACAAATAAGTAAAATGATGAAATAAATAAATAAACGCAAGCTACCTAGGTCCTTCTGCTGCGGATGGCCAGCAAACCACACTGAGAAATACTGTGAACTTCACTGAGTAATTCTGTCTTCCCCAGTACAGATCTTCAGGATCTCCTGTAAAATAATACCTACTCCATAGAGTTAAGGAAGAATTTAATGAAATAATACTTGACATTTGTCATTTAGCTATCAATAGCTACTACATGTTATTAGCAAGGAAACATTTCTTACTCCTCCCTGATATTTCCTTCCATATTGAAAGACCTTAATTAGTGTAACTGCTGTTGTCTTTTATGAAACTTCACTCCATCTGTCCCAGGGAGTGAAATGACTTATCTGACTGGTAGATTTGGGAAGAATAAACTCAAGTGTTGTCAGCTCGTTTCTTTCCTGCTTCCTCCTAGAAACCTGTTGCTAGTACCTTCCCACTGGGTACACGCCACCCATCGCTTTTTTTTTTTTTTTTTTTCAATTCAAACTCATTTCCCTTTTATTAAGGTCCCAGTTACCATTACATGGTTTGGTACTCAATAAAGGAAAACTTGTTCAAATAAGGTAATATAACCGGAGACAAATTCTGTCCTTACACTGAAGCCTATGCCCCAGCATTATTTGTTCTTGGGCAACTCTAGTCACCTTGGGGACAGTATGTTGACTTACTTCATCTTCACGTGATATAACTTACCCTCTCTTGGAAACAGATGCTATTTCGGCCTACACCTACAACCCTTTGCACTAGTACGTTTGTTCAAAATTAGGTAGTAAAGAAGACTCCTATTTATTGAGTTCCTAAGGAATTCCAACACTTCTTTTAAGAAGAAAAAGTAATATCCATTCAGTTTACCAATAAAGTCTTGGATTTTTATATTCCTTGACCCATAAATTTTATCTAAAAATTTTTAAAGAAATGTAGACATATGTATACATATTTTCTTAATATTTGTACATAAAAATTTTTATGATTGGAAAAATGTAAATATCCAGCAGATACCTTGTGAAATTATAGTGGATCTTTAAAATGGAATACTATGTAGACACTAAAAATAACATTGTTGACTTCAAATTCTGACCAGATGAAATATAAAGAGAAGATTTACTTTCCTGCTGTAAGCAACTGAAAACATGGACAAATAGAAAAAACAATTTTTGGACACGTTAACAAGCAGCACAGGGCTGTGATCCTTGAGGGATGGGAAGCAGTTAAATTGAGCCCTACATTTTCACCCGCACACTGCTTACAGACAGTTTCCAGTCCATGAAATAGGAAGGAAGAACCCAAAGTTCATTGCTATCGCCTAGTTGAGGAGACAGAGATCAAAGCAACAATAATTTGCTGGGCAAAGTAATGAAGTTAAGAAGCTCTATATAGAAATCCCCATAGATCTACATGGATCCCACTGAGTCTTCAACTGAATACTGACTGGCAAATGTGTAAGAGAAAACTATGCAAAGTCAGGATGAAAAAAATACCAAAGAGAAAGAGGCAAAACAATTCTGGCAATCACACAAGACTGGGAATAATTTGTCTCTCACCCATGAGAATGGAAGATTTCATAATACATGGTCATCAGGTGGAATTCTCAGTAAGACATCACCTCAGTAGTAGAGCTAAATTAGTCCCATACTAACAGGTTCTCTATACTTACAAAGATTAACCTTGAAAGGATACAACTATTACCTGTGCACCTACACAAAATCTAACATTACTTAAAAGAATAAATCAAAATCCATCAACCCACAACTTTATGGTAAACTGATCTTCAACAAAGCAGGAAAGAATATCCAATGGAAAAAAGGTAGTCTCTTCAACAAATGGCATTGGGAAAACTGGACAGCAACGTGCAGAAGAATGAAACTGGACCACTTTCTTACACCACACACAAAAATAAGTTCAAAATGGATGAAAGACCTAAATGTGAGATAGGAAACCATCAAAATCCTAGAGGAGAACACAGAAGAAACCTCTTTGACCTCAACCATAGCAAGTTCTTACTAAACACATACATCAATTGTGACAATGGAAACAAAAGCAAAAATGAACTACAACTACTGAGATTTCATTAAGATGAAGAGCTTCTGCACAATGAAGGAAAGAACCAACAAAACTAAAAGACAACCTACGGAACAGGAGAAGATATTGGCAAATGACATATCTGATAAAGGGTTAATATCCAAAATCTATAGAGAACTTATCAAACTCAATATCCAAAAACAAATAATCCAGTTAAGGAATGGACAGAAGACATGAATAGCCATTTTTCCAAAGAAGACATTCAGATAGCTAGTAGACACATGAAAAAAAAAATGCTCAACATCACTCATCAACGAAATACAAATCAAAACAACAATGTGATACCACCTCACACCTGTCAGAATGACTGAAAGTAACAACATAGGAAACAACAGATGTTGGCGAGGACATGGAGAAAACGGAACCTGGTGTAGCCACTTGGGAGAACAGTACAGAAGCTCCCCAAAAAGTTAAAAACAGATGATCCAGCACTACTAGGTATTTGCCCAAAGAATACAAAAATACTGATTCGAAAGGACAAATGCACCCCACTGTTGATAGCAGCATTATCAATCATAGCCAAACTATGGAAAGAGCCCAATGTCCACTTACTGATGACTGGGTTAAGTCATATATACACAATGGGATATATACACAATGGGATATCACTCAGCCATCAAAAAGAATGAAATCTTACTATTTGCAATGATGTGGATGGAGCTAGACTATTATGCTAAGTGAAGTAAGTTGGTCAGAGAAAGACAAATAGCATATGATTTCAATCATATGTGGAATTTAGGAAGTGAGATTGATGAACATAGAGGAAGGGAAAAAACGGAGAGGGAATCAAACCATAAAAGACTTTTAACTATAGAGAACAAACTGAGGGTTGATGGGAGGAGGTGGATGGGGAATGGCTGAATGTATGATGGGTGTTAAGGAGGGCAGTTGTGATGAACACTGGGTGTTACACATAAGTGGTGAATCACTAAATTCTACTCCTGAAACCAATATTACAGTATATGTTAACTAACTAGAATTTTTTTTAAAGGTTTTTTTATTTATTTGACAGAGAGGAATCACAAGTAGATGGAGAGGCAGGTAGAGAGAGAGAGAGAGGGAAGAAGGCTCCCTGCTGAGCAGAGAGCACGATGCGGGACTCGATCCCAGGACCCTGAGATCATGACCTGAGCCGAAGGCAGCGGCTCAACCCACTGAGCCACCCAGGCGCCCCAACTAACTAGAATTTAATAAAAGCTTGAAATGAAAAAAATTCCATCAACCAATGACATATATACGTGTCTGGTATCTCATCAAAAACTACAAGGCATGAACAAAAAATTAAAAGTTATGCACATAAACAAGAAATATGATATATAACCAGGATAAAAGTCAAACTATAGAAACACATACAGAAATGGCATAAATAATAGGACTAGTAGATAGGAATATTAAAATAGTTAATATGAGTAAGCTCCATATATTTAAATAAAGAAAACTATGACCATGATGAAGAGAGAAATAGTGGGTATATATTAAAAAATTGTACTGCTAGAGATGTAAAAATATTATGCCAGGAAAGAAAAAAAAAAGGAATGGTGTCAACAGTGGATTAGACACTGGAGAGGAAAATATCAGTGGATTTAAAGACATAACAATATTAACTTTCCAAAATGAAAAACAGAAGGAAAAAAATACTGAAAAGAAAGTACATAGAGCATTTGTAATCCGATCAAATACATGAGTGATTAGAGCCCCCAAAGAGAAAAAGAGGTAAGACAAAACAATATTTGAAAAAATAGTGGATAAAAAATTTCCAAACTTGATTAAAATATGAAATCTGCAAATCTAACAAACTTAATGAGCCTGAAACAGAACAAATGAGAAAAACATGCTAAAACAGAATAATGATCATTTCAATAGATGCAAAAAAAAAATCGACTAAATTCAACACCTATTTATGATAAAACCCTATAAATTATAGATAAAAAGGGATTTCCTCAACCTTAAAGATATTTCTCGATTACCAATTTAATTCTTAATGGTGAATGACTAGGTACTTTACCTGTAAGATAAGGAAATCACTCAGCACTTTTATTCGACATGAATGTAGAGATCCTAGCCAGTAAAATAAGGCAATAAAGTACATATGGGGTTGCCTAGGTGGCTCAGTGGGTTAAAGCCTCTGCCTTCGGCTCAGGTCATGATCTCAGTGTCCTGGGATCGAGCCCCGCATCGGGCTCTCTGCTCAGCAGGGAGTCCACTTCCCCTACTTCTCTCTGCCTGCTTGTGATCTCTCTCTGTCAAATAAATAAATTTTTTTTAAAAATCTTAAAAAAAAATAAATACGAGTCATTCATGTTAGAAAAGAAGAAATTTTTAAAAATTGTTTTTTACAGAAGACACACACTCTATCTGAAAAATTTGAAGGAATCTACAAAAGAACTATTAGCTCCAATAAGTGAGCCAAACAGTGTCACAAGACAAAAGGCCAATCTACATATATATCAATTTTATTTTTATATTCTAACAATACACATTTGGAAATTGAAATTAGGAAAACAGTACCATTGCAATAGGTTCCAGAAATGGGAAATACTTTAGGATAAATCTGACAAAAAGTATACAAAGCCTATATATAGGAAACTATAAAGCACTGCTGAGAAAAATTTTAAAAGACCTAAATAATTAGATAGATATAGCAGATTCACAGGTTCAACTATTGTTCAAATGTCCGTTTTTCCTCAAACTGATCTCAATATTCAACTGAATCCCAATCACTATCTCAGTAGGCTTCTCTGTTTAAATTGACAATCTTTAATTCTAGTAGAAGATATGGAGTTATGCAAAGGAAGTAGAATAAACGAAACAATTTTGGAAGTGTGCTCTGTAAGATTTGGGAAGAACCTACACAGGAATGTTCTGAGAAGGCCTGAGAATTCTTTTCAGTGATTACTCATCATAAGTAAAGCATTCAACTCCAGAAAATGCGTTGCTGATCATTGCTACTGGTGGAACAGAAATGCTAACACTTGAAACTAACGTTCAGTATGTGCATTCTGTCCCAGTTTCTTAAAAATCCTGACGTTTACATAAATTTTTTCAAAATTTTTTATTATAAGAGAATCAATGTTTAGTGCAGAGCATTATGGTTAAGAGAACAAGGTAGAGAGTCAAGTTGCCTGTGATTAGACCCTAATTTCACTATTAGACAAATTATTCTTGCTTTAGTCACATTACTCACCAATACCTGGTTTCCTCATCCATACATAATGGAAAGTGAGGTGTTATAGGTGAAGGTATGCGTTTCTCAGTTGATAAGGAACAGAGCCTCCGCGGTATAGACCAGAGCAAGGAAGAACAGATGGGAAATCGTCCCCACTGAGACAGCACGTTCTCTGGTGGACAGTCCCCGTCACAGCCACATTTTTCATGTGAGAGAAATACCGCCAGTCAGGATTACGCGCACCTGAGTGAACAGAGACTCCGTCCTGCTGCAACAGGACAAGGATATGGAGTTGCACAGTCCTATGACAAGTTATACCGAATACACTGAAAGAACGAATGCTCCTTTTCTGAGTCTAATAACGCCGAGATGACTTGTCATGAAGACGACAAACGCTCTGTTTCAAGGCCCTCCCTTGCACACAACCCTTCCAAGTTCAGGAGAACTTTAGAAGTATATTTCTATGGCGATAGGTTTTATAAAATTTGTGAAAAAAAAATCGTAAAGAACTCTATGGAGACATAATTAATATATAAGAAGCTGGACATAATGTATATAATTTCATGAGTTTAGAGACACACAGACTTATGAAACCATCACTATAATCAAGGTAATAAACATAACCATCACCTACAAAAGTTTCCTCCTGTCCCTTTATTTTTTTTGTCTGTTTTTTTGTGTGGAAAGAACATGAAATCTACCATCTTAAAAAATGAATTGTTAACTGCAGGTACCATGTTGTACAGATGTCCGGAACATGTTCATCTTGAATAGCTGAGTTTCATACCCATTTAACAACAGTTCCCCATTTCCCTTGCCCCTCAGCCCTTAGCCACCCCTACTTTCTGTTTTTCTGACTTTGACTACTCTAGATAGCTCCTATCAGTGGAATTGTGCAGCTGCTTATCCTCTGTGGGGGGCTTACTGCACTGAACGTAATGTCTTGCTGGTCAGTCAACGTCGTCACTGGCGGTAGGGTTTCCGTCTTCTTCTTTTTTTTTAATTTGAATACAGTTGACATATAATGCTAAGGTAGTTTCAGGTGCACAACTTAGTCATTTGACAAGTTTACACGTTGTGCTATGTTCACCACGAGTATAGCCACCACGTGTCCCACCACGTCACTCTTACGATGTCACTGTATTCTTTACACTCTGCTTCTGATTCCTGTGACTTGTTCATTCCATAACTGGACGCCCGTGCCTCCCACTCGCCTTCACCCATGTTCCCCGATCCCTCTACCCCTCTCTCCTCTGGCAACCATCAGTTTGTTCTCTAGATTTATAGTTCTGATCCTGCTTTTTGTCGGTTTATTCATGTTTTTAGATTCCATTTATAAGTGGAATCATATGGTATTTGTCTTTCTCAGTCCGACTCATTTCACTTAGCCCAATACCCATTTTAGGTCCATCCATGTTGTATCAAATGGTATAACCTCATTTTGTATGTCTATGTAATACTTCACTGTGTATATATACCACATTTTCCTTACCCATTCATCTTCTGATGGATACTTGGGTTGCTTTACTGTCCTGGCTATTGTAAATAATGCTGTGATAAACATAGCGGTTTACTTATCTTTTTGAGTTAGCACGTTTATCTTCCCTGGCTAAATCCCCAATAGCAGAATTATTGGATCATATTATATTTCCTTTTTTAATATTTTGAGGTACCTCCATACTGTTTCCCACAGCAGCTGCACAAATTTACATTCCCACCAACAGTGCACAAGGGTTTCTTTCTTTCCATATCATAGCCAACACTTTTTGTTTCTTGTCCTCTTGATTTTAGCCAGGGTTTGTTTTTTTTTTTTTTCTTTTTTGAGGCTGAATAAGATACCTCATTTCCTATCCAGTTGCTGTCAACTGACACTTAGGCTGTTTCTATATCTTGGCCAAGTGAATAATACTGCAATGAACACAGAATGCAGATATATCTTCAAGATCTTGATTTCAGGGTTTTTTTCCCCAAATCTACACATTTATTTATTTACTGTTCAGTAAGTTTTAGTCACTGAGGGGTACAGCATTACATGGATTCTGTGGCCAATGGCTTTTGTAGGAAGGTTGCTTTGGAATTTGGCACAAATCATGCCACTGTTTTTATAAGCATGAGTTATCTTTCCCCAGATTACGCTGGTTTTGTTCAGTTTGCTACCAGGAGTCACTGTGTTGTTCTCGGCTTTGTACACATAAGCACATCTCTTGCCTAGATAGAATTCAGTTTCATCTTGAGCATAAATAACTTCAACTTTAAGAAGGTCTGTACGCTTCCCTCTGGTTCTGGAGACCCCATTCATAGCCAGCAAAAGTGGCCTTGGACCACAGCCTTCTAGACATTTGTCGTTTTAGGAGCCCTGTTCCGAGCAGGCCTCCATACGCTCCAAGACGGCAGACAGAGAAGAGACCATTGTTAGGGATATATACTCAGAAACAGGATTAATGGATCACACAGTAGTTCTATTTCCAACTTCCTGAGAACCTCCATATTTACTTTCATATCAGCTATATCATTTTACATCCCAGCCAACAGTGTAAAAGTTTCCCAGTTTCTCCTCATCCTCACTAATACATATTTTGTGGGGTTTTTTGATAATAGGTAAGCTCACTAGGTGGTATCATGTTGTGGCATTCCTTGATGACTGGTGATTTAAGCACTTTTTCAGATACTTCTTGGTCATTGGAATGTCTTCTATGAAGAAATGTCTGTTCAAATCCATGGAGTTTTCTTGCTTTGTTTTGCTACTGAGTAGTAGGAGTCCCTTAATTACTTTGGCTATTAACCCCTTATCCGATACAGAGTTTTCAAATATTTCTCTCATTCCATATATTACCTTTCATTCTACTGTTTCCTTAGAGGTGCAGCTTGCCATAGTCCCTTGTCTATTTTTGCTTTTGTTGCCTGAGCTTTTGGTGTCGTACCCAAGAAAATCATTGCTGAAGTCAATGTCAAAAATGTTTTCCCTGTTTTCTTCTAGGAGTTATGGTTTCAGGTCTTAAATTTAAGTCAAGAATCCACTTTGAGTTGAGTTTTTTGTTACAGTGTAAGATAAGGATCTAACTTCACTCTTTGAACATGGATATCCAGTTTTCCCAACATCATCTGTTTAAGAGAGTATCCTTGTCCTATTATGTAGTCTTGGTACACCTGTCAAAAATCAGTTGGCTGCATAGGCATGGGTGTACTTGGGGATTCTCTATTCCGTTCCTTTTGCTTAGCTCTGCCTTTATGCCAGTAGAAAGAAAGATACTTTAAATGCAACTGATTGAACACTTCCGCGTCTTTCCACTCTAGCTTCCCTTCCACCATTCTTCCCTGGTTGACACTGGTCATGATGATTTGGGGATCTGGCTAACGTTGACCAGGGGTACATTGAGCTGGACTTTACTGAAATATATTTATGTTTACAGTCACTTCTGTATTTAGTTTAAGTCGTTACTAACCATCCCATTTTAGAAATGTCTTCCTATAATTCTCCCACTCGGTGTGCCGACTTACCTGGGGTTCCGACATGAAAGCGCAGAGCCAGAGTTTGCAGCATAAAATGAGGATGTCCTATGGCATCTGGCATCTCAAATAAGAGGATAATACAGAAGAAATACAGTTTAAAATGCACTGAGCAAGGGACACCTGCGGAGCTCAGTTGGTTGAGCATCTGACTCTTGGTTTGGGTGCCGGTCATGACCTCAGGGTTGTGGGATGGAGCCCTGTGTGAAGTTCTGTGCTTAGCAGGGAATGTGCTTGCCTCTCTGCCCCTCCTGCTGCTCATGTGTTCACTCTCTCTCTAAAATAAATAAATTACTAACTTAATTGATAAATTTAAAAAATGTACTAAGCAGGAAGCTAACCTGTGGAGACCTCTACTAACATCACATATGTAAAATCAAACAGAGGATTTTGTTCTCATTAGTACTTAACCAAAACAGGCATTATCCCCATTCAGAAATATATTTACTGGTGCAACTTATACAATTATAAACCCATAATAAGTTTTTTTGGTCCTTTTTAATGGAATTGTACTTCATAGAAAATAATAAGGGTCCATGTATCTGAAGGACAGAAATCCATAGCAGTAACTTCAAATAGTAAGTACAATTATGTGTGAAATCAAGCATTCCAAAACTCTCACTTATCAATAATAAAAGAGAAAACTCAGTTATGTTAGAGATACAATCTATTCTCTTATTATTCTCTATTTTGCTATAGAAAAATATATGATATTGCGTATCATATTCATATGTAAACATGCTAAAAAATTTTTACAGGAAAGGCAATCAAAGTGTGTTCAACAAAAATGTAGGAAGACGGGGCACCTGGGTGGCTCAGTGGGTTAGAGCCTCTGCCTTTGGCTCAGGTCATGATCCCAGGGCTCTGGGATCAAGCCCCGTATCGGGCTCTCTGCTCAGCAGGAAGCCTGCTTCCCACTCTCTCTGTCTCTGCCTGCATCTCTGCCTACTTGTGATCTCTGTCTGTCAAAAAAACAAATAAAAGCTTAAAAAAAAAACAACTTTAAAATAAATGTAGGAAGAAAGCATTATAGAAATGTCAGTCATTGATAAAAACTCACATTGCTTGTGTTTTTCTGGATTTGTAGATCTTCGTGGTATTTGTCAACTTATATAATTTTTCCAGTTTCTTTATTTCTTCTAACAAATATTCACTATTATAACCTAATTTTTTATTCAGTATTTTGTATTCTTGTTTTTACTGAAGTTCTCCAAAATTGTACAAGCTTCAGGTCACATAAAACCTAGGTCCTTCACAAGGAAAAATTTTAGTATCTACTTGAATAATATCCTATTGTGTGTCACTGTAATGTGGAGCAACTTGAGAGATGATAATTACACTTATTAACACAACATTTCCGTATGCTTCCTTCCAACAGAATAGTTCTGAATTAGTAATGATGGCACTGAGGGCCGGCACTCAGGCAGTAAGAGCCACATCAACGCAAAGACTTGCTTTAATTGCCCTTCTAGATACAAGTATCCGGAGCGCTCACCATCTGTTGGAGAACCACTTTGGGTCTTCCAGTAAGTGCATGACGTTCCTGAGGCAGAGGAGGGTATAGAGATGAGACACATCTAATACTTGCCTTCACGAAGTTCACCGTCTCAACAAGAGAAAACAGTAAATGGAACATAAAATTAAGATATGAACTCTATATCAATGCTATGAACTAAATCATGCCCCTCCCATTCAGATGTTGAAGCCTTAAGTCCCAGTGTATGATATTTGGAGATGAGGCCTTTGGGAGGGGACTTAGGTTTAGATGAGGCCATGAGGGCCCTCATGAAGGGTTTTATTCTGTTACGAGAGGTATCAGAAAGTTTGCGCTCTCTTCTCTCCACTGCGGGAGGAAGGCAACTGACTGTGAGCCAAGAAGAGGGCCGTCATCAGAACGCAATTGTGCGGGTACCCTGACCTTGGGCGACCCACTTCCACAACTGTGAGACAATAAATTTCTACTGTTTAAGTCACCCAGCCTACAGTATTTTGTTAGGACATCCTGACAGACCAATATGGTTATCAAATGTCGATTTTTTTTTTTTAATTACAACCCACTTTAAGACAGAGATCATGACCCAACACACACATACACACACGCACGCACACACAAATACTTACACTTCCAATATGTTATATATACACTCTCCGTAGTTTTCTTTGTTTTTTTTTTAAACTATTTTATTTATTTATTTGACACAGAGAGATCACAACCAGGCAGAGAGGCAGGCAGAGAGAGGGGAGGAAGCAGGCTCCCTGCTGAGCAGAGAGCCCGATGCGGGGCTCGATCCCAGGACCCTGGGATCATGACCTGAGCCGAAGGCAGCGGTTTTAACCCACTGAGCCACCCAGGCGCCCCTCTCCATAGTTTTCTATTCAACCTCGTTTTGTAAAATGCTGGTCACAATCCTATTAATTGATTTTATAACCTCCTAATGGATCACAACCCATCATTTGAAAAGTTCTGTTCTATGTGACTATTTTGTCCTATTATGCGTTGACTTAAAAACCCATTAATATAAACTGAACAAAAGCCTCCATTAGCTTTAATACTGAGTAAAAAAAAAGACACTGAAATCCTGACGGACCCCTTCTGCCAATTATTCATATTCATATTTTTATTCACATACATTGTGTCAAAGGCCTCAGCTGTCCCTCCGTACACGTGCGCATGTACACGCGCACCAGAACGCACACACACAGCACACACTCACATTTCTCTCCTTCTGTCCATACGTTGGATTTGCCTGTTTCAGTGACAACTACGGTGAGAGCCCCCCAGCGCGTCACCAGAGTCTGAGTGAGGGGTTATTTCAGCGGCTCTTCACCATCCCAGAATCGCACTGAACCACAAGAATTTTCTGACAGGACTTGGCAAGATTTTCATTACATTGAAGATTGTTTATTACATTGGCAAATGTATCATAAAAGGGTTTGGCTCTTTTCTAAACTACACTGGGCATGTCTGTGTGTATTTGCACACATGTGTGCATGTGCACATGTGTGCACACATATGTAAATATTCTGTGACATATAGAATCACTGATGAATACATAGAAATGTTTTCTTAGTTATTCAGTGGTAACATTTGTGCCTGTGTTATTGTGATGATCAATAATTATTTACTCACAAAATACATTACATTGATGGAATGAATAATGCTAAAATACTACCTCCTTAGTACAACACTTGTCTCTATTTAAAATGCACTTTCCAGCCTCCATTCTGCATGCTTTAGAAGATGACCCACAAGAACAGGTGCAGTCATAGTGTAAACACCAACTATGTTTTTTCTATCATTGCATATGTATGAATTTAAATTTATTGAGCCCATCACCATTAAGTACAGAAGGCAAGATGAATTTCTCACTGAAACAAGATCCATGTGTCATAGGGAAAAAAGTGTCTACTTGCTGAATACACAGATCTTAGCTACGTTTGGAACACAGGTTAGTATAGATCTCTCCATGAAACTGATTCTAGATTTTTAGTAAGTAGGAGACAGTGTCTTAAACTGGTTTTGATGAACATAAAATTGGAACAGACAATTGCAGGAAGAATCCATAACCCACTCCTCCACTTCCGTCCATTAGCCGCATCTTACAAGGGTGAGCTACACACCTTACAGTTAACAAAACATCATCAAAATTTTATGAACAGAAGTCCACAGTTTACATTGAAATACATTCTTTGTCTTCACCATTCTACAAGTTAGACAAATGTGTAATGTTGTAAGGACCTATTTAGCCAGAGCGACTCCATCTTGGTTAAACAGCCATTTTGTTGTTTGTGCAGTAAAACTTAAAATGACCCCGCCCCCCTCCCTGAGAAACTTACTCAGAAGCAAATCTGGAAAACCAGTAAAATATGGTTGGCCAGTTCCTAATAACAGAGCCCAGAATACAAGGCCAGTTCAGCCAATTCCTGATAACAGAGCCCAGAATAAAAAGACGAGTCAGGCCAGGTGGAGACATCCAATCAGTAAAAAGCACACATATTGTCTGCCTAACCAACAAAGAATGTAAACCCCATCTTTTGGGTGTCAAACTTGAGTGCCAATTCTGACCAGAATAATAGGTTAGTTCAAACAGCTACTATAGGGTAAATTATAATTCAACTGGCCACCAGCATGTGGCCTAACATGACTATGCAATGTTACAATCTCATTGGCCACCGATGTGTGGCCAGGCTTTTGCTCTATAAAAGTTAGTCTGTGAGGCTGGCAGGGGTCGCTCTCTTCGGGGATGGCCCTGGCCTTTCAGTCTGCCTTCTAATGCTTGGCATAGAATAAAGCTTTGCATAACTTTTACCTTGTCTCAGTCTCGTTCCTTTGATAACAGACCTAACAATGTCAAGTGTTCCCGTTCCAGTAACGGGCAGAAATCCATGCACCAAAGTTTGTGGCAGCAGTATTCCCGATAGCCGTAGACAGTATGTTTTAAAATACAAGGAAACTAAGAAGTCTCTCTTTTCCCAGTAGATGATCAAAGGTTTCTTCAATTCATTTCGCTCCGCATCTGATGGGAAAACAATGCAACTGCCCCTCCTCTCCGAATTTCTCTTGGCCAGAATTCGCCTGCTTCTTGGCTCACTTTGGTCATTTCAAGAATGGGCAGAATCCATGTGGAGTTAGGGCATGACCAGCAACTTAAGGGCATCCAAGAAAGGTTCCTGGTGTAAGTCCTGGAATCACGCACAGCAGTCAGCGGTAAAACTAGACGCTCCCAAGCCCGCACCATGTGACGGTGCCAGACTGCCCCATGGATCCGCCGCAGAGATGCTTTGTCAGGCGGGGGTCAAGAGATGGAGGGAGTGAGGGGGAAGAAGGTGGGGGTCAGAATTACACAATCTCACAACCTGTCGTCATTCATCCCAGTCCATCCCAGTGTGAAGCCAATTTGTGCCTGGTACCTACTGGCTGAGTGAGAAGACTGATAATCGCCTTATTTTACAAGTTACTAATCAAATCCAATCACTGCATTTTCCAAACTCCCAAAGATCCATTTTTTCTTCATCTCCTTAGTTTCTCTTTTTTGAAATCCATATTTTCCATGAATCCCAAGCTTGTTTTTCTTGTTCTTTCCGGTATAACCCTTTCAGGCTTTGGAACTGTGCTCCATGCTCTTCCCTCTGACTGTGATGGCCCCTCCCTCCCTGGCAGGCCGCTACTCATCTCTAACAACCAAGCGCAGGTAATTCTCCTTTTGCACATCCTCTGACACCTGAGCAAATTCACTCCCTACTTCTTACGACGCTATAATGAGTCACATGAGAGTCTCTGGTCTTTCTCTTCTTCCGCTTCTGTCAGACTAGAAGCATCTTGAGAGTAGAGGCTGCGTCACACTTATATTCCCTCTTCAGCGGCTCTTACAGAATCTGGCTCCAGGGCACTGAATTGATGAACCGATTGATCCACTGATTAACACCCTTCTTGGGAGCCCTGCTTTAGCGTGACGCATTGGTCTCTGTCCTCTCTGAATTTTTCAAAATGTATTTATTAAAATTTCATGAGGCCACTTTGCATTTCCTTTGAAGTCCATGTTCTTTACCGAAGATGGAAGCAGGCCTCATGATCTAGTCTCACTTGAAAATTGTGATCACCGATGGCAAATGATACCTGCCCTGGGAGTATGTTTGCATTACATTGGTTGCCTTGAATGATCAGAGACAAGTTCTTCTGAAAGCTTTTCACCACCACTAATATCTTTATTTCCTAACCAAAGGACTTCTCTAGTAGAGCATGCATCTCTGACAAGTCCTAAGTCAATGACAAAATCAAGACGAACTCTGTGTCAGTTTCTGCTGAACTGGAGGATGCTTTCCTCTCTAAGCCAGACATCGCTGTCTGAAGACACAGCATTTTAATTGTTAATGGTCTCAGAATTAACATTATTTTCTCAGTAATGACGTCGCAGCGACAGAGGGATTACTTGTTCCTAAGTGCTGATTCTCTGCATGTTTGTCCAATATGCCATACCAGGAAGGACATAAAGTGCTCTTATATTTAGTATTTTTTATTATTTTTTTCTGGGCTGAAATTTGGAATTATTTCTCCTGTGGTAAAACTCAATTGTAATTTCTCTTTGTTTTGTTTGGAAGACAGAGACAAGGTTTTCCTTATTTTATATGTGGATAAAGACCTATTACAATACAAGTCAAATATAATTCCTAACAAAAGGAACCTTTAAAAAGGAATCTTATTCATTTTTTTCTTTCAATTCAGTAATGGAACATTTCAAAAAAGAGCCCAGCAAGCTTGAGCCACGTTGTTTAAGAAAACTAAAATTTACCAGTCTTATCTGTAGATTCATGGGAAAGAAAAGTTATAATTATATGTAGCACTTTGGGGGCCGTGAGCCCCATTTTGGAATTTTTCTGCAGGGTTCCATGTAACATAACTCTGTCTACTTTTCCTATAAAAGGCCAAGCTCTCAAGTTTTCCTGAGGAAGAATCCTGGCAGTTTTCACCTGTAAGTTAGAAGAGGTGTATCCCCCCAACCCCAATTCCACTGGCTGACAATGAGACTAGAGGACGGGCAATTTTCATAACTGTTGTAATGCAGGTTCTGTTACCTTGTCCTAGAGCTCCCTGATCCTTGGTTTTATCTTCCTCTTGAAGGTGTCTTCCATCTGCTCCTCAGCACTCTGTTTCTCCTCCGACCTCCTGTTAACGGCCTTTATGTCTCTGTATATCTAGGACCACGGACTACATTTGGAGAGTTTCCTGATCCTGCATGCCCTATGCCCTAAAACCATCTTTGTCGCTGCCACAGAGAATTCCCAGGTTAAATGTTAGCTAGAAGAATATTTCAACAATCTATACAAGAAAGGAAACCTGGACCGAGTCTTGGCAGTGGAAAGGAAAGGTTCGCATTCGCGAGGCAGTTCAAGTCACGATCAAAATAATTTGGTGCCTAACTGGGGGGTGATAGAGAGGGAAGAAGCTATTAAGCAGAAATGGAAATCAGATAGCTCTGCTAGTTATCAGTTACTGCTTGACAGGAGAGGGTGTCAGGGGTGTGTGTGTGTGTGTGTGTGCGCGCGCGTGCACGCATGTTATCATGGGGAATCCATCAAAACAGCTAAAAAGAACCAAGGGAAATTTCCTATGTTAAGATCATTTTTGACCTATAAAAATGGCAAATGCATTTGATTCAACCTGAAAAAATCAGACCCAGAAAAAGTCATTTTCATTGCCGACCATCTTACTGGCATGTTCGCAACTTTCTATTTCCAGTTTCCTTCTAGGTTTGTGTGTTCAGAAAAATACTCAGTGATAAGTCGGACAAGCCTCCTTAGGCCTCTAAACTACCAGCAAATCTACAGATGTTTTCTTTTTAACAATAATAATACTAGAGAAGTGCACTTCCATGAAGATTAGAGCACATTATCCTCACACTAATATCCCCAGGGAAGACATTATCCTCATCGTACATATGGAAACAGGCTCAAAGAGGTAAAACAGCTTGTCTGACGGCAAATGGAAAGTGATGACCTCTGTGGATTCTAGGGGCTGGTCTGCGGCTCCTTCGGTCCGTGCGGCTTGCCTGTCCGTGAAACAGAAAGGTGGACATTAGGTGTGCCCCGCGTCAGCTCTGTCTAAATCAGCAGAAATAAGCCAACGAAACAAAACAAGGTCAGCTTTCATTCCCTAAATTGTGATCATTTTACATGGGCTTGAATGCATGCAGCAGCATGAAAGTTATTCAAATTGTCACTATCGCCCTTTTTCACAAGAATTCTATCTGCGGACCTCCCCTCGCATTCCAACCTACAGAACTTCGCTGTTGAGAAGCCCACGAGACCGTGTCACAGTGAAAAAAACCTTTTCCTGTTCTTCTGCCCAAACTTGCCTTTCCTGGTGCTCGCGGCTTTCCCCTAATGACTGTCTAGAGAACATGCCCAGTGCATTTTCTTTGTTCCACAGAAGAGGCCTGCAGAAGACTCCGGATTTTAATTTGAAAAATAAATAAACGCCCTTGAAAAAGGAGGAGTGTATTCCCTTAGGCCTCTTTCATTAACATGAGCTTCCTGAAATGCAGAGTTCAGTCCTGGGAGTCAAGGTTAGAGGCAGAAGACCACACAAACTTGGAGACGCCTTAAAGAATTAGAGAGAAAAATGTGGTTTATTAGTTATACTAGTTACAGAATGAACAGCATATTGTATGTGCTGTGTTAGAGGTATGTTATGAATAACAAAAGCCCTGGAGCATTTACATATTTGTTTTCAGCAATCCTGGCAGTTGGATTTCACCATTCTATGCCTCTTTGCCAGAATCACTAAACACTGGTACATATGGCATCTGAAGGACCATATGCCATAGAAAATGTTAGCTGATGCCTATACTTCTATATTATATTTCTATTTCAGATTTTTGCAGTTTGAACAAAGAATCGTAGAAAAAACAAAATATTGGACAAGCAGTAAACAGTAAAGTGAAAAAAATGCTTCAGAGAAAGCAAATAACCATGAGTTAACATGGCTATATGGTAATGAATCAGACATGGGAAGTAATTGTTTTGCATGAATAAATTTAGATAGCCTTTCATTCTATTATTTTGGAGCTAAAGGCTGCAACAGGAATAGTGAGAGCTGACATATTTTTCTTATCTTATTCTTTCTGACATTTCTTGTTAAAATCATAGTCTCCATTTGATTGAAATGAATTAACATGAAGGCCACTACAGTCAGTGACATCTAAATCTAGGTTAAAACAGAAAATTCAATATCAAGAATTATTTTGCAATATTTATTTAGATTTTTGAATGAGATTTTTAGCCTGCATCTAGGTTTTTTTGTTTTTGTTTTTGTTCTGAGACACAGAAAGACTCTACAGTTAAAGTCAACATGATTGAATACTTAGCTCTCTCAAAACAGGGAAACAAACAGAATCTCTTGGCCAACTGTGATACTGTGATTTATTTTATATATATATATTTGATCATTCAGATGACCAAAATATATTTATTATATATATTTGGTCTTTACAAACAGTTCCTGGCTCACAGTTCACAAAACCCCTGGAATGTCCTGAGCTTCTAAGAGCAATGGGAACATCTTTTATTATGTTTGGTCTCTTAGTCTCAGTTCCTGAAATTGCTTCAGAGCCACAAAGCTGAAACAGGTGTCTGTAATTCATACAAACCCCTTTTCCACCACAATTTATGTTAATGAAGGTCACTTCCAGAAAATACCGAAGGATGGGGGCTATTGACAGGGGAACCAATCATGTCTAGAGGGTTGGAACTCTCAGTTCTACCCCCTGATTTCTAGGGAGGTAGAATGACTAGAGGCTGAATCAGTCACCAAGAGCCAATGAGTTAATCAATCAGATAAAAAAGACTTTATAAAAACCCAAGAAGAGAATTCAGAGAGATTCCAGGTTGGGGAACCAGAATTCTCAAACCCTGCTGGTATCAGAATTGCTTGTTGGTATTGGAAGCCTATACACACACACACACACACACACACACACACACACACACACACACAGGAATTGAGTCCAGGAACCCAAAGAGCAACACTTTACCAATAAGAAAAATACCAAAATAATTAAACAGTTGTAGTATATAATAGGTAAGTGATAGACCATTGGGAATAACTTGGTGAAGATACTAATAAAACTGCTTATCTGCAATTTTCTAAAGGCAGTTTATTCTTTTTAATAGCCTCAAACAAAATAAAACAAAACCACAAATTCTTAGTCTAAATCTGGCCTGGAATAGGCATCATCCAAAATTGTGGAAACTTGATAAGAGGTTGGGCTCAGTGACTGAATGAGTGAGCCTACTAGAGTAAGGTATGGGGGGGGGGGGATTTTGACAATGTAAAGCATAAAAGTTGTAATATTTTGGCTTAAAAGTCATCTAATAATATTTAGTTTAAAAGCAGAATTGTGTAGTGTATTGGAGTTCTCCAGAGAAACAGAATGAATATAGAAGTAAAGCCAAAATAAATAGATGAATAGAGATAGAGAGAGAGATTGATTTGTTATAAGAAATTGGCTCATTTGATTACAGAAGCTGAGAAGTCTCACAATCTGCCATATGCAAGCTGGAGACCCAGGAGAGCCAGTGGTGTGATTCCAGGCCTATCTGAAGGCCAAAGAACCAGAGGTGCCAGTGATGTAAGTTCTAGTACAAGGGCAGGGGAAGACTGATGCCGAGCAGGCAGAAAGGAAGAAAAGAAACCCTTCCTTCCTCTGCTTTTTGCTCTCCAAGACCTCGAAGAATGGGATGCTGCCCGCCCACGTCGGGGGGAGGCCCCCTACTTGCCACGTCCGCCTCATCTCATCCGGAAACTTCCTCCCAGGCACACCTAGAAATGGCGTTTACTCTGGGCACCTCATGACCCAGTCAAATTAACACATAAAATTAACCATCGCAAGTAGGACTTTACAGGCTTAAAGCACATTGTGTTCTTTCTCCTGAGAGATAATCCTAAAAACCAAAACAGAACAGAACAATTCTGCAAATGGATATCACTGCTTTTTCATATTACAGATGAGAAGACCAGCTCAGAAAGTTTGTCTTCCTGCTCTTATGTCTTAACTGTACCTTGGAATTACATCTTGTTCTAGCAGTGACCCCCCCCCAAACTGGAAGATTGGAAACAAAATACCTTTTTCAGAGGAATTGTATATTGCTCAGTAAGATGCAAAACTGTTATGAAACATGGAATCTTAAGCCTTTCCTACAAGAGTTTGCTCTGTATGGAGGCTGTGAAGAGATCTGGGTAAACTTAGGGCTATAATTTCATGTCCTAATCATTCCAGAACCACGAATCTCGGGCTCCCACACCTACACCAAGAAACCAAATGTATGTCAGGACTCTTCTGTAATGCTACATGGTTCTCCCTTAACAGAGCTCCTAACCCTAAAACCAGAACAAGGTAGACATACTTGTTTCCTAGGGCGACCACAACCAATTGCTATGAGCTCTGTAACAAAACAGAAATGAGTTCTTTCATGTTCTGGAGGCCAGAAGTCCAAGGTCAAGGTATTGAAGCCTCTAAGACAGAAAATGTCTTGGTCTCTTCAACTTCTGGTGGCTCCAGGCACTCCTAGCTTGTGGGTGCATAATGCCAGTCTCGACCTCTGTCTTTCCAGGCCCTTCTCCTCATCTTCTGCCACGCCTCTCTTCTGTGTCTCTCATGAAGGTATTTGTCAATGGATTAAGAGCCTATTCATGGAATGTAGGATGATCTCATCTTAAAATCCTTAACTTAATTACATCTGTAAAACCCTTTTTCCAAACAACATCACATTCTCAGATTCTAGGAACTAGAATATGGACATATATTTTGAGAGTGGCACCGTGCAACCCACCACAGTTCACTTTTGGCCCCCTAAAACTCACGTCTGTCTCACATATTCACTCTATCCCAATATCCTCGTCCAAACTCACTTCCCTACAGCATCAGCTCTGAGTCCCAAATCTCATCTAATTATAATCAGCACAAAAGTCCCAAATCCCATGACCTACATCAAGTATGGGTCAGATTCTGAGTGTGTTCTGCCCTGAAACAAAAGAGTTCTTTCTGTGGACACATAAAACAAGAAAACAAATTATTTGAATTTTAAAATATAATGATGAGATAGGTGTAACATTAGACATAAACAGGATAGACCTTCCCATTCCCAAAGAGAGTGAGGGGGGGGCAGTGGAAAGAATAAAGGGTCACCAGTCCCAGGTAAGTTTGAAATACATACTGAAAAGTTCTGTTAAGTCTCAGGACCTGGGAATAATACGGTGTATCTTAATGCTCTGTCCCCGAGACTCCAGAGGCTTCTATACAACCTGCAGGGGCTCTACCCTTGGAATCATTATTACTTTTTCCTGAAGGGTAGCATATGTTTGCAGTTGTAATTTCCTGCTTGAGTAATTTTGGAAGCTCAACAGCTTTCTCTCATTATGTCCTGTTTCTGTCCCTTTCAGTCCAAGTTAGCAGTGTTCCTGCTGAAATAACATTCTCAAAAACCATGTGGGTCCCTCGTGTATGTCACGAGAGTCCACAGCCTTAGATATTTTCTGGAAAACCCCATCACTTCTGTCTTCTCCTGAGATGATTGAGTATATCCTAATTGTTTGAGCAAAAGCTTATCCAGCCCTACACTTGGACTTCTCTCCAGAACACACTTCCTTAATAGTGAATTTCTTAATGTTCACATCCTTTGAAATCTGGAGAAGCCAAGAACTTCTGAAATCACCAAGTCTTGGCTCCTTTTTGCTTAACAGTTTCTTCCTTAATTTATCTCTTTCCTTTTACGTTTTACTAAGCAGAAAGAAAATAGCAGGCTGCATCTCCAGTACTTCGCTTGGAAATCTCTTCAGCAACATATTCAATTTCATCATTTACAGTTTGTTTTCTCCACAACTGCAGAACACAATGCAGCCAAGTTTTATGCCACTATATAACAATTCCTCCAGTTTTATATAAAATTCCTTCCGTTTCCAGTAATCTGTTCCTCTTTTCCTTCTGAGTCCTTACCAGAATCGCCTTTACTATCCACATTTCCACCAACAGTCTCCTCAAGGCAATCTAGACTCTTTCTAGTATGCACTCAAATTTCTTCGAGCCACAACCCATTATCCAGTTGTTACATACATGAGCCAAAGATGGCCTCCACATACTGTCTTCTTTGTTGTTTACTTCTTTTTTTTAAGATTTTATTTATTTATTTGACACAGAGAGATATCACAAGTAGGCAGAGAGGCAGGCAGAGAGAGAGGGGGAAGCAGGCTCCCCGCTGAGCAGAGAGCCCGATGCGGGGCTCGATCCCTGGACCCTGAGACCATGACCTGAGCCGAAGGCAGAGGCTTTACCCACTGAGCCACCCAGGCGCCACTGTTGTTTACTTCTTAACAGCAGGCTGAGACTCATTAGCCCCAAACCCCACCCTGTCAAACTCACATTTTACACAACCAATTGTTTCTTGCTTTTAAAGATTTTACTTCTTTGAGAGAGTGAGCAGAGAGGGAGAAGCAGACTACCCGTGAGCAGGGAGCCTGACGTGGGGCTCAATCCAGCTTGGATCATGATCCAAGCTGAAGGCCGACGCTTAACCCACTGAGCCACCCAGGTGCCCACACCACCAAGGTTTGCTACCCCATAATCTTGCTCATGCATTAGCCATAGATAAGATAATGACCCTAAACTGTGGCTGCTCTTCAGAACTCTCTGACCTGGAGAATCCTGTCGGGCTGCCATGTGACCTCATGTCTCCCAACTCCTGACCCTTAGAAGGTCCCTTGCACTCCCCCCTTTTGAATGGTGGCCCCCCACTCTGGCCTCTGGACAGTCTCATGCTCAAACCCACCAAAATGTTGCCCAAAATAAAAGCTGATTGTTAGTTAAGTCCGAGTTATTTTTTTTCTTTTATCAATCATCTTTTGACAGTAGTCTTTGCTTAATGCCAGGCCATGAGGATGTGCTTGTTTTTTTTTCAGTTTTCTAGATTTTGGCCTTACATTTAGAGCTGACCCATTTTGCATTAATATTGGTATATAAAATGTGAAATTTAGTTGTTTTCTTTTGGAGTTCCTTTTGGATATGAATATCCAATTTTTCTAACACTACATGTTGAAGAAACTACTCTTTCTCTATTTAAGAATTTTTGTACTTTTGCCAAAAATCAAATGGTTGCATTTGTGTGGATCTATTTCTATATCTCTGTCCTGTTCCATTGACCTACTTGCCTATTCTTTTGCCAATACCACACTGTCTTGATTACTGTAGTTTCACGGTAAGTCTAAAATTCAGGTACTATAAGTTCTCTAAATGTATTCTTCTTTTTCAAAGTTGTTTTAGCGACTCTATTTCCCTTGTCTTTCCATAAATACTTTACAAAATATCCCTCTGTAACTTTGACAATTGTCTTAGATCTATACATTAAGAAAAATTGATATTTTTCCTATAGTGAGTATTCTAATTCATAAATAAGACCTATTATTTAAATTGCATTTTCTTTTGTCAACATTTTTATTTTCAGCATGCAGATACTGCACAGTTCAGTTAGAATTATTCATAGGTATTTTCCTTGTCAGAAACTTCTTTAATTTTTAAAAAATTTTGATATCTAATTGCTCCTTGCTAGTATGCCATAGTTGTTTTGTGTGCTGACCTTTCGAAGATGTATCTAGTGACTTTGATTAGCTCATATATTTGCCCTAAAATTTTACTCTTTTTTAAAAAATTTTATTTATTTATTTGAGAAAACGAGACAGATCACAGAGGGAGAGGAAAGAGCAGGCTTGCCGCTGAGTGGAGAGCCCCATGCAGGGCTCCATCCCAGGACTCTGAGATCATGACTGAGCCAAAGGCAAACAGTTAACCAACTGAGCCACCCAGACGTCCCTTTCCTAAAATTTTAAGAAAAATTCCTAGAAATTACTTGTGTTGGAAATAATGTCATCTACGAACAAGGATAGTTTATTTCTTCCTTTCCACCCCATACATCTTTAATTTCTTTTCCTTGCCCTACGGAAATGGCTAGGACTGTCAGAATGGTATTCAATAGTAGTGAGGAAAGTGAACTTCCTTCCTTTTTCCAATCACCTAAATATTTGAGTGCAGCTCTTTCTGCCTATGGGTCCTATCCCCATACTTTAATAAAACTATCTTTTTTGCACAAAAACATCTCAAGAATTCTTTCTTGACGGTTCACTCTAGGACCCCACCCCACATCAAATCATATAATTTTGGTGCCCAACCCGCCAGCTGAGTCTTCTCGTCTGGACTCTGAGACTCTGCAAATTCGGAAGCCAGTATGCCCACTAACATGGCTTCTTTGTCCCGTGAACGTGTGGAAGACCTCCAACTTCTCTTCAAATGACAACGAAGGTCTGGAGGATGTCACTTGGCACGTGGAAGCTCTTGATAATACACAATCAAAGCCCTAAATGAAACTCAAAATAGCATTTCCCTATTAAACACTGAAGTAACGCAAATAGGTAAAGCAGTTTTACAAAATAAAACGGCATTAGACATTTTCATTGCTGCACAAGGTGGAACTTGTGCTATCATAAAAACAGGACGTTGTGTATATATTCCAGATCATCACAGAAATGTAGCAGGATTGCTAAAAGATAAATACTTGAACTGATGCTTTACATGATCTCTCTCTCTCCCTATCCTTTTGTGATTGGTTAAACTCCTGGGCTGGAAGAAAATTTTGATCAACTATCAAAGGCTTTTTTAATTGGGGTTTCTTTTCTCATATAAACCTTATTTTGTTGTTTTTCCCAGTATTTGGCTCTCCTCTCGTGCCAAGACTCCTTTACTGCATTTGGTAGCTCCTATATATACATATCTATATTCAGAAATCCTATATGTAGAAAAAAATATATATATATGAATTTATACGCATATATACAAGTTCTGCAACAGATCAATGTTGACCCATAGGTAGGGACATCTTTATGCCCCTATTCAGCAGGAAGAAGTCACAGAAGATAAGACCTTCCGCCCTCCACAACCTTAAAGATTGTTCCAGGGCGAATTATGTAGAGAACAAAGACAAAAGGAAATGTAGATAGAATTAAGTTTCCATACAACTTGTCATCCATTGACAAATACTTGAGACAGGCAGAAGATGACATTCCTCCAGGAACTCCCAACTCTCTTAAGGTTAATGTTTTGTTAAAGGCAGAAAAACAACCTCAACTTGACAATAATCAGGCCTCCGGGATTCCATAAATCTTCGTTAGCATATGAAAATCCTTTTGGACGCTTCCTTTATTTCTATCCTTCCCAACTTAAAAATGTGTAACCAATTACTCTTCACAATTCCAGTGCAGCTCTTTCTGCCCACAGATCCTGTCCCTGTGCTTTAATAAAACCATATTCTTTTATTTGCCCTGAAAAAAAAAAAACCATAGGAACATGCATTTTATCACCACCAAGTGCAATGTCACTGTAGATTATTTGTAGTTGTTTATAAAACGCTCTCCCCTATTCTTAGTTTGCAGAGCATTTTTAACAAAAATGTATGTTGAATGTTATCAGATACTCTTTCAGGATCGATTGATAAAATCATGTGGGTTTTCCTTTGTGAGGTTGTTAA
The DNA here is from genome assembly GCF_030435805.1 of Mustela lutreola. Lineage (NCBI taxonomy): Eukaryota > Metazoa > Chordata > Mammalia > Carnivora > Mustelidae > Mustela > Mustela lutreola. The sequence continues at coordinate 2,946,139 of NC_081290.1, read as the reverse complement.
TATGGTAGATTAAACTGATTAGTTTTCAAATACTGAAACAGCCTTGCATTCTTTGGATAAACTCCATTTTTCTTTAGTATCATTTTCATTTTAAATATTGCTGGATTCAATTTATTGATATTTTACTGGGGACTTTATGTCTATGTTCATGAGGGATATTGATCTGTGAGATTTTTTCTGTATTGCCTTTGTCTTGGTTTCGTATTTTGGTCTCATAAAATGAACTGTGATATATTTCCCTCTTGTCTATTTTCTGGAAGAAATTGCATAGAATTTCTGTTATATTTTCTTTAAACATTTGGTATATTCACCAGTTAAGCCGTATAAGCATAGAAATTTTTTCAAATGACTTTTTTGTTCTACACTTGATCTTAGCCAAAAGGCCGAGAAGCGATGACTTTTTAGTTCTTATTGTTGATTGCTGTGAATTCAGCTTCTTTAGTAGGTATAGGACCTCTGGGTATTCATTCCATCTTGGGTGAGCTTTGGTAGTTTATGGTTGTCATTGAATTGGCATTTCATCGAATCTCATGGATTTGTCACGTTTTTTATAGTATTAGCTTAGTATCCTTTTATCATCTAGAGTCCGCAGTTATATCTCTTCTTCCATTCGTGATATTAGCAATTTCTGTCTTCTCTTTTCTTCGTCAGTCTTGCTAGATCCTTCTCAATTTTATCAACCTTTTCAAAGAACCAGCTTGTGTTTCATTGATTATTATCGCCCTCGAACCGCAAGGACGACAAGAAGCCCCAGTTCAGATGTATCTTCTCTCCCTTTATTTCCGCCAGTCTACACACTTATATAGGTTTACATGACCAATGAGCGAGCAGGGTACAGGAGGGAGCAAATCAGGCTGCGCACCTAAACGAACAACTTCACTAGCAACCAATGCTGTTTACTTCCTCTTTGGGCGTTCCGCTTAGTCTCAGGAGGCAATCCTAACCTGGCAACTAGCCAGGCGCCATCTTTTAATGGCGGAAGCTGCCCTGGCCAGGGGCCCGCCTCCCACATCTCCCCCTTTTTTCTTTTATGGCAGGGATCGTGCCTGTCTTAGGTTGTCAGTGGCGGGGAATATCCTTACCCGTCATCAGACGGCAGATATCAATGATCTGCGTCCTGTCTTAGGTTGGTATATTTCCCCCACCAATCTTACCCGTCGTTGACTACCGATCCAGCATACTTAGCCACACTTGGGGGGATGTTCCAGCCTCAATGGCTAACAAGGCCTGCACCATGGCTTGCTGTTGCCTAGGTTGCTGTCACCTCCAAATTTGCAGTTTCCTTACTAGCAGAATCAAGCCCACCACGAGGATTGTCATCAGACCAATTACGCTAGCCCATTGTTTCGTAAAGGTTAACACATCTTGCAATGTTTTGATTATCGCTGGGAGGGTTGCAAGCTCAACTCTGGTGTTATTTATCCTTGTTATGCCTAGTAGCAGGTGCTGAGTAGTTTTGGAATTCTGCGGACTAATTCCCCCGCAAGTATTGGCAGAGCTGTCGGGAGACATTCTGTAAGTCACTCATATTAGTATAGGCTATGGGAGTTACACAAATTGCCAGGAAGGGTACTATACATCCCAGTCCCAATAGGGCCCCCCATATGTCCACTTGTTCTTGAACCAAATCCACTCTCTGGTTGACTATCAGGATTCCTGCTTGCAGATGTGCATTGATCTGAGTCTGTGTTTGAAGGGAAGCCACCGTTCCTTCTGCAAGGGTGTTCACAGCTTCCGCAGTGGGTATAGTTGCAGCAAGCGAGACTGCTGCTGCCGTGGCAGCTGCTGTAGATATAGTCAATGCTGTCACAATGGCGGCTGTGATACCAAAATCTCTCTTCTTTCTGGATAGCACCACCGGTAACCTGTCCTCTGGAATGGAAACTGGGATAGGAACACGGGTAGGGATACGCATAATCACAGCCAGCTTGAAGGCCGTGACATTCCAGCACTGGGAAAGATAGCAATTCTTAGTGCAATTCAACGTATCATTCAGCTCGCTAGCATTTGTTACGAGGAAAAGGAACGGTGGCGAGACGCATATAAGAACAGTTGAGGAATTTGCCACCATTTAACATGGACAATTGTATCCTGTAAAGGTATTATTTTTATAAGTAGGAAAGCGTGGAGTGAATGTAAAGCTATGCATTTCATTGATGTAAACTGAGCGCAAGGTACTCTGACATCCAGACCACTCCGGTGGCCATACCCTGTTATTGGTGCACCTGGGCAACTTAAAAGGTTGATATGGCCCCGAGGCATTAATAGGTTTCACAGGGGCCAAACCCTGGATCACAGGTGGTCCCATTGAGGTATGTTTAGCAAGCCTTCATCTAGGAACCATGGAGCCGCCTTTTCCACTTATTCAAAAAGGCCCGAGCAGTTTTTGCTTTTAGTGGAGTTCCATTGGCTTTCAGCAGGTCTTTTAAAGACCCTTCCAACCGCACTTTAGATACTTCAGATCCCATTATGAACACACAGACAACAGACGCGGACGTTAAAGACACTAGCACATTAACTTTTTACACGCATATATTTTACTCCCCGCTTTACCGCGGAATTCCCACTTTTGAACGTGGCTACTGTCCCCGCTTACCTGCGGACCCTTACTCCCCGCTTTCCTGCGGATTACCTTGCAAGATTCCTTTATTTAGTTCCCGGGTGCCAGCGCCATTTATCACCCTTGACCCGCAAGGACGACAAGAAGCCCCAGTTCAGATGCATCTTCTCTGTCTCTATTTCCGCCAGTCTACACACTTATATAGGTTTACATGACCAATCAGCGAGCAGGGTACAGGAGGGAGCGAATCAGGCTGCGCACCTAAACGAACAACTTTGCTAGCAACCAATGCTGTTTACTTCCTCTTTGGGTGTTCCGCTGAGTCTCAGGAGGCAATCCTAACCTGGCAACTAGCCAGGCGCCATCTTTTAATGGTGGAGGCCGCCCTGGCCAGGGGCCCGCCTCCAACAGATTATATTTTATATTTTTAACTTCTTTTATTTATATTCTTATCTTCATTATTTTCTTCTGCTTCTTTTGGGTTTATTTTTCCTTTTCTAGTTCAAAATGGAAGTTTAGATTATTGATTTGAGATCTCTCTTCTTTTTAAATATAAGCATCTAAAGTTATAAATTTCTACCTAAGTACTACCTTAGCTACATTCCACAAATTCTGTTCTCTATTTTTATTTTCTTTCATTTCAAATACTTTCTATTTCTCCTAAAATTCCCTATTTGAATGTATAGGCTGTTTTGACACACATTTAAATTCTAAGTGTCTGTTAACTTTCTAATGTTTGTTTCTGGCTTACTATCTTTCTGATATCTGGTTTTTGCTTGGTATGGTCAGAGAACATACTTAAGATAATTCTGATTATCCTAAATTTGTCAACTTTATGTTCTAGGATATGATGTAATTTAGTGAGTGTTCATGTGCATGTGGGAAGAGATATTTCTACTGTTGTTTAGTCAAATGTTCCATAAGTTAAAATTAAATCTAGCTGTTTGATGATGATGTTCTATTACTCTACAGCTATGCTGATTTTCTTTCTACTCATTCTACTATTAATATTAGAGGAAGTTTTAGGTCTCCAATGAAACTGTAGTAACTGTCTATTTGTCCTTTCAATTCTGTCAGTTTTATGTAATGTAAAGCAACATTATTAGGTGCATGCAGATTTAAGATTATTATGAATTATTGGTAATGTGTCCTTTTGATTATTATGCTAAATAATCATTTTTTATCCCTGGTTCTGTTTTTAGCTATGAAATCTATGTGAGCTACTCATGTAGCCATTAAGCTTTCTATTGATTAATGTTTGCAGACATTACTTTTTATCTTTTTAATCTATACATATTATTATATTTGCAATGATTGTTTTGTAGACAGCACAAATTTGGTCCATGGTTTCTTCTTTTTCTTTTTTCCTTAATCCATTCTGGCCATCTCTGCATTTTCTACTGTTATGTTTAGACCATTTACATTTAATGCACTGAATAACGTGTTTGCATTTAGGTCTACCATTTTATTATTTCTTTTTTGTTTATTTATCTGGCTTGTGTTCCTCTGTTTTCCCTTTCCAGGCTTATTTTGGGTTATGTTAACATTTTTGGGTATTCATTTCAATTTATCTGCTATGTTTTTCGCTATGTTTCTCTTTGCATAGCTTTTTAGCAACTGCTCTAAGAATTGTACCATAATCAGTCATCTTTTCACAGAACGAGTATTTCACCAGCTGAAGCTGAATGTAGCACAAGTGTCCACCACAAGTGTCTCTTCACTCTCTTCCACAATGGAAACCCCATCTGAAAATTTCCTTACTTCCAGTGTTTTGAGTTGTGGTAAAATATATATAACATAAAATTTGCCATTTCAACAGTTTTTAAGTGTACCATTCTGTGGAATTAAGTTCAGTCACATTGTTGTGCAATCTTTATCAACAGAAGTTTTCATCATCCCTACATGAAACTCTGTACCCATTAAACTTCCCTACCTCCCCCACCCCTGACTACTTTCTTCAAGAATTTGACTGCTCTAATTACTTATATATAGTCACAGGATATTTGTTCTTTTAGGTCTGGCTTATTTCCCTGGCGTAAGTTTTCAAGATTCACCTGCGTTGTGGCTGTATCAGTACGTCATTACTTTTTAAGGCTAAATGTCATTCTACTCTGTGACTATAAAATAATCTGTCTATCCACTCATCAGTTCATGAACATTTGGGTTGTTCCCACTTTTTAGCTGCGATGAATAATTCTGCTTTGAGTATGTTTACACAAGTTTATGTGTGGATATATGTTTTCAACAGTCTTGAATGTATATCTAAGAATAGAATTGCTGGATGACCTGTGTGACTCTATTTAACTTTCTGAAACACTGTCACATATTTGCCAACACTTGTTATTGTCTGCCTTTTTTACTATAGTTACACTAGTATGTATGATGTGTATTTCGTTACAGTTTTCATTCTCATTTCCCTAATGCGTAATAATGCTGAGCATCTCCTCACGTGTCTGTTGATGACTTTTCTATCTTTTTTAGAAAAATATTTATTCAGATCAATTGGCCAATCTTTTATTGGGTTATTTAACTTTTTATTACTAGGCAGTAAGAGTTCTTTCTATATTTGAGATACAGGACCATTCCTAACCAGATAGATGGTTTGCAAATTCCCAATTAATTTTTTTTCTTTGGTTGTGATTTTTTTTTTCAAAAAAAAAAAAAAAAAAAGTCCCTGTTCAAATTTTATTTGGCATTTTAGTTGGTATGACACTTAGTTGGTTGCATGATCTTTTTACATTATATGGCAATGTACACAATGTACATATTCTGACATATATGGTATACAAAATAAGATCCTTTGGAACAGTTATGAACAATACATGCAATAATGAATTTATACATTGGATCTGAGGATGTGACTGAATGGAAAAAGATGGACTAGGCAGCATGCTGGGTGTTGAGTGAAGGAATCAGAAGTCATAGAACACACAGGAAATATGATCTGGTTTGCAGAGCAACTGCAGCATACACAATATTGGCAGTGGTGCTTCTGAGATGAACCCATTTAGGACTACAAAGACAGGTATCATCCAGCATTAGGATATAGCTTCAGGGTTTGATTTACATTCCTATTTAGAACTTCAGGAAACTGATGTTTTTTTCTTAGGCCATTTTAATATTCCTTGAGTAACAGATCAGATAATAAGGACAATGTACACAACCTCCAATGAAAATGCTGTTGTAGTATAGACAGTGAAGTGGTACAGTAGAAAACTTTAAAACTGCAGCTCCTTTTGGATCCCCCGGAGTGTATCTTCTTCAAACAGGCCTCTTCCTCAGGAGTTAGAGTCACCTTCACAACATCTGAAATTCCATTCTGTCCCAAGATGTAAGGAACACTAAGGAAATATCATCTTTTATTCCAAAGAGACCCTTAATCATGGTGGAAATTGGATGCACCCGCCTAAGATTCTTCATTATACTTTCTGCCAAAACTGCCACAGTCCAATGGCCCAGGAAATGTAGTCTCTCAGTTTGATCACCTCATCGGCACTGTCAACAATCTGTTTGTGACCCCCTTTCCACTGTTCCTTATCTGCATCAGTGCCTAACTCAGGGGGCAGTTTCTTCAGAGAGACACCAGCCATCTGGTGGTAAACCAACGTTTACTCCACTCCATACAGGCACACTGGAGTCACTGTGCTCCCCAAGTATCCACCCATGACAGCTTAATGGGTGAACTCCCAGCCTTTCCCCCATTAGGTAACAGAACTGGGCTGAATCCAGATTGCAACCACTTCCAATAATATGGTTTTGGGGAAAGCCACTTATCTTCCAAGCCTCACAGGTCAAGACATCCACTGGATTGGAAACAACAAGCAAATTGCAGTTTGGGCTGTATTTTATGATATTAAGAATGATAACTTAAAGAGGTTCATGTTATGCTGGACCTAATTAAGACAGCTTTCTCCTTCTTGCTGACATGACCCAGCTGTGATAATAACCAGCTTGGAATTTGCAGTCACATCATAGTCTTTGCCAGAGACAATTTTTGGTGTTCTAAGGAAAATGCTGCCATGCTGGAGGTCCATCATCTTCTCTTTTGTCCCCCATGACATCAACAAGAGCAAGTTCATCTGCTAGGTCCTTCATTAAGATACTGATGGCACAAGCCATGCCAACAACACCAACCCCAACAACTGTAATCTTATTTTGGGGAGTATGTTCTTCCTTAAGATTTTGAATCAGCTGATCTTTGAGAGTTGCCATTTTGGACTTAGAACTAAAAGGAATCGGGAGTGCACGTTGGGCAGGCCAGGGTCAGCAGTGCTTGAGACTGGACCCCAACTTGGCGGCAGCAGCTCTGACTTGGTTGTTTGTGATTTTGGAGTCATGTCATAGAATCCTTTGCCAAATTGAAGGTCATAAAGATTTTAACCCTCTATTTTCTCCTAAAAGTTTTCCAGTTTTTGCTCTTACATTTAGGTCTCTGATCCATTTTTAGTTAAATTTGGTATATGGTGTTATATTGTAAGGAATAATTATGTAACTTAAAATGTTTTGAGATTTGGGGGAGTTTTTGTTTTTGTTTTAGAGAGGGAATGAGAGTGAGAGAGAGGCAGAGGGTGAGAGAGAATCTCAAGTAGGCTCCAGGCCCGATATAGAGTCCAACATGGGACTCGATCCCACAACCCCAAGATCATGACCTGAGCCAAAATCAAGAGTTGGATGCTCAACTGATTGAGCCACCTGGGTGTCCGAAGACGTGTACATCTGATGATCGATTAGGTACAGACAGAAAATAACACCACAGAGAGGTGTATAAACTTGAAAAAGATTTCTTACACTCATAAAACCTAGAGGAAGACAGGACACACCACTCAGGGGGCTATACAGAAGTAGCTCGCACAGAACTGGCTCACCCAAGCAGGTTTTTATTTTTCTTCAAACACACAGAATGTGGTATCCCATAGGCTTCTGGCCTCCACTTTTTCTGCTGAGAAATCAGCTGTTATTATTATTGGAGTTCTCTGATAAGTGAGTGATGAGTCATTTTTCTTTTTCTGTCTTTAAGATTTTCTGCTTTCCTTTGACTTTCAACATATTTACTAGGATGTATCTACTTACTGGTCTCTTTTCAACTATTCTTCTCTTCTCATTTATTCACTGAGCTTCCTGGATGTGTAGGTTATTAATTTTCAATAAATTTGGGGATTTTTCGGCTATTATTTCTATTTTTTCTTCCCATTTATTCTTCCTTCTGGTACTACTACTACTACACACACATTAGTTTACTTCATGCTGTCCAATACTTCTCTGAGGCTCTGTTGATTTCTCTTCTTTCTTTTTTCTCGCTGTTCATCAGCTTGAATAGACCATAAATTCATATTCAAGTCCGCTAATCATTTCTTCTGCCAGCTCAAATCTATAGCTAAGCCTCTCCAAAGAATTTTTTACCTTAGTTATTTCACTTCACTTTTGAACTCCAAAGTTTCCAACTTTTTTCTATCTCTAATAAATCTCTCTCTCTCTCTTTATATTCTCTATTTCGTGTAACATTGGCATTACACTTTACTTCAGTCATAGTTTCCTTCAGCTCTGTGAACTAGTTATAATGGTTATTTTAAATATTTTTCTGTTAAATCTGACATCTGGTAATTTTCACAGGTATTTTCAGGTGCCTGCCTTCTTTCCAGTATGTAGGTCATACTTTCCTATTCCTTTTCAGGCCCTATAGTTTTTTACTGGGAACTAAACAGTTTACGTACTGTACTGTAGCGATTCTGAGCATGAGGCTCCTGCCTCAGGCTTGTCACCCTTATCCCCCCCCCACACACACACACTATTAAGTCTCTGATGCTCTGCGGTCAGGGAGGCACAGCCTCTGGTCACTCTAGGATGACAATGGTACTAGTAAAATTATCTCCACCCTTTCCTGACAACAGCTGTTGAGCTCTAATAATTCCCAGTATATTGTCCTAATGTTTTCAATACTGCCCTCATATTTTCCATAAAAACTGAAAAAACAACCCTAAAATTTGTATGGAACTACAAAAGACCTTGAATAGCCAAAACACCTTGAGAAAGAGAACAAAGCTGGAGGCATCACACTTCCTCATTTCAAACTATGTTACAAAGATGTAATAATCAAAACAGTATGGCAACAGCATAGAAACAGACATATAAACCAAGAGAACTGGAATAAAGAGCCCAAATGTAAACCAATTAATCTCTGACAAAGCTGCCAAGAACACACAGTGAAGAGAGGACAGTCTCTCCAATAAATGATGTTGACAAAACTAGATAAATAAGAGAATGAAATGGGCCACTAACTTACACCACTCACAAATATTAACTCAAAATGTATTAAAAATTATATGTAAGGGGAACCTGGGTGGCTCAGTGGGTTGGGCCTCTGCCTTTGGCTCGGGTCATGATCTCAGGGTCCTGGGGTCAAGCCCCGCATCAGGCTCTCTGCTCAGCGGGGACCCTGCTTCCCCCTCTCTCTGTCTGCCTACTTGTGATCTTTCTCTCTCTCTTTCTCTCTGTAAAATAAATAAATAAAATATTTTTTAAAAAATTTAAAAAATTATATGTAATATCTGAAACTTTAGACTGTCTGGAAGAAAACATAATGAAAAATATTCCTGATGTTAGTCTTGGCAATGATTTTTTTGGACATGACATCAAGAGCAGAGGCAAGAAAAGCAAAAAATAAGCAAGGGGGAACTATACCAAACTAAAAATCTCTGCACAGCAAAGAAAATAAACAAAAACATAAAAAGGCATCTTATGTAATCAGAGAAAATATTTGCAAACCATCTATCTGATGTGTAATCAACATCCAGAAAGATAAGGAACTCCTAAAATCGAATAGCAAAAGAATAAACAACCTGATTTAAAAATGCAGAAAAGACCTGAGTAGACAGGTACTCAAAAAGATGCTGAAAGACAAACATATGAAAAGATGTTCAACATCACTAATCATCAAAGAAATGGAAATCAAAACCACAATGAGATACCACCTCACACCTGTTAGGATGGCCATTATCCAAAGAGAAGAGATAACAAGTATTAGCAAGGATCTGAAGAAAAGGCAACCCTGTACGTTGTTGGTGGGGACATAAATTGTATAGCCATTGTGGGAAACAATATGGAGGATCCTCAAAAAATTAAAAATAGAACTACCATAAAATCCAGCAATCCCACTTCTAGATATATATCCGGAGAAAACAGAGTCGGTACCTTGGAAGATAATATGCACTCCCATGTTCACTGCAGTATTACTCATCATAGCTAACATGTGGAAACAACTAGAGTCTCCGTCAATGGGTGAACTGATCAAGAAAATGTGGTACACAGACACACACTCAGACACACACATGCACACAGTCGGAATATTATTCAGCCATAAAAAGAAGGAAATACTGCCACTTTTGAAATGAGGAACCTAGAGGATATTATGCTAAGTGAAATAAACCAGAAGGGAAAGACACGTACTACATAATTTTACATAGATTGTTTAAAAATGTAATCAGAGAAAATATTTGCGAGCCATCTATCTGATCCTAATTATCAGGGCACTCCACATTGGGTGTAGAAATTACTTAAAAATAAAATCTTATAAAGAAAGGGTTCCTGAGTAACTCAGTCAGTTATGTGTCTGAACTTTGGCTCAGGTCATGATCTAAGGGTCCTGGGATGGGGCCCCACATTGGGCTCCTGCTCGCCGGGCTCCTGCTCGCCGGGCTCCTGCTCCCCGGGCTCCTGCTCGCCGGGGACTTTGCTCGTCCCTCACCTCTGCCTCTTCCCACGCCCACTCAGGCTCACTCTCTAATAAATAATCTTTTTAAAAAAATTAGTTAAATAAATAAAAATTAAATAAATTTAAAAGGTCAAACTAATGGAGACAGAATGGAATGGGGGTCACCAGGGGCTGGGGTGGGGAGGCAGGGAGGTGGGAATAGGGAGATGTTGGTCCAAGAATACAAACTTAACAGTTATAAGATGAATACTTTGAGGATCCCCTGCATAGCCTGGTGAATACAGTTAATAATACTGTATGGTATACCTGAAATTTGCAAAGAGGGTAGATCTTAAGTGTTCTCACCGGTAGAAGAGGTAATAAATGTATTAATTAACTTGATTGTGGTAATCATTTCACAATGTACATGTTTATCAAGTCATCATATGCTATAAATATATACAATTTCATGTGTCAATTATAACTCAATAAAGCTGGAAAAAAGGAAAAACAAAAAAGAGTTCCCAGCAGCAGACTTCCTCCACAAACTAATCCAATCCTACTGTGGCTCCTTGGAAAGAACTGTTTCTGAGATCAGTATTTGATATTTGTACTAATCCCAAAAGGACTTCTCCCAACGCTTTCATTCTGCAGCTCATTCCCACGAACTAGCTGGCTTACAGTCTCAGCTACACTAAATACCCTTCCAGGCGCCTCTCATCACAACTCACACAACAGACACTTTGTCTGTCTGTCTGTCTGTCTGCTTGTTTGCAGTGGTCTCTGTATCTACCCCGTGGCTGGAGCCCACAGCCCCGAGATCCAGGGTCCCGCGCTCCACCAACTGAGCCAGCCAGGTTCCCCACAGCTACACTGCTCTCTCAAGCAGCCCTTAGGTTTAAACTTCCACCACTTCATGACCGGCTTCTCCCGCCTCCACCCGCAGGCAGAATTTCTGAGCCCGGGCTCTGAGGGCAGGAACAATGACCAGCCTCTGGGTGACACTGGTACTCTAGGAGACGAGTGCTTGGTGGGGTTGGAGGGCAGCAGTCCGCTCAGCTTCCTCTCCTGGTATGGAATCTCTGCCTCTAAGACTGAGGGAAGGGCTCTGGGGCCCCAGGATTCCCAATACACCACACCCAACCCAAAATCAACGGTCTCTTCCCCAACAAAGGGTTGGGCTTGAGAAGGAAGCTCTGACCTCCCCCCACACTCATCCGAGCTAGCCTCAGCAACCGACAGCCAGGGGCCGGAGGGGTAAAGCAGCCACCTTGCTCCTATTGCAGAGAAGATCCTCCCGTTGGGGGCTGCAGGATAAAGCCCGCCCGGTGCTGTCTATTGTCGGCTGCAGCAGCCTGAGTTGAATCTGTGCCCCAGTGAGCTGGGAAGAGACAGCAGGGAAGTGGTCTTGGTTCACATGTCACGGTTTCATCCATCGTATCAAATTTTTATGGAGTTTCTTGCACAGACCTTTCTTAATTTGCTGTTTGCCTTTAGGACGACTTCTAGAGGCTTTAAAAGACTTTTTTTTTCTTTTTAAAGATTTTATTTATTTGTCAGAGAGCACACAAGCAAGGGAAGGAGCAGGCAGAGAGAAGCAGGCTCCCCACTGAGCAAGGAGCCCCATGCGGGGCTCGATCCCAGAACCCTGAGATCACGACCTGAGCCGAAGGCAGACCTTTAAGTGACTGAGCGGCCCAGGTATCCCTAAATGACTTTTTTTTTCTTGTATATATATAATTTTCACTAGTTTCACTGGGGGCTGGCTCAGCAGAGCTCCCCAAGCTATCATGCTGGAAGTTGGCCTGTTTCGGTCAACTGTACTGTTTGGTTATATACAGTAATATACGAGTTATATACAATAATTCATCCTTACTTCTCACTAACTTTTCTAGAGTTAACTTGTTTCTCTCCATTAAAACAGTGACTGCCAATTTTATATCAGTACTCTCCACTTCTCAAAGTCTTCATTTCTAGAAATTCAGAAATGAGGCTTTTGTTTATGTTAATATCTGGAGTGAACACTCAAGATTCTGATACTAGTTATGATATGTATCTAAAATGAGGAAAGAAGCATGTTTCTCCACCACGGTCCTTGTTCGTCATTTTATCTATGGGATTATTAAGGTTTAGGAGGAAAGGACCACTGGGAAGGCAAAGTTGGAAAGAGGAAGTTACTTCAGTTTGAAGCCCACATAGACGCTGAACTCTAGGGAAGGCATTAGAATGACTTCCTGTTGCTGTGGGATTAATGTGTTGGGAGGTAGTCACCTTTTGCTGAAGTCTGGCTGGCTTCCTTGAAAATAACAGTCAGCAAGTGACTAACCAGGCCTAGCAAGACTGATCCTGACACAGGAAGCCACAAAATGATGGAAGACCTGGGGATGCCCAGAGGAAGTTGGTAGGGCGTACTCTCAAATTCTTCCCTGTCTTGGTTTACAAAGCCTGCCAAGACCTCTGGAAATCTCTCATGAGTGCTGGTCAGGACCTTTCAGCCAAAGAGCTCTGAGAGATGATGCTTCAAAACTTGGATGCTTAGGTTTACAAAGCCTGCTAGGTGTTTCTTTGTTTTGTTTTAAGATTTTGTTTATTTATCTGAGAGAGAGGCAGCGCATGAGCATATGGAGGAGGCAGAGGGAGAGGGAGATGCCCTCTGTGAGCAGGGAGCCTGACCTGACGCAGGGCTCCATCCCAGTACCTGGGATCATGAATGGGGCCAAAGGCAAACGCATAACTGACTGGGCCGCCCAGACACCCCTAAAGCCTGAAAGTAAGTTTTTACTTTCAGCTGGAATTGTGAATTCGCGAGCTGTTTGCAGAGAGGGTTCTTGAAGAGTCTATTACGAGTAGGAATAGTTGTTTGCGAGTTTGACGCCATTGTCGCCCTGAGATCCACTCTCCACCCTTCCAGGCCTAGTTCTGAGTCCTCAGAAGCTGACCCAGGCAGGTTCGGCACCGTTCCAACACCTGACCGCCTAGTTTCCAGGTGGGTTTAGCCGATGTTAGACAGACACAAGAAACTGGAAAGTTGGGGAAGAGAGAGGTCAGCATTCTTCCTTGCCTCCGCCTTGCCCTGCGGCTGCCTCTCCCGCAGCAGCTGGATCTCTGTGGCTCTCACCAAGCCCCTCCTTCCAGGTTCCAGGTCTTACTGAGCCCCAGAAACACCAACCGCTTTCCCAAGAGCTTCTTGCTAAACTGCTTCTGAGTGCTTCGTGTCTCATTTATTCCCACTACCATGCCCATGTGTTTGTAAAGAGTCCCTTCATTTGGACCGAATTCTGCTTCCTTCTGGGTCCCTATTGATTACTACATCTAAAAATCTATGTGTGGTCTTATTTCTAAGCCTCACCACAACCCTGCCAGACTTTACTAACATTATTACACATTTACAGGTAAGGACACTTGATTCAGACAAGTAAAATGCCCAAAGTCACACATCTAGTAATCCAGAGTTGGGATTAAAACAGTAGTCCTAATAAAAGCTACTTTCCTTATTTCATTTAAATTGGTACACAGGGGCACTGGGCTGGTCCAGTCAGTCAAAGCCTCCGACTCTTGGCTTCCGCTGGTCTGATGGTAGCTTCATGAGATGGAAACCTCACTGGGCTCCATGCTCAGTGCAGCCGGTTTGAGTTTCTCTGTTCCTCTCCCTCAGCTCTTCCCCTCCTCAGTCACCCGCCTGCACTCTCTCTCTCTCAAAGAAGTAAATAAATCTTTATCTTTTTAAAATATTCTATTTATTTGTCAGAGAGCACACAAGCAGGGGGGCAGCAGACAGAGGGAGAAGCAGGCTCCCTGCTAAGCAAGGAGCCTGGTGCGGGGCTTGACCCCAGCACTCTGGAATCATGAACTGAGCCAAAGGCAGATGCTTAACTGCTTAACTGACTGAGCCACCCAGGCGCCCTAAATAAATTTTTTTTTAAGATTTTATTTATTTGACAGAGAGAGAGAGAGATTACAAGTAGGCAGAGCAGCAGGCAGAGAGAGAAGGGGAAGCAGGCTCCCCGCTGAGCAGAGAGCCCGATGTGGGGCTCAGTCCCAGACCCTGGGATCATGACCTGAGCCAAAGGCAGAGGCTTAACCCACTGAGCCACACAGGTGCCCCAATAAGTTTTTAAGTAAGTAAGTAAATAAGTAGTTGTAAACAAATTCTACTTCCATTTTCCCCGAGTTTATTTAAATAAAAGTCAGATTTTATGTCACCTATTTCATGACTATGTTAAGCTTGAGCCCTTATTCTGAAATAGAATTTGATGAAATTCACAAAGAAACTGTTAAATTCAAACACAAGTATCCCTAACTGATAAGTTTCAATGACTATAGAGAGAAAAAAAGATTCTTACTTAAAACAATGATAAAACTTGAGAATCTGCTCTGGCCTGGTGCTAACATTAAGTCTTCTTTGCCTTCAATTTTTTGGCAGACACCCCGGGCTATAAGTCAATAACTATTCCTAATTCCCTTACCCTATCTTTTTGCACTTTGAGAACCAGTTCCCCCAGAGTGTTTTGTAGTTATCTGTGGCTAGGTGACTCAGGTCACCTGAAAAATGTTTCCAGGTCACCTGGAAAATGTTAAGTTTTTCTTTTACTGATAAAAGGAAAGAATTATTTTTCTTTGCTCCTGTCCCCTAATGCATACTTAGAACAATGGTGTGATGTCTGGAATTACAGCAGTCATCTTGTGCTCACGAACCAGTATAAGAATGCCCCAAATATTTCATAGCATGTACTTATACTGGAAAGAATATTATCATTTTATACATTATATATGAGTACACATTCAATAAAGAGCTGTTAGACTTAACTTAAAAACGTCATTCTGCAAACCCTCAAACCTCTGAGTTTTGTTATTGCTTTATTAAATACTGGCTGGATAAAAAGAGTATTTATAAAATATATGTATGGCATAAAGAAAAAAATACACTGACCAGCTAGGCAATCATCACCCAGCCTAAGAAAAAGGACAACTCAGAGGCAAGCTTTATCCTAGATTTAACGTTTATCCATCTTTTGCCATTTTAATAATCCCCTTTGCTTTCTTTTGTTCATCTTTATCCCTTCTGAAAGGCTAGAAATTAAGACCTTTAGCTTTTTTTCTCCGTGCATGTTGCTAATATATGAAACACTGTGGTCCCAACACACTTCGTGTTTGCAAATCCAGGAGGCAGCCTGCCGGCTCCCTCTCTTCTCAAATTACAAGGCAAGGAGTGTGGTGCAGCGTTAGACCCGCAGGTTGCAAGGTCATCAGAAGACTTGAGGAGGGTCACGGTTCACCTTCTCAGAGCTAGTTAGAGGAACAGGTACACACGGGATGCCTGGGGGGTCTTACCGTTGGGGTGGGGGGGTGTGGCCTCTGTATTCAGGGAACAAACTTTGGGGTTTCCAGAGGGGTTCTCCGCCCCTCCCTCCGCTCAGTCCTAGGCAGGCGGACCCGGCCCAAGCCTCCCTCCGGATCCCGCATACGCTT
This sequence comes from Mustela lutreola, assembly GCF_030435805.1. Classification (NCBI taxonomy): domain Eukaryota; kingdom Metazoa; phylum Chordata; class Mammalia; order Carnivora; family Mustelidae; genus Mustela; species Mustela lutreola. The sequence continues at coordinate 2,930,423 of NC_081290.1, read as the reverse complement.
TCTCGCTAGACGACTCTCCGCGCCGCCATCTGCTCCGGGGGCACCTGCGGGGCGCCCCGCCTCCCCAGCCCCGCTTCCAGCCCTTCCTGTCGCAGCACATCGTCTCCGCGGCCCCGCGCCAGGGTGGCAGGAGCCGTCCGCGGGCGCGCGCGGGGCGGGCAGCGAGCGCGGGGCGGGCAGCGGGCAGGGGGCACCCGGCAGGGCTGCGCACGCGGCGAACCGGGCCCCGCGCCGTCGAGCGCCGTCCGCGCCCGCCAGATGCGCCGCGGGGGGACGCGCCAGCACTCCCGCACGACGCCGGCCACCGCACGCGCGACCGCGGGGCAGGGGCGCGGGTCTCCTGCCGGGGGTGCGGCGGGTCTGGTTCCGTCTCGGGTCTCCCGCCCCCACCCGCACCCCAGTCGGCCCCCACAGCCGGCCGGGACCGCGGCCCAGGGCGTGCGGGAGCGCTCGTTCCCGAACGGACGGGGTGGGGGGGGCGCTCCCCTGGCTCTCTGCCAGGTGCGTCACGCGTCCCCTTCCCCCGCGTCTGCCCCTCCCCCTCCCCCGGCTCCCGACGCGGTTTTCCCTTCGAGAACTGACCACACCGGCGGGGCCTGCGACGACACGGGAGGAGGATCCGCACTCGCTACCCCCGTGTCCGCAGGTGCCCGTCGCCACCCCCCCTCAGCATCCCCGGCAAACGCGCTGTTGCCCCCGGGGGGACCATCAGCGCCCGGAGCCCCCGCCGGACGGGACGGCTCGCTCAGGGGGGACGGCCGAGGCGCGAGGACGGGGACGGAGAACGCGTGCGACCGCGGCCCGGGGCCCCCACGGCCCTCCACGGCGCGTCCCGGGAGGCGGGGGGAGTCGCCCCGTCGGCGCCCGCGCTTCCCGCACTGCGCGCCGCCCCCGCGCCGAAATCGGGCGGCTCGACCCGCCGACCTCCGCGGCCCCCGCGCCGGCTCCGCCCGCCCTCACACACGCTCCGGTCCCCGCGCCCGCCCCCGCGCCGCAGGCCCGGCCCCCGCAACCCCCGCCGCCGCCCACGGCCGCGGCTCCAGACGGCCGCTCCCGGGCTGCGCTCGAGGCCCCGACGCCGCCCGCGGCCGCCCCCCTCCCGGCTGCTGCGGCAGGGACCGGCCGGACCGCCGTGCGCCGAGGGCGGCTCGTCCACAGGCCCGGGCCGGGGCAGCAGCGCGGCCGCCGGGGGCCCTCGGGAGCGGGGCGCGGGGACGGGAGCAGGCGAGCAGACCGGTCGGCGGCCGCCGGGAAGGCCGCCCCCCACGCGCTGTCCCCGCGCGCTGTCCCCGCCCGCCGTCCCCGCCCGAGCTCCCCGGGCCCCGAGCACCGCGCGGCCGCCAGCAGGGGGCGCCCATCCGGAGCCGGGGCCGCTGCGGGCTGCGCGGGGCGGCGCGGCCGCCGGGGGAGGCGAGGGTCGGAGGGGCGCCCCCTGCTGGCGGACAGCGGTAGTGCCCGGGCCGTGCCTCCTGGGTCCCGGGCTCCCCTCTTCCTCCCGCAGCAGCCGGGAGGGGGGCGGCCGCGGGCGGCGTCGGGGGCCTCGAGCGCAGGCCGGGAGCGGCCGTCTGGAGCCTCCTCCCGCCTTCCTCCCCTCATTTCCTATTTGTTTCTCCGTTTTCCTTGCGTGCGGGCTCCCGCCCTCCCCGCCGGCCCCCTCCTTCCCCGGAACCGTCCTCTCTGCCCCGGGCCCCTCCCTGGCTCGGGGCGGGTCCGTCGCCCACGGGTGCGTCTCCCGCCCCGGCCCCGGTCCTCCCGCGGACGCCGCTCTTGGCGCCCGAGGACGCGGCCCCGAGTCCCGAGGCCGGCGGGCGGCGCTCCGTGTCTCCCGGTGCGGGACGGCGACTCCGCGGGCCGAGGAGGGCGGCGGTCGGGAGCGGCTTCCCCGCACACGGAGTCCGGAATGGGCGCGTCTCGGAGGACGTGGTGCGGGGCAGAGGCTGGGGCCGAGCCGCTTCTTCCACGCAGAGTCAGGCCCCTCGAGGGCCTCTTCCCCTCACACACCCTAAAAATCAGGTGGGCCTCCCGGACAGTTCCCGCTGCTTCCTCCTCCGAGCCGTCTGGCTGGGTGCGGGGGCGCGGGGGTGCGGGTGGGGGTGCGGGGAGGCCTGGCGTCCGCGCGCACCCGAGGTCCCCGCTGACCCCCCAGGCCGGCGCGCGCCCGCAGACCCCGCCCCCCGCGCCGCGGCCCCGCGCCCCGGACCCCGCGAGCTCCCTAAGCTCCCGCACAAATCCCCCCGGAGACACTAATCAGAGCGGCGGGCGAGTGCAGCACGTGTGCCGCCGCGTCTGCTCCGTAATCCCGCGCGCGGCTCTAGAAAGCAGCCTCGGAAAGGGGCGTCGCTAATCCCTCCCACGGGCCAAGGCAGTCTGGGACCTGCGAGACCCCTTCTCCCGCGGCTGCCGAGAGCCTCCCCAGAGGGATGTTCCGAGACAGACGTGCGCCCGCCCGTGCCGTCCGGGGACGCCGCCCGCCGCAGGCTCGCCGCGGGGAGGGGAATCCCCCGGGGGTCCCGACGCTCCGCAGGGGCAGCGCCAGAATGGGAGGAGGGGCAAGGGAGAGAGGGCTGCCGGCGGGCACCTGACAGGGTTGGGAGCCCGAGAAGAAACCCAGTGCCCTCTCCTCTGCAAGCTTGGGACCAGGGGACCTCGTCTGGGGGGCTGCCTCCTCAGGAGGGCGCTGGGAGAGGCAGCGCGGCCCACCCACAGCACGCAGGGGTCAGGGTTTGCCCGCCCCACCCACAGGCCTGTTCCTCCCCCTTGAGCCTTCTTTCTCCTGTTCAATTAATCCTATTTCCTTTCTCCCATTTTGTTCAAAACTGTCTTCTAGTCCTTCATAATCGTAATTTGCACCATTGCCTTTTATCTGTGATTAATTGAGAAATCGACAAAGATAATGGAGGGTCGCGCCCATAAATTAGCTTTAGGGACCGACACACAGACAGACAGACGCAGCCGTGTGGGTGGGCTCTGTCAGTCGCCCGTGGAGCCTGGTGGGGGCCGCGCCGGCCGCGAAGGAAGGGGCTGACAAGAGGCGCGGGTGCGCGCTGCGCGGAGCGTCTGCTCTGAAATGACCCCAGTGGGCGCAAGCAAGGACTTCTCGCCGCACTCCCTGGAGGGTCTCCTGTGATTTTTAGCCTTTCCTGTCTGAGCCCAGAAAAGAAGAGAGGCAAGGATTCGGGTGAGGTGAGGACGGGACTCCTGTTTCTGCCCCAGAGGCCTCCCCCCGGCAGAGGACCAGATCTGAAGCCCGGTTTTTAGGCTGGGGTCTGTTTCTTCCAGGGATGGAGACTTACATTTGCTTTTGCATCCTTTCCTGCCCTCTCCACTTGCCTGCCAGTCTGAGGAGAGAGAGAGGAAGAAAAGAGAGACTGAGCGACTCCGCGGTTGCGACCACACCTAATCCCCTGGCCTCAGGGAAGTACCCATCACGCCGACCCCTCTCCGCTCTCGGCAGAGGCGCAGGCCGGTCCGGATTCTGTTCTCCTCCAGGAAATCGATCCCGCCTCCCAGACGGCTGAAGGAGGGCACTTTGCCACTCTTCACAGCTTCGCCCCAGCCCCAGCCCCTTTAGCTTTCAATTGAAAACCAATTAAAGGTTTCTATAAATCTGTTAGCTCCCCTTTTATCTGGGGACCCCTGATGCATGCGATGCTGCCCTTTCGATGCCTCTTCCGTGTTTTGTTTTACAATTGTTGTATCAATATAATGCGGCCTTTCTTCTCCTGTCTCTATAGATACAGATACACAAGGAAAACCAAAGCTATTCAGTCTCGTTTGTCCCGCAGCCGAACAGTGGTGCCCTTTCTCTGCTGCCGCTCTCGCTGCTTCGGGAGCAGCGGTTATGGCAGAAGCAGATGGCTACTGATTGGGGGAGCTTTGTGGCTCGGATACTGAATACTTTATGGAAAAGGGCTTTATCATGCTTCGCTGAGCAGAGGAACAAGGGGGTGAGATTTATGCCCAGGAAAAATCAATCTTTTCCAAGTTGTGGCTCCTTCTCACCACTTGTCTCTTTTGCTGGTGGGGGGTGGGGGTGGGGCACTGAGGAGTTGGTTTTATTTTATTTTATTCTCTTTTCTGCTAACAGCACTTTTTAGTGAGTCCGAGAGGAGAGCAGACGAAGAGCCAGAAGTTTGTGGAATTCCTGAGGCGAGCACTGCTCTGCCCTCAGGGAAAAAGCAGAAGAGTATGGTCTCCAAGACTGTCTGGGGCCATGTTCTCCCGGACGTCCTGTTAGTTCTGGGTAAAACATCATCCTCTATTATCCTATTATCTGTAGAGAACAAAAAGGGATGTAAGTGCTCCCATCCGAAAAGTCAGGGAAGGTCCCTGGTATTGAAGGAACAGGCCCTGGTGAGGATGCAGGTGAGGATGCAGGTGGCTCCCGCACTCCGAAGGGGACTGATCCGCGCGGGTGATTCGGGGATGTCTGCGAGTGTCGGTGTGGGACTCCTGTTGAATTTTCAAGCTTTGGAGACTGTATAGACTCCAACACTCCACTGAGGGTCTAATGCACCCCAAGGTAGTTGACCTTTCGTCTTTTCTCGCTTCTTCCCCTCATGAAGCGTTACTTCTCTCGAGTCAGATACGCCCCGTGTCTGTTGCGGGAACGTGTCCCTTCTGCAGAGGCCGAGGCCGCACCCCCTGCTCCTGCTCCTCCCGGACCTGTTCCCTAGAGCAGTGCCGCCCCCTCTTCCATCTCTCCCCTGAGCTCTTCCCCTCGCAGGAGCCCTGACTAGACGCAGAAGTGCCCCCAGCATTGCGAGCCAGGCCCTGGCGGCCAGGCGCAGAGACGTGGAGGCCAGCTCCAGGCCTGGGCCCCCCATCCCCCTTCAGACGGGCTCCTTGGCTTTCTTCTTCATGTTTGAAGTGACGTTTTTTTAGTAAAGAAACATTTGTTCCGAATCTTTCATGTCCTAAGCCGCGTTTCCCTACCTTTCTCACTCCCTGCCTCGTCCCTAGGGGAAAGGCTCGCTAGAGGGGCGGCTGGGCCGCAGGACGCGCGCGGCCGTCGGAAGCGCCGTCTAACCTCCCGCCGCAGCCCGCGCTTCCCGGTCCTGCGGCACCGCCGGTCCACACGGCCGCGCACGGCGTCTCTGAGGGGGGGGGGGGGGGGCAGGAAAAACAAGGCTTAGAGCTCGCATTTGCCTGAATTTGCAGGGGGCACCCCTGAGAGGCCTCCAGCCACGCAGTCTGGGCTCTCCCTGCGCGCAGCGCGGCGGAGGCTCGGCCAGGCTCGCGTCACTCAAGCCGACCCTCCGAGCCCCGCGGGCCCCTCCAGTCCAGCGACGCCGCGCGTGCGCGGAAACGGACGCACGAGAGGCTCAGCCGCCGGCGCGCGCCCCGAGGGGACGGACCCGGCTTGACCCCGCCGCGGCCGCGCCGCCAGGCGGATGCTGGTTCCGCGGGTTCGAGCGCGGAGGCGGCGGTTCAGGGACGCGGGTGGCTCGCTCGGAGGCGCGGGGCCGACCGCAGGCCCGGGGCTCGCGCGTGCGGAGGGTCCGCAGTTCCGGGCGCTCACGCACCGCCTGCCGGTCCCGCACGGGAGGGCGACGAGGACCGCGGGGCTCCGCGTGCGACCCCGACAGGCCTGCGTCGGCCGCGCGGCCCACAATGCTCCGCGCGCAGCCGCGTGCGGCGTCGGGGGCGGGGCCGGGAGGCGGGGGCGGGGGACGCTCGAGGCCGGGCGGTCCGCGTCGCTCTCGGGCCGCGGGGATGGGGGTGGGGGTCGCTCGGCCCCCGGCCTGCTGCGGGGCCGTGCGGGGAGGGGCGGCGCGCGGCCCGGAGGCTCCCGGCCCGGAATTCGGCCTCCGGCCGCGGCGCTCAACCAGCCGGCGGGGCGTCCCCGGTCCCGCGGCCCGCGCTGCCCCCACCCGCCGCGTTGCCTGGGGCGCGCGGTCGCCCCCGACGGGGGGAGGCGGAGCGGACGCGGTGCCGCGCGCGGGGGGCGGCCTCTTCCGCGGCGTCGCGGGGGACGGCGTGGGGCGCCCCTGCGCTCAGACACTCGGGCCTCGGCGAGCGGGCGCGGGGCTCTCGGAGCCCGAGCGGGTTCCCTCTCCGCCCGGTGTCACCCGGCACCCCCTGGTGTCCCCGGAAGCTTCGAGAAGCCCGTCGGCCTCCGGGGCTCCGAGCGGCTCCCAGGACAGCTCAGCCCGTCGGAAAGGGCGCGAGGGCCGTGCGGGTCGGACGGCCGCGGCCGGACTGACGCGGGTGTCCGCCCCGCACCGCGCGTTGTCCTCACACGTGCCGCCGGTCACCTCGCCCCTCGCGACGGCGTCAGGATTCCGTCCCCCCGCGCCGTTGTCGCATGCAGGCCGGCGAGGGCACAGCGGCAGGGCCGGGACGCGCACCCGGGCAGTCGCAGGGCCCGGCCGGAGCTGGGCTGGAGCCGGACTCGCGGGCCCCTCCGGGGTCCGTCCTCCAGACCTCCGAGGCACGGGAAGGCCCCGAAGGCAGGCGCTGAGCCCTGTCGGGGCTGACCCGGCGCTCGGGCGCGCGCCCTCGCCGTCTGCCCGGGAACTGGCTGTGCAGACGCGCTCGCCGTCGTGCGCACCTGACCCGCGCGGGAGGCAGCTCCCTCCTGCCCTCGTGCTCGAGGAGGCATCCGCGGCCGGAGAGGACCCTGGCAGCCCGGACAGGGAGGGCAGAGGCCCCGGCCCCTGGAGAGACGGCGCGGAGACCCGCGGCGGGAGGACGCGTGGCGCGTGGGGAGGAGCGTGGCCGCTCCCGCGAGCCCCGCGGTCAGGACGCTTCTCTGCCCCGGGCGCCCGGCGGGAGACGGCGGCTGCACGGCCCCGGGGAGGGCGGGAGCCCGGAGAACGTGGGAGGCGTGGAGCCTCCTCCGGCTTCCTGCGTCCAGGGTTTGCGTGGCCGCGTCTGGGACACCCCCAGTGAAGGTGGCAGGTCCCGTGTCGCACCCGGCGTCGGGGGCTCCATCCTTTCTCTGACTCGTCCCCAGCGGGGTAGTGAACGCCCGGCCTCTCCGGGACTCCTCGTGGACCCGCGTCGAAGCCCCTTTTTGTCATTCGGTGTCCTCCGCGCTCCTAGCGTCGTGGCCCAGCATTTAACCGGGACGTCAACAGCGGGGGGTGCCGACGTCGGAAACCGCCTGCCTGGGCAGACGTAGCATGGAGCCACCACGTCGGTACCCGGATGTCCGCGACACACTTTCACGCTTTCAGGGACTCCCCTTGTCTGGAAACGCGGGCTTCCTAGGCCTCGGGCGGACCGAGTCTGGAGCGTGGCCCACGCTGTGAGGCATCTGACCCACATGAGGGTAGTGGGTGCTCAGGTGGCGGCACACGGGCTCTGGAGAACTCGGTCCAGTTCCGCTCGTCCAGGAGCAGGTGCTCCTCGGTAGGACTCCCACAGGCCGCTTTCTCGCAACCATCCCGCCTGAAAACGTGCCACGAGGAGCCCTGACCCTGAAGTCAAGAAAAATGACAGTCCTGAAAGTTTCTTTAAAATTGCTATCCTCAACAGTATTCAGCCCCAACCTGCTTAAACACGCGCGCGTGTGCGCACACACACTGAAGGGCCATACCTGACCGTGTATAAAAATTGTCCAGACCTTAACTGAATTTGGGGCCTTCAGGAAGTCTCACCGTCCAGGTCATATTCAAAATGTTTCTTTTTCTTGGGACATTGTGAATCATTTGATTCTTCTGGATATTATTTATTTATTAAAATATGAATTTTCCTCAGAACTTTAGAGGACATTATGAATTATACCTTGGTCACCTTTATATTAAATTACCAGAAGACTATCAAGTCAAACTGGGAACTGCTTTTTCAATCAGCAAGTTCAAGAGAAAAGTGTAACTCTGAATTTCTTTACCTGTTATTTCTGATGTTTTGTAATGCATATGCAGTAGTACACTCCGTAGTAGTGGGGCCATTCCTGTTCTTTGTGACAAGTTGATCTCTCTGTGAGTTCTCTGAGCGACCACATTTTCAAGTATTAGAATTTGAAGAAAAAATTACAGTGGTAGTTCTTAAGTGCTTATGAAAATCTACTGAAAGCTGTAGGCTTTCCATATGATGCTTGGGGAGACATTCCCTCATTGATGCTAGATTAATATGCCTGGATTAAATTGTGAAACACCTGCAGTCCATTTGAACTGAAATCATGAAAGATGGTTTCACTCAGAGTCCAATATGTCATATGACGAGGGGAGCAGTTTAGGTATGCGAGCGTGGTTTGTGAAGAAATCAGACTGTATTGTCAAGGCTCTAACAAAGCAGCATGAATCACTGCTGTTGTGGTTACTGATTGGTGTCTATTCCCCAAATCCTTTTCTCCCCCTCCCTTCCCCTTTCCTTAGAGAAAATCAGATGTTTGTCTCTCTCTTCAGCCTTCAGAAAAGTATGTCATGGACACATTCCAAGCTAGAAAGTCCTGGGCATGTGTGCATTCTGCCTAGACTCTCTTCCCAGGAGAGGAATGCTTTATGCAGCTCATCCTTCAGAGCCCATTTTAAAATGAAAGTCCATACCTCAGAGAACTGGCTGGGATCTGATGCTAAGTAATCTTCCTATTACAAATCCCATGTATGCTGATCAGCACCTGGCTTTTTAACTCAGAAATTATACACAGCCTAAAACAGAGAGAAAAGGTGGTGGAACTCAAGTACTATTGGGATAATGTCCCTTCTCCTGGCTGTGGAAAGAGATTTCACCTAGAACTTCTCAACTTAGTAACATTCCCAAGGCCTAGACAGTCTTCTTAAAATCTGATGCTCTCTCCGAGGCTGCTGGATAGCACTTGATCCCCAGTTTGCCTGGAAAGCCTGGCCCAGGGCCTGAGGAAGCTCTGGGTGGCTGTCCGTGGTCCTGCTTACATTTCCTCTGTTCACCTTCCTCCTGCTGAGACCTACTCAAGGGCTGTGGTGTCTGAGTCTGGAAAGGACATCATAACCCATAGTTTTGACAAAACCGGATATTCCCTGCTAGCTCTCTAGATACTGTATGGGGGTGTGGTATCAAAACTGGGACAATCTAAGGGTCAAGGTGCTGGATAGGGCATCTGGTTCACAAGTCCCACTCAACACAGTGCGCATGAGGCACTGATTTCAGATTTGTGGTGGTTGTCTTCAATGTCACCTTGGTTTGCCAGCCCTGCTAGAAGTCATACTCAAAGGCCATTAGGCCAGTTAACAACAATTCAGATCCAGGAGAGGAAATAAATTGCACAAAGTCCTCAAAGACTATCCAGCTCACAGCTGAACTCCCAAGAGAAGGGTGAGTGGAACTTGAGATCCCTCAGAGACAAGCTTATAAACTTGAGAAAGGGAGGTTCTAAGCATAATGACAACAGTTGTATAAAAACAACAGTACCATTTATTGAGAAACAGGAAAAGCTGAAGTCAGAACAATGTGAGTCAGGAGTATTGATCCCTGAACTGAGGAGACTGGAGTCCCGTCTCCCAGGCTACAGAAGTATCCATCCTTTGAGAGTCCGGCATCCCAGGACCAGCCTGGGACACATTCACTCGTTTATCACCTGCTGAACCAACTGTAATACTTAGGCAAGGAATAGACCTAAACTGAAATTCCATGTACACTTATAAAAAACAAAGTGCCCCCATCCCTGTCCACTTTTATCCAGCTCAGCAGTCTGCCTCTTCTTGTCTCTCGGTCATCCCTTAGAAAGTTTCTTATTCTCCAAGGTGAGGTTGGACAATGCAATACCCCTCTGTGAAGGTCCATTCTTACCTCCCCCAACCCTCACAGCGCTGTCCAGAGACCTCCCTAAGCGACATTAATAAGCTTAGAGGAAAGTCTCCACACCATCTCACTGGCCCTCCTCTTGTCCTCAGTGCATTCTCCCTTTCACCATGAGTTGTTACTTTTATTAAAAATTGGGCTACTGAGGCTTTGCTGGTTTACTGCTCGGGAGGTGGGATTAGAGGAGGATGAACCAGGACCTGGAAAGGAAGAGAGAAAGAAAAACAATGTGTTTTCGTTCTTAAAGGGTAATAATTCTTCTAAGTGAGTTCTTCTTAGAGGCTACACCAGCCTCCTATCACAGAAGCTGAAGCATTTGGGGCCCCACTTCTGTACCCTGGGGGGGGGGGGGGGGGGAAAGGGCATTTCCATTCTAAGACTCACTACGAATCAGATTTCCTTTCTTACCCTTTCTCCACCCTCTAGCTTAGTTCATAAAAGGCACCACCTCAGGCATCATTCATCAACCTCTCTCCAGCCTTCTCTTCCAAAACAATACTGCAGTTGTCTACTTGTGTCTTTTTTACCATAACTGCAGGAAGCCCTGCTAAGGGGAGCAAGGTGAACAGATATTCACTCTTCACTGTTATCTCTCTAATCATTTAATTGGAAATAAAATCCCAGGGGAGAGTGCTGCAACTATAAACCCATTGTTCCATGTGAATAAGATAAAACTATTGACTGAGATGCGTTTTTATAGTACTGCTTGAAACTGAATAAATGCTACAATCCTTCATTTAGTATCAGTGAATTCCAGTAAGTAATAATGCAGAGTGATTTTAAAGTAGTTTATACACCAATTTAGCCCATAAATTTCTAGGGAAATAAAAGTAATTTATTGATTTTTCTTTACAACCTATTAATAATTAAGACCATTTATATTACCAAGCAAAATGCGCTTCACTTAAAATACTAGAAAACCCTCAAAGTAGGAATGTCAGGCTTAGTCTTACCCATATTTGTTTTTTGTTATAGCAGTCATTGAATCCATAAGACGAAGAGTCTGTAGGATTCATAGAATGTTAGAAATTCTTTTATTTGGGAATTTTTGCCTGAAGTCAGTAGGGGAACTCTTAATTAGAGGGCAGAAAAGAGAAACAGAGTAAATAGCTGATGGTCAGATTCTCCATACATGTCTCCCCTCGTTGATGTTTGAATCTGAGCTATTTCCTGTCTTGTGTTTTGGAAGGTCAAACTCCCCCACCCCCAGCTTAAGTATCAGAAGCAATCTTTATTTTATATAAACTGGAATCTAGGTCTCAGAACCTCAAAGGAGATATAGTCTAAATGCCCCGTATAGTTAAGAAAAGAAAGGCCAAGGGAAAGAGAAAATGTGTTCCACTGAGCGTTGAAGGTTATCTAAATGCCCACACCCTGAAGTGGGTGCTTTTATATTTACAGTATGGAGGAGGATTGTTTTAAGTGGCTTCAATGGACAGATGACTTATTCTGGGAAAGGCAAACTTTCTATTCTCTAACACAGAGGAAGACTAAGGATTGCTGTGTTCAACAGTGTAATGGAACACAGGGTCATGGGCATGGCGCATACACACACACACACACACACACACACACACACACACACACCCTAGCTTTATTAGGCTGCAGTTTCTGAAGGACCACAACTCTCTTATGGCTAATTCTTCATCTTAACTTGCTGTTGTTGACACCTGTGCTTCTCCGGCCCTTTCTTTTTTCCTTTTCTTCTCTTAATTCACTTGAGTGACCACTATTCTTCATCCCTGCGTGTTATTTTTCAGATGTATGGGCACTTCTTTGGGGAGACATTTCTAATTATCCCCCTTTCCTTTAAACAAGGGATGGGGGATGCTTTCTCGCGTGTGAGAGAAAGTACGGAGCTCTGAATGAAACACCCAGTCAGAAGACAATTCGTGGCTTAGACACTGGAAGACTCTTATACACAGGCACGGGAGAGTTCTCAGCATGGAGCTCTGGTCGAGTTGCCCTTTGCCAAACTGCTTGACAGTGTTCACACATGCATAGGAGAAATCATAGATGAAGATGAAAGAGAACTGCAGTGGAAGAAGCTTGGAAAAAGTTAGTGCTAACCTGGAAAGGAAGAGGAAATCCCACCCTTCCTCACTAACATACAGGGGTCTGCTACCCGTCTTCTGCCGAGTCCCGGTTTAACCGAGGCAGCAGCTCCGTCTGATCGGAAAAGTTGGAACTTCGGTGGGGAAGGGAGCTAACCACGACCGGGTGGGGACGGAGCGCGGGAAGAGGGGAGAGAGAGGAGGGAGGCAGGCCAAGAAGAGAGCTCGCGGAGTGGAAATCACTCCCCCGGTTTCATTTCTGCTCCGCAGAGCCCCTCCCTGGCCGCCCTGGACTGCGGGGTGCGGAGCAAGGGCGCTCCTCGCGGCCCCCCTGGGTCCCGGAGGGAAGGCTCCCGGTTGCGAGCGGGTCAAGCCCACACTCCACGCACCCGTTCCTTTAAGCTGCTCTTTGCCAACCCCCAAACCACTTACGTCCTTTGCACACCGGATGGAAACGAGGCCGGCTCCGCCTTCGCGGGGGTTCTGCTCGGTCCAGTCGCGCCGGCCGCGCGGTCCGAGCCCTGCGGGAGCGGACAGACCGACCTCCTCCGAGCCGCGGCGCGGCGGGCGGGGCGAGCGCGCAGCCGCCCGTGCGCTCCAAGGTCTTTCTTCCCGCAGGAGCTGAGTTGGAGGCGGAAAAGAACCCAGACATCCCCCCGCGACCCTGGGCCGCGGCCCCCGCTGAAGGAGTCAACTTCCAGGCGGTCCGAGTCCTCGGGTCATTAGCTCCGCGGCGGCCCCGGAGGGGCAAGTCGGCGCCTCTAAGTGGCTCAGTTCGCAAGTGGCGCGACCGAGGCTCCCGAGGCGGCCGCGACGGCCCCCTGCGCTCCTCCGCCCCCGGCTGGATGTACATCGCTCTCCGGAGCCCATCTTGGTAATAATTTCTACTTTCACTCCCCCTCCGCGGTCTCAGAAAACGGGCCGCCCCCGGCATGGGACCGCGCGGGGAGGCGAAGAGCGCGCCGGGGAAGAGCGGAGGGGCAGGGAGGTGTTGGGTCCAGGAACCGGGGAGCTTCCCGCCAGGGCCCCCGCGCCCTTCCCTGGCCCAGGTAGTCGCGTTCTCCGACCGCACGACCCCAGCAAGCCCCCTGCGGTGGGCTGGCGGCGTCCTCGCTCCGTCCTCCTCACCCCTTCTGCGGGTCCCGGGGAAGACCGAAGCGAGTTCTCGCCGGAGCGCATCCTGCCTGCGTCTCGCTCGGCAGGGCTGGGAGGGGGAGCGCTCCGAGAGGGAGCCGGCGCCGGGGCATCACCCTCGGGCAACTCGCTGCGCAAAGCAGCGGTGGCTCCACGGCCGGGGAGTCCCCGGGGGCTCCTCCGCACCCCCCGCCCCATCGCGGAACTCAGACTCGGGAAGAGCGCGCGGGCCCGGGGCGCGCGCTGGGTGGCCAGGTCTCTGCCGGAGGCGCCTCAAGTGCCCGGTGAAACGGAGGAAGGGCCGCTCCCGTCCTTTCGGGGCTCCCCTTGCCGACCCCGGCACTGATCGCTCCCTCCTCACAGACCCAGAGGGCCGCAGCTTCAGCAGGAGGCGGGCCCGGCCGCGCTCCGAGACCCTTAGCCACTTGGGGAAGGTGCTCAGGACCTGCGGGGCACCGGCAGGCCGGAGAGACCGCGGCGAGGCAGGCGGCGCCGGAGGGAGCGCCCAGCCCAGCAAAGAGTTAAAGGGAGGGGACGTGGGCTGTCACGCGTCATTGGGCAGATTATGTGCAGCAAACAAAAAGTGTGTGTCTGCGTGCCAGTCAGTCACTGCATCGGGTCCATCTGTACAACTCTGCGCGCGCTCTCGCGTCTCGCTCTCCCTCGCTCTCCGCCCGCCGCTCGCACCCCGTCTCCCCGTCTCTCTCCCCGTCTCTCCGTCTCTCCGTCTCCCCGTCTCCCCGTCTCTCTCCCGTCTCTCTCTCCGTCTCCCCGTCTCTCTCCCGTCTCTCCGTCTCTCCGTCTCCCCGTCTCTCTCTCTCCCGCTCTCGCCCTCTCCTCTCTGTAGGCACAGCCTGCGGGGCAGCAACCCCAGCCCCTCTCGACATGGAAATGCACTGATTCCGCGGGCAAAAGAGACCCTCGACTGCGTCCCCGGGTTCCAGGTGGCCTGCCTGGGGCGGTTCGTTCCCGACCTTCTCCCGGGTGAGTCTCGGGGCTTCGCTGCGGGAGGGGGCCGGGTAGGGAGACGGAAAACCTCGTCCGTCTCGTCGCCCGCCGGGAGAGAGGGCGACGGCCTCGCGGAGGGACCGCTCCGGCGACGCGGCGATACAAAGGGAGGAGCGGGCGGGGATCCGTTCGCGGAGAAGCCGGCGGCGAGGCGCGCGGCCGCCAGACAATGCCTGCCCGCGGGGAGGGCGAGCGGCCGGCGGCAGCGACAGCGACAGCGACGCGCTCCCGGCCAGCCCCGCGCGCTCTGGGGAGGATCCCCGGGCCCAGGCAGCCGGGCCCGCAGCAGCCGCGGAGCTCGGAGGGGCCGGGGACGGCGGCGACCGCAGGCCGGCGGGGAGCCCAGGCTGTCGCCCGGCGCGGATCGCGGCCGCTCGAGGCTCGTGGCGGCCGCGGCGGCGACGCGAACCCCTCGGAGCGCGGCGGAGCGAGGGGCTTTCGCCGTATTGTTCGGTAGAACTGCATGTTAATGACTGCGTCCCTGCTGTCGCCGAAGTGACGGGCGACCTCCCGCACAATGAACCGCCTGTGTGAAAGAGACTTTTAAAGGGGAGAGAGAAATTGAGGCATAAAACGCTGAATTGAGGAAACTGAAAAGGAGAGAATAGGATTCCGCTGAAAAGGAGATGAGAGGTTCTGAAGGGCTGTATTTTTTTTAACGTATTTAAATGTGCAATTAGAGATCAGGAAGGTTACCTTGTGTGGGGTAAAAATACCCAGAGAAAGATGCCTTAATATAATAAAGTAAGTTTCTATTTTATGGATATTTTCTTTTATTTCTGTCTGGCAGAAACAGCCCAGTACTTGACGTTTTGGGGATGTAGCAGAGTGAATGGAAAAAGAGGCTGACCAAAGTTTCATGCTCTGTTAACTGAAAAGAAAAAAAAAAAAAAACTCTACCTTGTAATCACATTTACAAGATTAATTGGTTAATAGACATTATGATAAAAATGGACATTACTAATATTATTCCATAATGAACAGCTTCTCGGGAAAAGAATTAGGTCTACTCTTTCCTGCGACTTAAATTATACAAAGTATACAGGAATTACTGCCTGTCGTGGCGTTATTAGGGAAAAACCAACTTGGGGGAATCTTTTAATCAGTCAGGGTTAACAATGCAGTTAGTTCAAAGCCAGTTTAAATTTTAAACACCTGCTTTGTGTTGTTTTAAGTGACAAGTTTTGTAAGGGTGGCCAGTGGCATAGGAAGGAAAATGTCTCTTTATGACAGCTTAATAGAGCCCTCCATCAGGGTATTAAACTTTGTAAATTGCTGTGGATTGCACGGGCAGAGAGCCCACAGAGATCTACCCCAGTGGGGCTGCCCCTCTTGCCCAAACCGGGTCCTATCTGGGGGAGTGAGAATTCGCCAGTCGCTACACATGCAGTATTTCAATCAGGGGACATTTCAGGCCTGCCGGGTACCTGCTCACTCCATGAGGCACATGCAACTCAATCCACCCCCTTGTATAACAAGGTACCTGGGATTCACTCTCATCCATAAATAAGCATGTCGAGAAAAAAATAATTACCTCTGCTTGCTGCTTTTAATTAAAGCCTCGGAGGGACAGTGTTGGATTATGGTAATGAACAGACAGACGTCCCCTCTTGTAGGCTGCAGAGGAAGGTTAGCTGACACAGACTCAGTCGCCCTGACACTCTCCTGGAAATCCATTCGCCATGCTCCGCTGTCTCTGCCTGCTCGCTAAGGCTGCTCCCCTCTTTGGAAGAAAGAAAAAAATCATTCCGGGCACCCAGTTCAATACATTAGAAGGGGGGAGAGGAGCTTTCTCCCAAGGGTTGGAAGTTTCTTTCAGTCGGGGACAGTCTGTAGGCTAGTAAAAACAAAACAAAACAAAACAAAAATCCTATTGTTCTCCCCACCCTTATCCCCCCAATCCTGGCCCATCCTCCCCCAAGATCATGCAAAAAGCTGATCTGTCTTTTCCAGACTTGTTTTCCTTCTCAAAAGCGCCCCCCCCCCCTGAGATCCCATGATTCCAATTCTTTAAAGAAAGTGGCAGGGCTGGGGGAGAAGGAGTACTCCTCAGTTGGCATTTTCAAAATATGCCAGATTTAATCTGCCACTGGCTTTATTTTTGAAATCAAGGCTATGCGAAAAATCAGGTAAACTCAAGAAAAATATAACTGTAGTTGAAATGTTCTGCCTGGATTCACAGAGGTAAAAGGAGTAAATAAGGAGTAATGTAAGTTGTTTCCTTGTCCTGTGTATCTGTCACCAGTGATGGAGGATTCAGGCATCCAGCGAGGCATCTGGGATGGAGATGCCAAGGCTGTCCAGCAATGTCTGACAGATATTTTTACCAGTGTTTACACCACCTGCGACATCCCCGAGAATGCTATATTTGGTCCCTGCATCCTGAGCCATACTTCCCTGTATGACAGCATAGCTTTCATAGCTCTCAAGTCCACGGACAAGAGAACAGTCCCCTATATCTTCCGGGTAAGTCTTGGCCAGTGCTGCATAGGGTATGAAGGTAAACCTATGTTGAAAATGGACCAAGGATCATTCTAATGACAAGCTGAGATAGGTTATGAATGTAGACAGTAAAGTAATGTGAGACATCCTATTTTACACAGCAAAAAAGAGAGAAAGAATATTAAACTCAAATCATTGTCAGCTGATTTCTGGAATAAATGGTAAAATATGATTTGGAATGCCAGGTATATCTAAATCACTGCCTCAGTTCTAGGCTTTCCTGGCGGTGAGCTCCACTTCCTTAACTCTGGAAGATTTCAACTAGGGTGGAAGCTATTTGCAAACTAAGTACTTTCTGTAAGTACTTTTATAGTAAGTACTGGGTGCATTTGTGTTCCAACCCAGGAGGCCTTCTTTTCCTCTAAATGTTACTCCTTCTAGGAAGCTAGCCTGGTTCCAGAATTTGTATTTAATGAAAATGTTAATGGCTTGACAATAAAACATCATTGAACTCATATGTTTGGCTTTCAAGATATAAGTCTTCCCACTTTCTAGTCTTTCTTTACAAAGAAGAACTATTAATTGTTTAAGGCAAAATTAGGAAGATGAATGAATACCACGGAATAATGTCTAAGATCTAAGCTTGCTTTTTAACTTCCAAAGCAAACAAAACTCTTCACACTTTTGTAATGTGGGATAATTTAGAACTGAACTCTCAGGAGGTTAATATTAATTTGAATTGTAAAGAGAAATGTCCTCATTTGATATTCAACCAATATATGAAAAACACTGCTTTATATGATTGGTACAGCGTTTCAAAGGACAGTTATCTGGCCTGCTGTTTGCAGACACAAAGATGGGTGCCAACTGGGGTCGTGGTTAAGCTTGATCTCAGACAATTCTTTGGAAAAGGATAACAAAAAGGAAATGGTCCAGGCTTCTCTGGCTTCATTCTCTCAGGAGGGTCTCCCTTCCCCCGCCCCCTACCTTCTCGTGTTCTTTCTGTTTTCTGGTCTGTAGGTAGACACCTCAGCGGCAAATGGTTCTTCAGAAGGTCTCATGTGGCTGCGACTTGTCCAATCAGCCCGAGATAAAGAAGAGCAGAACCTCGAGGCCTACATAAAAAACGGACAGCTGTTCTACCGTTCTCTCCGCAGGATTGCCAAAGACGAGGAGTTACTAGTTTGGTATGGGAAAGAACTGACTGAGTTACTCTTGCTCTGCCCCTCTAGACCCCACAGCAAAATGAATGGTAGGTTGGCTCGCGACCTGCGGCGGGGCCCTTCACGAGTGGGGGAGACGCAGGGAGAGGCGGGGCTCGCTCGCGCCCTGGCGCGCGTCCTCCCTTAGGGCTTCTGCGGGGAAACCCGGAGGCCTAGCGCGGCACGAAGCTGGGACAGAATAAACCCGGGCCCCTTGGCTCGGTTACTGCACTGCCCGGGGTTTGGAGGGAAAGTTAGAGCAGCTCGGACAGGGCACTCTTCTCGGGGCGCTCAGGTCCCGAGAGATGGAGGTGATCTGTGAAGGGGGTGACGGCGAGCCGGTGCGGAGACGATGCTTAGTAACCCCGTGGTGTGCATGTGCGCGCGTGTGTGCGCGTGTGTGTGCGCGTGTGTGTGCGTGTGCGCGCGTGTGCGCTGTTCTCTCGCCGAGCAGGGTCGTCCCCGTACACATGCCTGGAGTGCAGCCAGCGTTTCCAGTTCGAGTTCCCCTACGTGGCGCATCTGCGCTTCCGCTGCCCCAAGAGACTGCACAGCGCGGACGCCAGCCCGCAGGACGAGCACGGCGGCGGCGCGGGCGCCAAGGATCGCGGGGGCGGGGGCGGCGGCAAGGACCAGCCGCAGGCGCCGCAGGAGGCGTCCCTGGGCGCCGGCCCCAAGTTCGGCAAAGCGGGCCCGGTGCACCACTACCCGGCCCCCTCCCCCGAGGGCAGCGGCCAGCCCGCGGCCGGCGGCGGCGCCAAGCCCTCCACGGACTTCCACAACCTGGCCCGGGAGCTCGAGAACTCGGGCGGCGGCCACACCTGCTCCCCGGGCCGGGGCCTCGGCGGCGGCCAGCAGGAGGCGGAGCTGAGCCCCGACGGCAGCGCCCCGGGCGGCGGCAAGGGCAAGCGGAAATTCCCGGACGAGGCGGCGGAGGGCGGCGGCGGCGCGGGGCTGGCGGGGGCGCGGGGGCGCTTCGCCGAGCGGCCGCCGCCCGCCTCCAAGGAGGACCTGGTGTGCACGCCGCAGCAGTACCGCGCCGCGGGCAGCTACTTCGGCCTGGAGGACAGCGGCCGCCTGTTCGCGCCGCCCAGCCCCGAGACGGGCGAGGCGAAGCGCAGCGCCTTCGTGGAGGTGAAGAAGGCGGCGCGCGCGGCGGGTCTGCAGGAGGACGCGGCCGACGGGGGCGGCGCGGCCGCCGACGACCAGGACGCGGGGGGCGGCGGCGGCGGCGGCGGCGGCCCCTCCACGCCCGTGGCCGCCTCTCCGGCGGGCGCCGACAAGCTGCTGGCCCCGCGGCCCGGGGGCCCCCTGCCCAGCCGGCTGGAGGGCGGCAGCCCGGCGCGGGGCAGCGCCTTCACGTCGGTGCCGCAGCTGGGCGGCGCGGGCGGCGCGGGCGGCGCGGGCGCGGGCGCTGGGGCGGCGGGGGGCGGCGGCGGCGGCCAGGGGCCCGGGCCGGACGAGCGCAAGAGCGCCTTCTCGCAGCCCGCGCGCTCCTTCGCGCAGCTGTCGCCGCTCGTGCTGGGCCAGAAGCTGGGCGCGCTCGAGCCGTGCCACCCCGGCGACGGCGTGGGCCCCGCCAGGCTCTACCCCGCCGCGGCCGACCCGCTGGCCGTGAAGCTCCAGGGCGCCGCGGACCTGAACGGCGGCTGCGGGGCGCTGGCGGGCGGCGGCGGCGGCGGCGGCGGGGGCGGCGGGGGCGGCCTGCCCAAGCAGAACCCCTTCCTCTACGCCACCGCCTTCTGGCCCAAGAGCTCGGCGGCCGCGGCGGCGGCGGCGGCGGCGGCGGCGGCCGCGGGGCCCCTGCAGCTGCAGCTGCCGTCGGCGCTCACGCTGCTGCCGCCGTCCTTCACGTCGCTGTGTCTGCCCGCGCAGAACTGGTGCGCCAAGTGCAACGCGTCCTTCCGCATGACCTCCGACCTGGTGTACCACATGCGCTCGCACCACAAGAAGGAGTACGCGATGGAGCCCCTGGTGAAGCGGCGGCGCGAGGAGAAGCTCAAGTGCCCCATCTGCAACGAGTCCTTCAGGGAGCGCCACCACCTCTCCAGGCACATGACCTCGCACAACTGACCTGAGAGGACCCCGGCTCTCCGCGCGCGCGCGCAGCCGAGCCGCCTGGGGAAAAACACGCGAGGACACCCACCACCTCCTCGTGACCTGGAACGCTGCGCCCAGACACCCAGCGCACACGCTCAAGCGTCCACGGGCCGCCCCGACCTTTCCCTTCCATGTTTCCCTGCACCTTCGTTCCACGCGCACGCACACGCACACGCACACGACAGGATGGTGGATCTTTGATTGGGTGGGTTGTTCGAGGGGTTTTCTTTTGAATGCACGCATTTTCACTTTCCAAAAACAAAGGTACATTTTTTAAAATGTCATATATTGCAACATATTGATGCATTTGTCATACGTTTCTACTTAAATTATTAAGCACTTACGGTTTAGATGTAATAATTATATGTAAGGGCAAAATTTATTTTGGATATAAAGTAAAGGAGGGGGTGAGATGCTTTCTGCATTTCTTGATGACGGTTTGTGTTCTTACAAAAACAGATAAAATGAAGAAAAAGGGGTCACCATTCAATTTCAGTTTCCAGGGGGAAGTGCATGGATCATGAAATGATTATGAACTTCAATGAAGAATGTCATCATTATGTAAATATGTATTTGCTTTTAATACAAAGTGTAATTTTGTGCCAGTGAAATGGAGTCTGAATAGTTATGTGTTTCTTTTATCCCTGGAAAGATTTATTAAACTTTATAGATTATCCAGGTATGTTGGATGCTTTGACAATAAATGACTATTTTCTTCAAAGCAATTATGTGGAAAGTTTTTAAGTACTTTTTTTTTTTTTTTTTTTTTTTTTTTTTTTTTTTTTTTTGTAGCTAAGGGCTACACTTTTGAGTAGCTACCATCTATTTTCACTGAGTCTCTGAAAAGAAGAAGAGAGAGCGGGAAGAGAGAGATAATAAACCCAGTCCCACTTGCCTGAATTTACTGTGAGCCAATATGGAACCTAAAAGTGAGAAGTCAAAGTTCGATACTGTTTGTAAAATCTTAGGTGGAAGGTGTTGGGCTTCTTCCTCAAAGGGTAAATCATTTAGACAAAGATGTCTGCCAGCAAGCTAACCTGTCGGGCGGGATCAGCATTCTTTTCAGCAGCAGGATAACTAGCATCTTCACAATTGGCCAGAGACCACTTTAGGCCTTGATCAGAGAGACTGGATGAAAAGCCCATTTTCATTCTACAAATGATGCCTACAGGTGGGAGTATCCTGTGCTCTAGAACCTTTCAGCATTCTGTCCTGTGCTCTAGAACCCTTCAGCATTCTGTCATGACCCATTAAGAGACCCAGTGAGGAGTTTCTTTAGAAACCAAGGTGAAATGACCACGATAGTCTATGCATTGCTGGGCCCAGCCTTCTTTCTAAAGGCTCAAGCAGCTGCACAGCCTCTGGAAAAAGCCTGGTCCTAGAGCATGATGATACAGAGGAACCAGATAATTTCCCCTCCTCTTCCTGTTCTTCCTCTTATGAAAAGTCTCTCTGTACTCTTCATCTGCTGACAATTCCCAGTTAAACTGTTTGGCACCATTAGGTGCAAAACCATAAAAATGATGGTTCTTTAGGTCTTAGGGGAACCCGCATCTAGAGTCATTCTAGAAATGCTCTACGAACAGACACTACCCTGGTTGTCTATCACTGGAGCTATTCTTTCCCATTTTGTCCTCCACTATGTCAGAAGGAGGACACCTGTGAGAAAGTCTGTAATGGGAAACGTCCACACTGTCTCGCTGGAGACATTCAATGGCTTCCCCTCCAAAAGGACTTGAAAGCCTTCATTGTCTTGAGGTGACTACAGAACAAGTTATATTTCAGGCAGGGAGCAAGTAAAGACCAAGGGTAGGGTAAAGAGATGTATCCACAGTGTGACCACCATTGTGTCAAAAAGCTGGTTGACTCCCTTACCATCTAAGGACCTTTCTGTGCTACATGTCTCTGAGGCCTACTCTGTTTTCCTAGGCAACAAGTGGATGATCTAAAACCCTAATCCTCAGCAAAGTAGAATGAGAACAGTCCAAAATTTCAGTTTTAACTGCTCTTTATGACTAATGTGGCTGCGTCATCACTGCTGTCCTTTGATTTCGCTGCATTCTGGTTTTCTCATCTACACAGGAAGTGTGACAGGTTCTGCTATCTGTAAACTACTTCCCGCCCTGGGGATTGTTTTTTGTAATGGGCTAATCAGGTCCCAGTGATATCTACAAGGAGATTTGTAGAGAAAAGACCAAGATTGGTCTTGGTCCAAGACCAAGCGAATTTGGTGGCAAGAAGTAAGAAAGATATTTGGGGGCAAATGAAATATGGGCCCCAAGAGATCCTTAAATCAGGAAGCTTGAGAGGCTAACTGAATTGTCCAGACCTGAGACACTAGTGGATTTCTGGAGCAAAAATATCTTCAAAACCAGCCAACCAACCAACAGCACAGGTCGCTTGGGGACCAAAGTCTCCAAAACCGACAAAAATGCCCCAGACTTCAATGCTCCCACGTTCTGTCCCAGTTGTCCAGAATCTCCTCTTGACTAGGGGGCTTTGTTCCCTGTTGGGATCCGGAGATGAACTTAGGTCTAGACAAAAGGTACGCAGATGCGCCTTTTTGTGAAGTCTGGAATCTCGCGGTTCGCAGGCTGCGCGATTTCGCTCGTGCCTGCTTGGGTCAGGCCGTTAACGTAACCGCACAATCGGGAGCGCGCGGCGTCTCGGCAGAGCACGGCCCGGAGAGCCGGTGTGCGCGCCGCAGGCCGACGCTCAGGGCTGGGCCCGGGGGCGACCGGTCTGCGCACGGGACGTCTCGGCCGGAATGAGGAGGGCAGGGCGCCCACAGCTCGTTTGCCTTCAGCCAAAGCAAACTGACAAGCGTTTTATCTTCATGCCGCGTTTTCGAGCTTTCGGGTGTATCTTAACTCTCTGCGCGTCGGAACTTTCTCAGCTGAGACTTTCTCGTCACCGCCCCGGTCCACACGGCTGCCGTCGCTGGCCGGGGCCGCGGCGTAGACGCCCGCACAGCCGCGGGGGCGACGGGGTCACAGGCTGTGCCGGCGGCGCCTGCGTGGGTCAGGCGGGTCGAGGCCAGGTGGCCTGAGCTCACAGCCCCGAAGCGGGTCCTCAAGGCCGGGGAAAGGTGGAACCAACCGGGGCGCTGGCCTAGCCCTTGCTGGGTCCCAGTCGGGCCGGTTCCCGGGATTGGCCGCGCCCCGCGCCTTCCGTCTCCGCGCGCTCTCGGAGCAGGTCCCGAACCTCCTCCGCTCCGGGCTTCGGTCCGCGGGGGCGGGCTAAGGGTGGGGGCGGGGCGGGGCGCGGCGGGGGAGGGGCTGCGCGTCCCGGTTTGGCTTCCGAGGGTGCCGAGCTTTCGCGCACAGGCTTCGCGCCTGGAGGGCCCCAGAGGACACATGTTGCACCCGTTCGCGGGCGCCGGCGAGGGGAGGCCGAAACCTGAGCCGCCGGGGAAAGTCCCCAAGGTCCCTGGTCCTGTCCTCGGCGCTGTCCTCGACGCCCGAGGTGCCGCGTTTCCCAGTGGCGGCCGCGGGCGGCCGGTTGCAGGCCCGGGTCAGCGGCCACGCGCGCCGCAGGGGGCGGGGCGGGGGGAGCAGGTGTTCGAGGCCGGTTCCGGGGCTCCTTCCTCCAGGGATGCCGGAGCGGCGGAGCTGCGCCCGCTTCCTGTCCCCGGTCGGGTTTCTCCTCCAGCCCCTTCCCCCGCAGGCGCCGGCCAGCGAGCGCGACCGCGAGCGGGACACGTCGGACACCCGGACCAGGCGCACCCAACCCCGGCCGGGAAGCGCGCCCCAGTCGCTCCCGATCCCGGGGCCTGAGCCGCAGAGCGGTCCGGCCCGGAGCCCGGGGCTTCCCGTCTCCGGTCTCCACCCACACGGGCCGCGCGACTCCCCTCCGCCAGCCCGGACGGTGCGCGCAGCCCGCGACGTGCCCTGGGGCCCCGCACCGCGCACCACGGAGCGCACCACGGAGCCAGGGCAGCGCGGCGGCCGCGAGGGTCCCCGGGGGGCGGGGTGGGGGTGCGTGGTTCGACGTGAGTTTCTTTCTTTTCCTCTCCTTGCCCAGCCCCGTGTTCTGGCGTCGCTTTTGGCTCCTTCCGTGGTCTTTCCCTTCCCTGTCCCTCGGTCCGTCCGCACCAGCGCGGGTCTCTTGCTGATCTGAGTCTCCTGAGCTTCACGAAGAAACCGGCCCCGGATTCCCAACGCTCGGGGCGCCCGAGCCTGCGGGGGCCGCCGCCGCCCAGGAGGACACTGCCCTGTCGAGTTACCGCGCACGGAGGGCGACCCGCACCTGACCCAGGGATTTAGAGATGGGCAGGCGCGGGTTCCGACAGACAGACGGGCAGACAGGCAGACACACACTCACACTCACACTCACACACTCACCCACACTCTCTCTCTCACACACACACACACTCACAGCCACCTCTAAACAGTCCCTCCTAGGAAGGGACGGCCTTGGCCAGGCTTCCGAACCAGGCTCCAGGCTCGTGGCTCGTGGCCTTGCTGGGAAATGCCATTGTCTCCCGCAGGTGCAGAAGTGCCTCCCGGAGGTGTGAACCCTGCGGCCTGCGGGAAGCCGAGCCGGACGGAGTGAGAAGCCTCAGGCTCCTTTTTCCTCTTCCGCGTGCGTTTTGGTTGACGGTTGACGGGCAGGCGGGCCTGAGGCCTAGAAGCCTGAGGGGAGGCCCGTCTTAGGCTAGTGGGCCTGAAGGCCTCCTGCCCTAGTCGTGCAGCTGGGCAGGGAGAGGGATGTTCTGCCTCTCTGCTTCACACACCCCAGTCCTAAGGTAGCTTTTGCTTTTCTTCCTTTGAATTGGAAGTTAAAACTTCTCAGAAGCATGTGTATTCTCCAGCGGTAGTGGATGAAGAAACTGAAGAAGAAGTTCTGTTAAAAAAAAAAAATTCTGGGGCGCCTGGGTGGCTCAGTGGGTTGAGGCCTCTGCCTTCGGCTTAGGTCGGGATCCTGGGGTCCTAGGATGGAGCCCCACATCGGGCTCTCCGCTCAGCGGGAGCCTGCTCCCCACCTCACCCACCGCCTTGCTTCTCTGCCTACCTGTGATCTGTCTGTCAAATAAATAGAATCTTAAAAAATAAATGAATAAATAATAAATACATGTATCATTAAAAAAAGATTTTTTTAAAAAATCCTTTTTTAATTTTTTTAATCTGTAGGGTTAGAGGTCTGGTAAAGCATCTTACTTAAATAGCTGACCCGGTTATACTAATAATTAGTTACTCATTCCTTTTCTTTTCTTTTTTAAAGACTTTATTTATTTGAGAGTGCACAGAGGGAGAGAGAGAGAGAGAAGCAGCTCCCAGACAGGGAGCCTGATGCCACGCTCATCCCAGGACCCTGGGATCATGACCTGAGCCGAAGGCAGATGTTTAACCAACTGAGCCACCCAGGCGCCCCATATTTATGCCTTTTCAAGTTATGTGTGTATGTGTGTGTGTACTGAGATACATACATATGCATGTTTGCACATATAGCACATATGTGCATATAGATGTATGTGTACATATCACCCCAAACACATATATTTGTATATAGAAGTGCACATATCCATTGTAGTACACACACACACACGCACACGACTTGACAGGCACTGTTCTCAATGCTTTCTGTTGATTCGGCTTAATTCTCACAATCTGCCCAAGAAGAAGCCTACAAAGGGCCTAAGTTTTAGGATTACAAAGTTGGTATGTCTGTCATCTCTCGGGAACAAAAAGATGGATATCATACAGGGGCGCCTGGGTGGCTCAGTGGGTTAAAGCCTCTGCCTTCAGCTCAGGTCATGATCCCAACGTTCTGGGATCGAGCCCCACATCGGGCTCTCTGCTCAGCGGGGAGCCTGCTTCCTCCTCTCTCTCTGCCTGCCTCTCAGCCTACTTGTGAACTCTGTCTGTCAAATAAATAAATAAAATCTTAAAAAAAAAAAAAGATGGATATCATACAGGGTAATGGAGAGAATAGTGCTTCCAAGTCAGAGGCCTGCTCCACAATCTGTGGCCTTTTCATGCATGCATGGGTCTCAGTGAGTAATACCACCTCTGGTCTGACACATCGCCGTGTCTTAAAAAGCAAATCAGACCTTTCACACAGAAACTCATCACTTCCCGCATGTGATTGTCTTTCCTGTTGGTGATGACATGCTTTCAGCTTCAACCTACTTTCCTCGTGGGATTGGGATGCCCTCTGAGCTCTGTAAGAAATCTTGTGTGGTTTTAACTTCCTTAAGTGATCTTTGCTCATTTTGAAGCAAAGGTGGGAGTTCTTGCTGGTTTGATTTTGATTCTTCATCCGCTGGGGACTACCAACTCCAGCTCAAGTTCTTTTTAGTGTTCTTAAATGGACCTCAAGTTACAATGCATTATTTTATTATACATTTCCAGTCTTTTAAAGAGATCTGAAGAGGACATACAGTATCTTCTTCTTTTCCTCAAATTCTTGAGGGAATAAATTCTTCTGAGAAACATTAAGCCTTTTTGTAAACCAAGAAAAGGAATAAAATTTGAAAGAAAAAAAAATCATGGGACAAATGTAACTATCAGTTTTATATCCTTCCACTTCTCTTCAGATCTCCAGCTAGCTACCAATTCCAAGTGCTTCTCGTCTTTTTTTCTTCTTCTTCTTCTTCCCCATTTTCTCTGGAGAAACTGTGTGGGAGTGTGTGGGTTTCTCCAGGGAAGAAATCCAGAAAACAGATCCACCCCAGACCAGGATCCCAGAGCACACACACCTGCTTTGGGGATGGAAATCTGGGAAAAACAGAGCATGATTACACTCCTCCCTCGGGATTCATCTCTGGATCGGTGTGCCAGTGTTATACCAGCACTCCTAGAAACGCAAAGTAGTTTTTCTGTGTTTAGTTACTTTTCTGTGAAGTGTGAAACTTTTTTTAAAAAGCTTTTGATGGCTTCTTTTCTCACAGACAAACAAATGAATTAAGATCTGTTTTCCCCTCTGGCAAGATTTCACTGGGTCTTTGAGAAAGACAAACATAGCCAAACAGCGACACCCAGCCCAGAAATCGATGCAAATCATGCAGTTTATAAAAATCGTGGTATCTATACATTTCTCTAGGCTCAGAGGTTAGGTGTTGGAGCCTAACGAGGTTGGAGGAAAGAAAACAAAGGGAATATTGCTGCAGGGTCCCTCTTAGAAAGGGGTCAATGAGACTTGCCCAGTTACGTACTTTTGGAGAGAGGACAAGTGAAACTGTTTGCTTTTGCTGGGCGGATGGAGGTAAATCGTGAATGCCGTAAAGCTTTTCCTCATGGACATTCAATCTCTCTCTGATTTTCATCTCAGAACTCCCATCTTCAGTGGTCTTTGCCTTTAGGCTTTCTTAGATCTCCCTTAGTCTAAGGGGCGGTATACAGAATTCCCACTGGTATGAATAAATAGCAAGGAAAAAACATTTGAATGTACATGAAGGTATTTTCCTCACCGTTTGTTTTCTCGAGCTTCTTTTCTCGTTCTGGAACAGTCTAAAGAAGGACGAGCCAGTGGTTTGCAGAGGTGCTTCTGTTCCTGGGCTCATCATGCTCAAGACGACTTCCAAATCAGAAGTCTTTGATTTTGAGGCTGCCCTTAAAAGCATTTATTAAGCTGCCAAACATGCCTAAACATAAAACCAGGGAGATATTTAGAAAACTTACCTCTCAAAAATTGAATTCCATGCGTACTAAAGATAATAGCGTGGTAAGACAAGTTTTATCGAGTTCCATGACTGCTAGCAGCTCACATCTGAATTTCTTAAATCCCTTAAATATTTAAAATACATTTATTTTGGTATTAAGCCAATTTTTTTAGAGTCAGCTCCACGCCCAACATGGGGCCCAACCTCACACCGGCAGGTTCAAGGGTCTTACACTCTACCGACTGAACCAGCCAGGCACCCCAGTACCCAGTCAATTTGATGACAGCTCAGAAAGAGGGGTTTGGGATTTTAGAGAGCACAAATTTCTCTCTTCCTTTGAACATTTCAGGAGAAGAAATTTAAAGCTTAATATGTATAGTTTCTGAGTCTCCGTTGTATCTGCTCTTTACAACAGCTTGCTCAGGTCAAGTGGAAAAACAGAGATGAAAAGACAGGAGCTCTGATAATGACTTCCTAGTTGTGTGGACTCCAGGGAGACAACTCCAAAAGGAGGTAACTTCCCCCAAATTCCCCTTGTCAGAAATTTTCATTAGAAATGATAGATATTAAGAGCCCACAGGGCAATAATAATAGAAAAGTAATATTTCCCAGGAAGGCAATAATATCTGTAGGGCATTATAAAGGTCTGTGAGGATGCGATCTCTCTAAACCACCTAGCTGACTGTTAAAAATGCAAATTCCCAGATGCACTTCCAGAAATTGGATAGATCTTCTTACGGGCTCAGAGTCTTGTGTTTTAATTAATCATCCCAGGCGATTCTAGAGAAGGTGACTCTTGATCCACACTTGAGAAGCACCGTGAAGTGTTCAGAACAGTAATTAGTCCCTTGGAAACAAATTAAAGTATATGTGTCCCTCAGTCTAGAAACTTGCTATGGTTCAGAAATACTGAGTCTAATTTGAATTACAGTGTTATAAATATACAGTAAAAGTTTTAAAAAATATTTTATTTATTTATTTGACACACAGCAAGAGAGATCACAAGTAGGCAGAGCAGCAGGCAGAGAGAGGAGGCAGCAGATTCCCCACTGAGCAGAGAGCCTGACGTGGGTCCCACAACCATGAGATCATAACCTGAGCCGAAGGCAGAGGCTTAACCCATTGTTGAGCCACCCAGGCGCCCTTACAGTAAAAGTTTTTAAGTATCTTCAGGGATGCTCTATGTTTCAGATCAGTTTTCCTTTCTTTTCTTTCTTTTTTTTTTTTTTTAAAGATTTTATTTATTTATTTGACAGACAGAGATCACAAGTAGGCAGAGAGGCAGGCAGAGAGAGAGGAGGAAGCATACTTCCTGCTGAGCAGAGAGCCCGATGCGGGGCTCGATCCCAAGACCCTGGGATCATGACCTGAGCCAAAGGCAGAGGTTTAACCCACTCAGCCACCCAGGCGCCCCTCAGATCAGTTTTCAATTTCTGGTGATTCATAACGTGTCAACATTTTGCCCTTTATGTCCCATTCAGGCCCGGCCATTAGTATAAACAACAATAAAATATATATAAATGCATAAGAAAGGCTCTAAGAGAATCTTTGAGTGGAATTGGTGTGGAAGATTTTTAAATGTCCATGGATCATCAGCTCATGAGGGATTTGCTTTTTATTATATTTTATTTTATTTGCATTTGGATACGTTGGATTTTCTTAAATTGCGTCACAGCGTCTTTGCACTTGTGCGTTCATGGCCTTTCCCAAACAGGTAGTGACAGCAGTCTCCCAAGAATTCTCCGCACCTGCGGGTTTTCGGTGGATCATAGCACAGAACTGAAAATCTCTTAAGCTATGGGTTTGCTCCGGCCCCAGCTTACCGAACCTGCCCCGCTGGGGGCCACACAGACTCTGCCACATTCTGAGGGACAGCGAGTGGAGGCCACCAACTCCGACCACAGAAGCTACTGTGGCCCAGAAACGGACTGCTCTTCTGCTAGCTGGGTCCTGCCGGGCCTCCATCGGGGCCCCCATCGGGGCCTCAGATGGAAATCAGAGGGGGTGGTACCTGAATAGCCTGGTGGCATCTGGTCGTGGCCGAGCACTCACAGGAACCCAGCAGTTCTGATGTTGCCCATGGTCCTTCAACAGGGTATGGGCTCTGGGATGCTCTTGTACAAATGTAACCCTAAATGCAACAGACTTCTCCTACTAGGCTTCTAGGTTTGTCCGGACATGCCTGACTTCGAGGGTAGGCGCTGGGACCAGAGCTACAAGATCATTTAGGGTCCATATAGTTCTTCATTAGCACAGAGGATCCTGCTTAAAAAAAAAAAAAAATGAGATTAGATTTCAGGAGACCTAACATCTACTCTCCTTCCGGCTCTGCCATTCCCCAGCTGGTGACATTGGATGAACTAATTTCTTCTAGCTTCAGTCTTCTCACCTGTAAAACAAGAGGGCTAGACTAGATCAGAGCTTCTCAGACTTTATAATAATTACCAGGGCCCTTGATAAATGGGTTTGGCTCCATTTCTGGAGATTCGGAACAAAGGGGCAGTGGCCTGTGTATAAGAATTTGCATTTTAATAAACTCTCTGGGTGATTCATGATCCACCTTCTGGAAATATTTGTCTAAATCAGTGGTTCTTCACTCTACTCTTGCATTAGAAACATGAGGAAAGTTTTAAAAAATGCTCTTGATAGGATCCACTGTAAATGAGCGCATCAGGTCGTCTGGGTGTGGGACCAGGCGCTACAGGTTATTTTGCGCTGCAGGGGTTGAGAATCAGTGGCTTAGATAATCTTTCAGATCTTTCCTTGGGTCTAGACCTCTCACTTTTAATTTGGGATTCCTGGTTCTCTACCACAGTATACAGATTTACTGCTAGGGGCTGAGTCCCCTACCCCACAAATTCATATGTCACAGTCCGAACCCCGAGTACCCCAGAATGTGACTGTATTTGGAGATGGGGACTTTAAAGGAGTAATTAAGGTAAGATAAGGTCTTATGGGTGGACCATAATCCAAAGTAACTGGTGTCTTTGTAAGAGGAGATTAGGACAGAGAGGACACAGAGATAAACTGAGAAGACCAGAAGAAGGCAGCAATCCATGGTCCCAAAATGCAAGTCTCAAGAGAAACCGACCCCGTCAGCATCTGGGGTCTGATATTGTGAGAAAATAAATTTCTGCTGTCCTCAGTTTGTGGTGTTTTGTTAAGGACAACCCTAGCAAACTACCACATTAGTCGAATGGTTTTCTGAAACCCGACTGACTTTAAAGAAAATGGCTTGTCTTGTTATTGTTCAGAACCAACTTAATCTCTTGTATGGACACAAATGAACTAAAAGGAAAATGATTTAATGAGCATTTTTTCCAAAATCCTGATTAAAGATAAGCTATGGAAATAAGTAATGCAGTTTAAAATACTATGACTTAATTTTGAGATGATGTTTTAAGTTGACAGGACTAAGAAAATTTCCAGGACTTTTTGCTACCACTCATAAATAGCAGGGCTGATTTTAATTAAACAATAAATTACTACCAAATTTTTAATATGGTCATGTAAATTTAATGTAAATTTTAATTATGAGCTTACATGAAATAGAATTTATTATTTTAATTTTAATTCTGGGTTTTATAAGACAACCCTGTCATCTATCCTATCCATCCCTAATTTCTCATGCCTCTTTCTTAAGATTTCTTTAATCTCAATTTTCACTTGGATCTACTCAAAGAGAAACTATTTGAGTATTTTCATCATACCCTGGAAAAACAGACTTAGACCATAAAGAAAAAGATATATTGCCACCTAGTGGAAAATAGGCAGAATCATTCGATTTCACTCAGTTTTAAACCACAAAATGGTTAGTACAAGAAATGCTGAAAAATGTTCTTCCATCATGAATAACTACACTTTAATTAAATGATGCCTTCCATATTTAGCTGCCGTACCATTTTTGTCTTCTAAGTTACGTATTCTTTATTTTTACTCAGCAGCTCCTCATAGACATATGCTATTGCTATTGCTATTGCTGGGGGATAAAGTGGAACCCAATCTTTCTGAAGGACATCTAGCTAAAATGACAAAAAGTGCTTACAGG
This sequence comes from Mustela lutreola, assembly GCF_030435805.1. Taxonomy (NCBI): domain Eukaryota; kingdom Metazoa; phylum Chordata; class Mammalia; order Carnivora; family Mustelidae; genus Mustela; species Mustela lutreola. The sequence continues at coordinate 2,899,106 of NC_081290.1, read as the reverse complement.
CAAATAGAAAGACTATTTACTGTGCACAGAAGGCCAGCATAGGAGACAACTGATGTAAATATAGCTGGCGAGTTTGGGCAAGTCACAGCTTTGGTCCTGTTTCCTCATCTGAAAAAGTGGTGTTAAACTACAGAATCGATTAGATATTTCCAATTCTAATATGATCAGACTGTGTACCTAGAATACACACTTATAGTATCAAGCGCAGGGTCTTTGTAATAATTAGGTGAGCGCCCAGCTTAGTTTAGAGAACGGTGCTGGTGAGCTAATAGGTGTTTGTCTTTGGAGTGACATTTCAGCATAGAACTAAAAGAAGTTTATTAATGGAAAGGAAGTTCCTATCTATTTACTTTGTTGCCAGGTTCCCGGGGAGTCTCCCCCGCCTCCCCCCCTTAAGATGAAGGTGACCCGGCTAATTTTAACTTCAGCAATCACATTCTATCCAGCTAAGTTATCCTGGCTGCTTCTATGTGGTTGTAGCATCTTTATTGTTTCCTGTCCTAAACTCAGAGAAGGTTGCTGCTAGCTGGTGGACTTGTGGACCTTCAATAAGCATGAAGGATCATATTAACAACTCGGTAATTCTGTGAGTCCTTCTTATCACGCACGGGCTGGGGAAGGGGAAGGAGAGTTTCAAGACACTTCCCTTTTCTTAGCCCTTGGTATGTTCCAAGAATGTCACAAGCCTTACGTAGTTAACCCTACTGTGTGAATGCCCTCTGGAAAGATCCTGTTTCAAATGAGGTAATTTGGGGAGCTTAAGTCATCACATTGTTTGACTTAAATTCTTGGATACAGTTTCTCTACAGCATTAAGACAAATGTCTTTCCCTCTCAGAGTGAATGGGCTTCACGTGAAAATGTCAGCTTGTCTATGGGCGTAAGGGAACAAGTGTGCTAAATTAGTAGGTGTCATGACATACTACAGGTAGGGAGTCTGCTGTACTCAGTTACCTTTTAAATAATTAATAGTGAGAAGCTCCATTCATGTAAGCACTAATAAAATACTTAGAGGACATAAGAAGATTGATATCAAACTTCTGTTTGAGACCTCACCCAGAGATAACATACTGAGGAAGGCCAGTTATATCGTATTTCTAGCACATTTATGTCCTCTCCCTTCTTCTGTCCCATCCCCACAGAGGAAGAGGAAGAGGAAAGAAGAGAAGGAGACAAAGAAGGAAGGAAGGAAGGAAAGAAAGAAAAACGAACAAAAGAGAGTAAAGGTTAATTTTCCAGAGTCCGTGTGTTGTGAATAAGGTCTGGGGAAGTTGATTCTGACAACTGAGAGGAGCAGAGCGGACTTCTAGGGTCTCATTTTTTTCTTCCTAGAAACTCTCTGTATGTTCTGTTTGTAATATTTATTTTCAGGTGCATTTTGTGGTATTTATTGTCCATTTTACCTACTTCCCTTCTTTTTAAATCAGCAAAACAGCAGAAAAATAATGTTCTAAGTCTCAAATGCAAAGCTGGAAAATACCTGCCTTCTTAGAATAAGCAATTGTTTCTACCCCCCCCCCCCTTTTAAAGTACAAATAGTTTAGTAACCAGATCTACTTAATTTCAGAGGTAAAAATTCAATTAATAATTTGAGACATTCTTTATTCTATCAGATTATATGGCTGCCTCATATCATTTTCACTATCAATCTTGCCAGCCTATTACATATCTTCTACTTCCTCAGTTAGGTAGTTTTAGCAATAAAATATGGAAGAGGCTACTGCATGCTTGAAACAACAGTGATGTGACAAGGACAGATGAAAGGTCATGACACATGCCATTAGGGAAGTATTTCTGTAGGTCTGAAAAAAAAAAAAAAAAAAAAAAAAAAAAAAAAACCTCTAAGTTTGAGCTACGATTTAAGTTCCAGCATAGATTAATATATCTGTTTTTTGATCATCTACAACTCTCAACTGATTACTATTTTTTTTCAACTGATTACTATTATTATTCTCTTTAAGGTAGCATTTCCCCCATATTGTAGTGGAGCAATACTAAACGGCATATGTAACAGTGAGATACGTTCTCTCTAGTGATATAAAATTAAAATATTCCATTTCAGTGCAAGAAGGTATCCTAAGTGCTGCCCCATGAAAGGATACTTTATAGGGTAACTTTGTTTTGACTGTGTCATTTTTTTCTTTTTATTATCAGAACGCATATGCATGTGATATACATCCCAGGGAAGCTGAGTTAAGGCAGTGAAGGGTGTTTGTCCCAATAAAGGAGAAGAGATTTCTAAAGTCATACATGTTACATTCCACACATTTTCCATGGTCCATCCTAGAAAGAGGTTGCAGTATAATGAAATAGTTGGGAAATACGGCTGGTACTTAGAATTCAGAGTGTTAAGAGGGAAAGATGTCCCAGAAATATAGGCAAAACTGATAACGATTCTCTCAGATAAAATATTGGTCTGTTTTGGTGTAAAATGTCTTATTAACCCTCAGTGCTATTGTACACACTTACACATATGCGTGAGAGTGAGCTTATTTATATGCAACCAAACATTCCTCTGGCCAGCAGCCTAGAATATTCTGTTCTAAGAGTGGAACAAATGCCTCAGAGATCCTAAGTCTTCACTTCCTTTTCAAAATCTCAAATCATGGGGTGCCTGGGTGGCTCAGTGGGTTAAAGCCTCTGCCTTCAGCTCAGGTCATGATCCCGGAGTCCTGGTTTCGAGCCCCGCATTGGGCTCACTGCTCAGCAGGAAGCCTGCTTCCTCCTCTCTCTCTCTCTCTCTGCCTGCCTCTCTGCCTACTTGTCACCTCTGTCTGTCAAATAAATAAATAAAATCTTCAAAAAAAGATCTCAAATCATGAAAATTTTTTTGTCCTCTTACTGCTATACTCTAAAAGGCCTGGGTGGCTCGGTTCGTGAAGTGTCGGCCTTCACCTTGGGTTGTGATCCCGGGGTCCTGGGATCGAGTCCTGCTTCATGCTCCTTGCTCAGCAGGAAGCCCGCTTCTCCCTCTGTCTGCCACTCCCCTGCTTGTGCTCTCTCTCTCTCTCCCCCCCCTCTCTTTCTCTGACAAGTAAATAAATAAATTTTAAAATAAATAGTGCACTAATTGACAGGCTCTTCCGGGTGCCTGAAGGCTTTCCATATCTACCTTAGTGATGGAGCCTTCGTCTGGGGTTGGTATCTGGTATCTTTAATGCCTCCGCGTACTTGAGTGGATGTCCGTGGTTTTGCGGAAGCCAGAGAAAAGTCACAAGGTTTTGTTTTAGTTTGTTTTGTTGTTGGTTGGTTTTGTTTAGTTCATTGGTGAAACGAAACTTCAGTCAGGGTTCAGAAGTTGTTGGTAGCACCTGATAAGCATGATCACTGAGATACTAAGATTAGCAAGGACTTAAGGAATGGCCGCTCTTCCTTGCTTTTCTAGGCTATGCTGGAAGGCGCAGCAAGACAGAGTGCGGGGGTCAGAAAGGCCTTGGCATGACCACTCCGTAGTAGACCAGTGTCGTGCTGTGCCCTGTTGGCAAGTCGCCTGTTTTCTCCCCTGGCAACTGGAATGTTGAAAACCATATGCGGTTGTTGCAAACATTGTGGGTGAAGGTTTGGAGGCCCAAGTCACACAGTAGCCCAAGATACATGCAAATGATCACTTCCGAGTTACCCATCAGAGAGGCCTTTCTGAATTTCCCATTATCTCGTGCCTTCTCAACTTCAGGCCTATAAACTCTTTTCTCCCTTTTGTGAATAAAGGGGGGCCTCCCCTCTCCTCTTTCTGTGAGCAGAGGGTGCTGCTGGGAGACTAGAGAAGATCTCCGGGGTACGGACGGTTTCTCGAGAACTGCAGGTGAGACCTGAGACCAAGGAAGTCGGAGGCAGAAGCGTGGTCTCCTCCCTCAGCAGCGTAGATCGCCTGTCTCCCCTAAACACCTGCGGGGGCGGTGACCCACTCCTCCAGACTGCTTTGGAAGCTCACCACTTGAGAGAGCTCCCTTCCCTGGTGGTCTGGTGGAGCCCAGGAATGCTGGCCTGTAGGGCACAGCCCCAGACCTGTCTGCTCACTCAGCTTGGAGTGAGCAGTGTGGGAGGTCCTGATAAGCCGCTACCCGGACGGGAGCTCGGGAGCCGCATGCTGAGGGCTTGCACGCACTGGTGAGACACTGCCAAGGGGTCACTACAAACTCCGAACTCGAAGAAAGATTGAAAGCCTGAATTTTATTAACATGTTATCCTATCAGAGCCCTAAACAATGATTCTGTATAGGACATTTTCCAATATCTATGTTTGAGTTTGGAAAAGAATTATCCTATATTTTTAAAATAGCCATTCAGATCACCTTGTTGGTAAGTTACGTTGGTGCTGGCAGAATTTGAGCCAGTGTGGATGGAAAGCTCAAGGTTCTGTCGTTTCTTTCCCACGAGGGATGAGTAAAGAGAGAAAACAAAACATGAATCAGAGGGTAAAATTCAATCCCATTTAATTCGGTTTCAGCCTGAATTAAGTTCGAAGTGCATATGAAAAGTAGACGGCAGTAATACTAAACTGAAACACTTCATTTCATTTAGTATTTCTCTAAATGGGTGTAGGGTTGAACTAGCAGAGATTCTCAGCAGTTACTGAAATCTCGTTCGTCCTATAAAATTGTATTACATTGTTGAGGAAAACCTATAAAGTTTTGCTTCTAAAAATCTCTCAACCTCAAGATGATTACTGATCTGACAGTTTTCTTGGGTTAGAAAGAGTAAAAGAATTACTGAGGGAATTTTCTATGCTCCTTACAACTTGCACAGAATTTCTATGTTTGCTTGGAAATCGGGTTCTGAATACATCTTCCTTTTATTCAATGAATGTCATCTTAATTTTTTTTCACTCTATAAAATGGTTCTTTCTTTTTTAATAAAACCATAGTTTCTGGTGCTTTTCAAAGAGACATCTCATCTTTACCTTGGTGAGAACTTCTGCTTCTACTATTTCATTACGCTCCTATACATCAATGTTCTGTTCCCGATATGTGCTTTTTAACAAATTTCCTACAAGATTTTGAAGTCGGAAAACAGCTGGTGCTGGCTCATGGCACTTACTCAGTAGAGGCTCTGGGCTCCTGCAGAGGATTAGCCTTGTTTTAGAATATAAGACACCTGCGATGTGCTGCGGGGTGGGTAGGGCGGAAGGCGCCACTGCCCAGCGAGGGGCCTTAAAGGAAATGCAGGGTCAGGCCCGCAGTCGCATGTGCCATGAGCTCGCACCCCTCATGTCTCCTGAGTCGCAACCATCCGCCCGAGCCTGACTGGGAATGCTTTTTGGCCTGTTAATGCTATTCCATATGTGAAAAGTACATTCTAAATTTTATGTTATTTTTAGATCTATGATAGCTTATCAGGGGAATGTGCGAACTTCTTTTATAGTGCTTTTAAATGTTTGAAAGCAATCAGAATAAATATATAATGTAATAGTGTTTTTAAATATACTGTCCAGACTCCCATGTCCTCAGCAACTTACATTCATCATTCATAACAGAAACATCTTTTTCCCCCAAGATGAAAAAAGCCAGCTTTATACATGAATCTAAGAGTCCACTAGAGGTCACTTTCCAACTTACTTCCCTTAAAAATGGAGAAATTAAGCCTTGATTACCAACATTGAATCTTCTATCACGTCTTTGTTTCCACTGTTGTATATTTTGCTTCCTCCCAGAAGAATTTCTGCTATTCCTCAATTTTTTTCTCTGAAATCTTTCTGATACTGGGCTCATATATTCTTATATATCAAATATATTTTCTATTGTGACTTTCTAATGACTTTCTTGGATATCTAATTAGGTCTATATTATTTTTTATTTTTAAACATCACTCTTCGAACACTAGCAAGATGTGTCTACTTCTGAAGTTTTAATAGACTTTATAATACTGTAGTCATGTGAAGGAAGCAGAAATGGGCACCTTCTCAGGACTTGAAGCAGCCGTTCAATTCTGCTCCTTGCCACACACACTGGAACTGATGAAAAATATTCAGCATTAATACTTGTTGACGAATCTCTGAATTTCATCCTTCTTGAATCCATTGGAGCTATATTTTGAGCCACTTTTTGAAAAGCAATGACTCTGAAATGTGATACCTGAAATCCTTTAGTTTATCTAACTGAGTGCCTAATATACTTCGGTTGTTTATCTCCCTCTCCTTATGCTTGAATTGCATAAATGTTAAGCTACTGTTTCATTGTTAGCATCACAACTCGTGGACAAGAAGTAACATTGCAAACATATACATATCATATATATAAATACATATATTACCAACATATATATCATGTGTGTATGATATATATATATCTGTGTGTATTTATAGTCTTGTGTATTTCCTATTAAAGCTCCTGGCATAAGGTTACAATTTCCTGGCTTCCCATTGGAAAAATGCCCACTACATCTCTCCTCTATCTATAACTGTACTGATCTTAAAACGTGTTTGTAGCTATTTTAAAACTTTACTCAAAAAGCGGTTTTTAAAATGGCACTAGTGCCATATCTCATTTCTCTGTGAAATGGAGATGTTTATAAAGAAATCACACAAAGATTTATTCTTGCCTTCCAAAAAAATGTCCATCTCTTTATACATTCATGTACCACTAATGTGTCTAAATAGACTGTAACAGAGGTCACTGAAACATAATTTCTACCACTTATGAGAAGATTTTATCAAAGAAAATATTTAACATTTGAAAACCTAATAAAAGAGTTAAAATGCTAGATGTGCTTTAAACCATACATATAATACCCAATTTTAATACATTATTTATATACCCAATTTGTTAAAGTTATTTTATGCACAAATATAATATGTGAATAGTTTCCCCATGGAAAATACTGAAATATTACAGATAACTGCAGGCTTCTGCTTACTAGCCCTGACCTCCAAACCCTCCCAAAGGTAACTCTTTTTGTGTATTTTCCCAGATCTTGTGATAAACATTTACATGCAAATATGTATACCTCTAAAATATATACATACTACTTAGTTTCATGTACACATGTGTTTTTAAAATAAACATATGTAACTTTGAACAATTTGTTCTGTCATTTATGCTTGAGTTCTGTTTAATAATAGAGTTGAAGTCATTTACATGTCTGTTTCTATAAATCTGTCTAATTCTTTTGAACTAGGGCACAATGTCGTTGAGAATGGACATGCCCGTAATTTAACTACCCGTATTCCTAGGGAAGTACTGTTCATTTCTGTCTTTTCTGTCTTGGAAGCGATCTGTGTTCATCCTCCACGCGTGTCCAGCGTTCCACGGGGCGGGTCTTGTGAGGAGCACTGCTGAATCGTGGAAGGCAGGCGCTGGCCACTGGACAGACACCGCCGACTAGCTCTCCCGGCGTCTTCGAAGCCGTCCTTGCGTCTGGCAGCCACGGCAGAAGGCCAGGCTCCCTGCACCCTGGTCAGTATTCTGCATCCCACTTGACATTTTTGTCATTTTTATGGCATTTCATGTTTGAAGTTGTATTTGCCTAGTTATGAGGACTATTTAACTGTATCATCTTTCCATGCATTATTGGGTATTTGTATTTCTTCTTCTGTGGATTTCTTATTTATAATTTTTGCCCATTTTATAGTTGCATCATTTGCTTTTTCTTACCAGTCTCTAGGAGATTTTCTATATTTTGAGTATTGAATGCTTGTAGGTTATATTCATGCAAATATTTTTCCAGTCCATCTCTTGTGGGTTTTTGTTTTTTTTTTCCAGTCCATCTCTTGTGGTTTTTTTAAAGATTTTATTTATTTATCTGACAGATTAAGTTAGGGAACAAAGTATTAATTTTAAATTTGATTATAAGAGAGTAAGATATTACCCTTGTTACAGAGAAAAATTACTTTCTTTTTTTATATATATAATTTTTTATTTTTTATAAACATATATTTTGATCCCCAGGGGTACAGGTCTGTGAATCACCAGGTTTACACACTTCACAGCACTCACCAAAGCACATACCCTCCCCAATGTCCATAAGTGTTGGTCTATCGCAGGTTATTTTGCTGCCCAGTACTCCAAATAAATTACATACAATATGAATGAGTCTGTTAGACACCCAATGTGAGTGAAGCTGGGGTTAATTTCAGAAAAACATTGGGAGGCAGCCAAAACAGCTAAGCTTTACGTCTTCTCTTAATTGAAACTCCTTTTTTCTAAGGCTGCTTGTCGGTGAAATCAGTTGCCAAAGATAGAAAGAATTTATGACTGGTGTTGATTAAAACCTCAAGTACAAAACGATTTTAAACTACATAATAAACCCTTTGTCCAGTTCTTTCCTAAGAACACCAGTGCTTAAGATTTACCAACTAATACACAGTCCAGTATTGGTCTTGACATTGTTCAAATGAATACTTAAAACCAACAAGAGTACAGGAAGTCTGAAACATAATCCACAAACATTTAAAGGATGCTGATTTTGTATCAAGCACAAAAAATAAATATTGAAATTTGGAGGAAAATCACGCCTCTGAAAAGTCTGAGGATTGATTCAATTGTCATTCCCATCTTCTAGAAATAGAAACGGACATCTGGACCTAACTATTGACCAGTGGTGTGCAATGGCAGTTCTCAGTGTTCAGAGATCCCCAAGACACTTTCCGGGAGTCTGCGATATCAACACTATCCCAGAGAGCGTCAGTCTCTCACGATGCACTGGAGTGTTTCAGAGGCTACAGGATGGGCACCATCTCAATAGACTGAATGCAGACTTGAGACTCCAGCTCTCTTTTTATTCAGAGAGTAAGGAGATTTTTAAAAATGTAAAGCAATACTTTTCGCCCTACTAAATTGTTTTTGGTTGTGGAAAATGCTATTATTTTTCACAAAATATTTGCAATTCCATTATAACAATTTTCCATGCAAAATACCCTGGTTTTCCCTTTTTAAAGAAAAGATTTTATTTGTTTGTTTATTTGACAGAGAGAGGGAGAGCACAGGCAGAGGGAGAAGCAGGCTGCACACTGAGCAGGGAGCCCGCCATGGGGCTCGATCCCAGAACCCTGAGATCACGACCTGAGCCCACGACAGGTGCTTGACCAACCGAGCCACCCAGGCGTCCCTGGAATTATTCTTGATTCCTCCCCTTTTCTCCTATTCCACATGCAATCTATCAACAAATCCTGTTGTGTCTACCTCAACGTGTGTCAAAATACAATGCACATCTCCTCATCTTTGCTACTCCCAACTTGCCTGGTCCAAGCCACAAGGATTATAAACCTGGATTGTTCTAATAACCTTCCGAGGCTTCTTCTTGCTGAAACCTTTTCCCATCTTCAGTGACTTGATCTGACTTAAATTTCAAAATAATTCCTCTAGCACCTGGGCTGAGTATAGACTGTAAAGGGGGCAACAGTGAGGTGAGCATGATCCATTAGGAGACACTGCATCATTCTGACGAAACGTGACAGCAGCTCCACCTGGGCCAGTGGTGGTAAAGGTAGTGGCCATGAATGATTACATTATGGGCGTTTTTTTATTGTGGGACATTTCAAACACATACATTTGTAGGAAGCCCAGAAAAATGGGCCCATATATAACTGTCTCCGAACTTCAGTAATGATCACCTCATGACCAATTCTCTTTCTTCCACAACTTTTCACAACTTCCACAATAATCTAGTAAAGGATTATTTTGAAGCAAGTTCCAGATGGAAAATCATTTCATTCGTAAATATTTCAGGATGTAATCCAAAAATATATGGGATATTTTTAAAACAAACAAACAAAAACCTAATTACATTGTAAAAATTAGGAATAATTTCTTGACATCAAGTACCAAAATCGGTTTTCAAGTCCCCCTGATTGTCTCATACTAATTTTTATAATCTGTTTGAATTAAGATCTAAACATCAACTGATTTATATGTCTCTTAAACCTTTTAAAATAGAAAACTCATTTATTTTCTCTTGCAATTTTTTTTCGTGAAAAAATCGGGCCAGTTGTCATGTAAAATTGCATGCACTCTAGGGTTTTTCTGGTTGCATTCTTGTAGTGTCATTAAATTATGTTTTCTGTCATCTTCACTTCCTGTAAGATGGCAGTTGGATCTAGAGACTTGACCAGAATTCTTCATAGGTGGCACTGTAGACTTGCTTCAGGAGTCACTTGTCAGGTTGTTTTATTTAGGAATGATAATGACTACTGATAGTCATTGCCTTGATCCGTTATTTCATTGAATGTTGAAAAATGGTACCATTCTAATTCTAACCCTTCTTCCTCAATTATTAGCTAGAATTGTTCTGTCTTACCCTGGAGATAGTGGATTCCGAAAATGAGAGAAAGACAACAGAGATGCCAGCTTGAAGAGATAAAATAGCCAATTGAAGATTTAAAAATAAAATAACCTATTTCTTGCTTGGGAGATTTTTCGCTGTAAGACAGAGAGAAAGAACATTGAAGAGTAATAGTAACAGTTCAGTGGCCTCAGCAAGTAATACGATGAGATGTTTACCCAGGTTTATTTTTCTGAAAATGTCTGACAATATCAAATTTTATCTTATTCCTATGAACTAAGGAAATTCAGAAACTTTATCATTTCCAGCAGTCTCATATGCAACTATGGATTTTGTGATCTTATTTTCCAGAAGGTTACTTAGCATGTAAACACTTCTTTTGGAGTTTGCAAAGCTCTTTTGCACATACCATCTCATTCAAACCTCGAAACAACTCGGTGAGTTAGTCTAGTTAAGTAGTGTCGCTCTATACTACAAATGAGGGAACCAAAAATGTTTTTCTTTCACAGTCTTAAAGTTACTGCCCCTTAGTAGAGCTGTTTGTCTTAAACATAAATAACGATTGCATTGCCAGTGTTCACAGTTGCGTTGCTGTGGACGACCAGGAATGAATGAGTCAACGGTTACGTATGTGCAACATCACATCGTCTTTGCTAACTTGGCTCACCTGAATATTCTGAGTATCAACTTGCCAGGCCTGGGTCACAAGTTATATAGTGAGTGGGGGTGGGAGTGAGCAAGCAGAAATCATTATTAGAGTGTGATATAAGAAGTGTAAAACTTGGAAGTGTGTTCCTGACTTGCGCTGAGAATTGAGGCAGGCAATGCCTTGTGTTCAGTTCCCCACTCGACCAAATGAAGAAATTAGGGGTGTTATTAAAATGACAGTTTAAAAGAAAAAAAATGAAATGAAAGTTTAACTTTTCCAGTTATATTTTGCATTGATTATAGGATTGACAGGCTAGGGGAAAAAAACCACATTAACCAATGTTCTAAAGAAATTAACTTAAAAACTAAGCAGAATTAATTCAGGCTGGTTTACAAAGAACCTATTTTAGAAGCATTAATGGAAGAATTGTAGGATTACAAATTTCTTTTATATTAGAAAAAAGTATGGGGGGTGCCTGGGTGGCTCAGTTGGTTAAGTGAATGCCTTTGGCTCAGATCATGATCCAGGAGTCCTGGGTTCAAGTTCCGCATCAGGCCCCCTGCTCAGTGGGGAGTCTGCTTTTCCCTCTGAGTCCCTCCCCGCTCACCCTCTCTCTCACTCTCTCCTTCAAATAAATAAATAAAATCTTAAAAAAAAAATAAAGAAAAGAGTATCAGGGCACTACGTGGCTCAGATGGTTAAGCGTCTGCCTTCGGCTCAGGTCAGGACCTCCAGATCCTGAGATCGAGTCCCGCGTTGGGCTCTCTGCTCACTCAGGAAGTCGGCTTCTCCCTCTGCCGCTCCTTTCCCCCTGTTTGTGTTCTGTTTCTGTGTCTCTCGCAAATGAATAAATAAAATCTTAAAAAAAAAAAAGAAAGGAATATCAATACATCATGATATTTTAACACTATTTTTTTTAAAAGATTTTATTTATTTGAGAGAGAGTGAGCGAAAGAGAGAAAACACAAGCAGGGAAGGGGCAGAGGAAGAGGGAGCAGCAGACTGGCCCTTGAGTGGGGAGCCCGACCGGGGGCTCTATCCTGGGACTCCAGGATCATGACCTGAGCCAAAGGCAGATGTTAATCGACTGAGCCACCCAGGCGCCCCTTAACACTGGTCAATGAGTTCAAAATAACCACAGCCGTTACTCTAATTAACTCTAAATTTTAAGACAGCTTCTAAGGTAATATGTATACATAAAATGAGTACTGTAAGCATCCAAAAATACATACAGATTTTACATATTTCCATTTCAATTTTTACTTAAAACATGACCATTACCTAAATTCCATCATCACAAATGTCCTTTGACTCATGACTGGCTAAAGTGCAATGAGCCCGGGAGCTTCCTTCCCCACGGTACTCGCACACTTAACTTTTGAGTATTCTCTTTCTTATAATTTCAGTGTCTAACCAAAAACCTTTCCATCCGTCACAGGGGAAAGAGTATGGTCTTCGTTGGCCCCGAGGTTCAAAGCCTTGTCCCTTTACTAACAAGGTGGGTTGAGATATTAGCCGAACCGCAGGGAAAGTGCCTAACACGTGCCGTGCTTCCCACACAGCAGCGTGTCCTTCCCTTGCCTCGTCGTGTGACCGCTCCGTGACGGTCGCCTTCTCCGAGCTGGTCCCCCAGGGGATGCAGCAGCCTCCCCCATCCCATTCGGCCCTGCTTCCTTCCCCTTCCAGCGCTCGGGGTGTCCTTCTCCAGCGCTGTCGAGATCAACAGAGTTCCGAAATTTAGCCATGTACGCATGCATCTCGTGAATTTAATCACAGAGGCTTTTGAGCTTGAAGGGGCCTCCTGGAAAGATAATTTAGCCCATGTGGCAGTTGAGGAATTGGGGGGCCAACATGTCACTCCTCAAACACAGGGGGTGACAGTGCTGAGACGGATGTCCTCTTTTCCAAGTCCCCTGCTCTCCTTGTGACACTGCTTTGCTCATTACAAGCCTCTTTGTCGTTGCGGAGGACACGTCTTGTGTTACCTTAGCAGAGTTGAGGTCTCCAGGGACTACGGAGAGTGCACGGAGGGGACTTAGGATGATGGTGCGAGGTGGTGCGGACACCCCGGATAGGACTGGCCACACGACGTGAGGGCCCAGTGCAAAGGGAAAGTGTGGGGCCTCCTGTTCAAAAAGCAGGACAAGAATGCCATTAAAGTTACCAAAATGTAAATGTTTTCCCTTTCTCCACCATGGTGTTTTGTGGGGTTTTTGTTGTTGGCTACTAATGTTCTTTCTTTTTTTTTTTTTTTTTTGCATTTTTAAAATGATCTTATTTATTTATTTGACGAAGAGAGAGACAGCGAGAGAAGGATCACAAGCAGGGGGAGTGGGAGATGGAGCCGCAGACACCCTGCTGAGCAGGGAGCCCAACATGGGGCTCCGTCTTGGGACCCTGGGATCATGATCTGAGCTGAAGGCAGACACTTAACAACCGAGCCTCCCAGGCACCCCTATTTAATGTTTTAAGTAAAGAAAAAGTAAATGTTAAGTCACTGAAGAATTATTACTATTTATCTTTGTGTTGTGCAATGCCAGTTTTAAATGTAAATATAAGAATGTTTAACTTACATGCAGAAGCATCCAAATTACACAAGTGTATTTTGTTTTCTTTTGTTTTGTTTTTTGTTTTTTAAAGGCTTTTGTTTATTTGACAGAGACAGATAGCCAGAGAGAGCCTGAGCAGGGGGCAGGGACAGAGCGAGAGGCAGACTCCCGGCGGAGCGGCAGCCGGATGCGGGACTCCATCCATGACCTGAGCCGAAGGCCAGTGCTTCACGATTGAGCCACCCAGGTGCCCCACAAGTATATTCTGCACCTCATCTATGTGTGTGTGTTCTTAACAGAAGAGTGGAAATCGGCACAAAATTAACTGTTTTTATTTCTCTTCTTGAGAGGCACACATTCTACTAATACTCGCCCACTTGGCTTACTGATAAGGAAGGAAGACTGAAAGCCCAAGGAATTGCTAACGGCCCTCTCTTTTCCTTTTCTTCCATTTCATGGGGCACTGGGTGGCTCAGTGGGTTAAGCGTCTGCCTTCGGCTCAGGTCAGGATCTCAGGGTCCTGGGATCGAGTCCCGCATCGGGCTCTCTGCTCGGCAGGGAGTCTGCTTCCCCCTTTCTGTGCCTGCTGCTCTGCCTACTTGTGATCTCTCTCTCACTCTGGTCAAATAAATAAATAAAGATCTTTTTCTTCTATTTCATTATTTTCACCGTGAAGGGTCAGTCAATGCAGGACAGTAGCGCACTAACACTGTCTTCTCTCTGCATTGACCCTATTTCAAATGTTCCTGAAACCAATCAGGCAGACACGTGGCTGGCATATGCAGTGCGACCAACCTGCACTGCTCTGTGTCCCCGTGTCCCCTTGTCCCCTTTACCCTCATTCCTTCGAGGAACTTTTTTCTTCCAGAAACGTCTTTCCCTGCTTAAATTCATTTTCCACAGAGATCCCATTGCCAATTGACCTTTTATCTTATTTTTACTGTTCTGTATTAATTTAATTTATTTTTAGCATCGTTATTTGCAAGTCATATAAATTATCTGAGGCATGGTGTCCACTTGCCACCCTACCCCATCTTTATAAAACCATTTATTATTAACATTGCACATTACAACAAAATTTTGTGTGTCAATTTTTCTTATTCTTTCTGAAATATGTCCTACAAATACAAGGAGTTTCTACACAAAATTTTCCCTAGGAGTAAAAATAAGAAGCTTCCATGTGGGGATGTCATCATCTCCTTAAAACAGTACTAGTAGTAAATATTTTGCCTGGTTAAACATTGGTCAAGATTCTTTGTTTTTTTCTTTTAAGTATCTGTAGTGTCTTCCAAACTTCGTTTCTCTCTACACATGCAGGAACAGAATTATCCTTCTTCAGATGTATTTTATCATTTAATGTTTTCACTTAGTTGAATTATCAGTATTGCACATTCACAATGACTTATTTCAGGAGCACTATGAGTAATAATGGTGTTAAAACTTCTGTAGTATTTATTTTTTAAAAATTGTAGAAGATTTTATTTATTTATTTGACAGACAGAGATCATAAGCAGGGAGAGAGGCAGGCAGAGAGAGAGGAGGAAGCAGGCTCCCTGCTGAGCAGAGATCCCAATGCGGGGCTCGATCCCAGGACCCTGAGACCATGACTAGAGCCGAAGGCAGAGGCTTTAACCCACTGAGCCACC
This sequence comes from Mustela lutreola, assembly GCF_030435805.1. Lineage (NCBI taxonomy): Eukaryota > Metazoa > Chordata > Mammalia > Carnivora > Mustelidae > Mustela > Mustela lutreola. Next base: position 2,884,049 of record NC_081290.1, on the reverse strand, counting down.
CAGGTGCTCTGTTCTGTAGTATTTATATTTACCAAAGCATTTCACATACTTTTCATACAAATATCTTTTCGTTTGATCTTCATGGCAACTCTAGGAATGATCTACAAATGTATTCTTAGGGGACACCTGGGCGCCTCAGTCATTAAGCCTCTGCTTTCAGCTCAGGTCATGATCTCAGTGTCCTGGGATCAAGACCAGCATCGGGCTCTCTGCTCAGCGGGGAGCCTGCTTCTCCCTCTCCCACTCTCCCTGCTTGTGTTCCCTCTCTCTCTCTGTCAAAAAAATATAAATAAAATCTTTAAAAAAATTTTAATGTATTTTTCGTCTTAAAGTTAATGTTGTTGCATATTAACATACAATTTCCTTATTCCTAGGTTTGAACTTTTTCTTTAAAGACTTTATGTATTTATTTGACAGAGACAAGTAGGCAGAGAGGCAGGCAGTGGGTGGGGGGAAGCAGGCTACCTGCTGAGCAGAGAGCCCGATGTGGGGCTCGATCCCAAGACCCTGAGTTCATGACCTGAGCCAAAGGCAGAGGCTTAACCCACTGAGCCACCCAGGCGCCCCCCCCCCCCCCCGGTTGGAACTTTTATAGGAATTTCTTGGGAAGTCATACACAAGCTTCTCCCCTCCCTGCTGCTGCCGAGTCTCTAATGGAGGAAGACCAGGCCTTCATCGAAAACAAAGAGAATAGTCATTTGGGGTCATTAGAGTCCGCTGGGTTTGTAGTCTATTACAGTTAGTCTAAAATCACAGTAGAATAACTTTAAGATTCATGGTTCTTTATTCGTTTTAATTCGCCAGGTGCTGCTTTTCGAGGTCAGATGCAGAGTGTGGGGGAGGAGGGGCTGAGCCCTCAGTCTGGCCCTTTCGTCTCCTCTCTGTCTTGCCGCAGAGCTCAGCATTTTGTCGTTACAAAAGTGGGGGTAAAACATGTCATAGAACCAAACCCCGGCCCCCAATTTCCTTGAAAATACTGAATCAATTTTCATCCTCAAAATTTAAATGACACATATTCATTCTTGAGATCCGAAGTGCTGCCAAACATTCTTTCTTGCCATGGCAACATACAAGAATTTGGAAAACTGTTCAAGTTTAACCGCCGGCCAAACGCATCAACGTTCCTGTTCACAGAGCAGCACGGTTAGTAGGGTCGTAAACACACTCCGATTCGATCACCTGTTTAACTCTCTCGGAAATTATTTATACATACTCTATGTGATACTCATGATTATATGATATCCATTATCTCATAGATGTATCTCTCTAGCTGGTTAAGATTTTGATAGAGCCTCTAAGCTATCTATTCTTAGGTAAGTTTTAACAAAGGTCTCACCGCCTGCTGCCTTATTTAAATTTCATTCCGATGACCGATTTCTATTTTAAGTCCACTTTCTTTTCCTTCTGCTCACTTTCCTTCCTTCAGCGGGGACCCACCAATGCCGGGAATGCCTCTTCAGGTTCGCACTTCCTCTCTCCATGGTTTCACTTTTCTTCCTTTTCCTTTCAGAGGTGTTCGGTTTCCCTACCCACCTCTCCCCTCTCCACTCTCTCGGGTGTAGCTTGACTGGGAGTTCTCAGTTCCCAACAGGAGAAAGAGGAAGCCTATTCACATCCTATGTGTGCGCGACTTGCCTGCTGCTGCTCCACTGGCGCCTCTCCTGCCCGGCCCCAAGACGAGCCTTCCCCTACTTCCCCTCCGTCTTCCACATCACCAGGTTTTTCCTCTTGCCTGATCATGCCCATCTTCATACACATATCATTAGTATCTCCCATCTTAACAAGCTTCTTTCTCATTCCTGAATCCCCCTCCGCCACCTCCCCATCTCGCTGGTCCCCTGAAGAACAAAATTCGTGAATGAGTGCACGTTTCCAGAATCCTCTTTTCTCATTCTTTCTTCACTCGTTGCAATCAGGCTTGTCACTGATGAGTATCATGTTGTCATATTTAAAATTCTCACTTCTCATCTGACCTATCAACATTTAACATGACTGATCACTTCTTTCTTGAAATCATTTCTTTCCTGGGTTTCTCACCCCTATCTTGGTGTTTCTTTGACCTCGCTGGCCAGAAGTCGGCTGCCTCTTCTGCTCTCTCTTCATTCATAGCTTCACTTTGATGTCTTTATACCTCTTTCCTCTCCACGCTAGTTTCCTGGGTGATCTTATCTGACTCCAGGGCTTTAAATGTCATCTATATGCACATGGCTTTTGAATTTATATCTCTAGAGCTGATTTCTCCCTAACTTTAGACTTTTATAATCAACACCTATTTAATATCTTCACATGGTTACCCAATAGAAACCAAAACAGAACTCCAGGTTTTCTCCTCCAAATCTACTCTTCCAGCAGTCTTCCCTATTTCTCTGTTAATGGCAAATCCATTCTGTTCAGTTGCGTAGTTTAAAAATCCTGGCATGCTTTCTGGCTTCTTCTGTTTCCCATAGAATTCAGACATTCTATCCATTAGTTGCTTCTGTTACTTTATCTTTAAAATGTCCCCAGCAGGGGCCCCTGGGTGGCTCAGTGGGTTAAAGCCTTTGCCTTTGACTCGGGTCATGATCCCAGCGTCCATTGAGCCCCAAATTGGGCTCTTTGCTTGGCAGGGAGCCTGCTTCCCTTCCTCTCTCTCTGCTTGCTTGTGATCTCTGTCTGTCAAATAAATAAATAAATAAATAAATAAATAAATAAATCTTAAAAAAAAAAACGTACCCAGCAACCAACCCCTTCAATTCCCTCCAATGAAAATATATTAGTCCAAGACACATCATCAGACCCATGATCCCAGCACTGGATTATTTCAAAAGCCTCCCATTAGAACTTCCAGTTTTGACCATTGTGTCCTTTACAACCTAAGCTCTATTCAACAACCGGAGTGATTCTTTGGAAGATTAATTCAGATCATATGGTTTTGCTCAGAATCCTTCAACAGTTCCCCTTATCACTCACAATGAAATTCACAATCCTTACCATCAGCTTCAAGGTCACGCAGGCCAAGCATACTCCTCCCCTGGGACCTCTTCTCCGACCACTCTCGTTCTCTCTCTGTTTCCATCACGTTGACCTCTTTGTTCTCCCTGAACTGCTCCCAGCCTGTCTGTTCCAGAATGTTTCTCCACTCCGTATTGGTACAGCATGCTTCCTCACTTTTTAGGTCTCCATCCAATGGAAATTTGTCAAAAACTGCTGCTCTTGAGCACTCTGTATAAAATAGCAACATTCTATCCTCCAACCTAATATCTCCATCCTGCCTACTATGTTTAATATTTTTGGTGGTTTATTTATTTATCATTTGCCTCCCCTCCGTGCAATGAAAGCTCAATACAGGTCAGGGCTGTTCTGTTGTTTATTATGACATGTCTGGCAATCAGAATAGCACTGGGCAGAAAATAAGCACTAGGGAAATTTTTCTGAATGAATAAACCAATTTTGTCATTACTTCAATGTGACCATTTAAAAACCATTATCTTTGAAGTTATCAAGTATATCAGAAAATACAATGCATGGTAAGCTACTGAAACTAATCTTTGTTTTGCAACTCAGCTCTTCCCAGAGCAGGACTGACACTTTGGAAAACTATCCTCATCCAGGAATATCTTCTTTTTGAGAGACAATTTGTCAAAGGAAACAGTAAAATATTGATGGAGTGCTATCACATTGAATCAAATGTCTCCACCCTGTCTAGTTGCATAGTGTCAAGGCAGTATCCAAATCCGGCAGAGCAGCAGTCCTCGGTGACCCCCTCCTGCCCAGAATCTTGATGCAGTAACCTGGCATCGGGAATATTTATTCCATCAGATCATATGAGAGAAGCGTTTTACCATCATGGATAATTAGCCGTCATGATACGTGGTCTCAAAGGGCTGTAGAACAAATAGAACTGGGGCCATAGCAAGATGTTTTATCTCCGGTTCTGAAGCTAAGAACTCTGGGTTCTTACAGTCCTCGGGGACTCCCAGATGCTCCTCTCACATCATTGTTCCTCGAGTGGGGAGAAAAAGCGGCATCAACAATCAGTGAAGAATAAAATGTCACTAAGGCTGCATTCTCTTTGTTTTCTTCCCTTGGCGGTGGCTGCGGCGTGTGGGCTGCCTTCTGGCATGTTTGTTCGGGGTGACTCGCACGTCTGCTCGAGGACTGCGGGCTTCCCGGCCATCGTGGTGCGATCCTCCCCAGCCAACATGGGGCCGCCGGCCGCCACTTCCACTCTTATCACACTCCCTGTTTGTGCCTGTTCAGAGGGTACCTGTCATCCTGCTATGACAGTCTGTTCTGCCCTGCTCCTCTATCCCCACGCCACCGTCTCTGCTCTTTCTCTGCTAGCAGTAGTTCCTGAACTCTGGTTACCGACAGCTTGCCAACAGCACACTCTGTGCCCTTGTCATCTCTTGCCCATCACACCTGCTGCTGCCACCTGTTCCGGTATTTTGCCAACATCTCCCCTACTGCCTTCAGTGCTGGCCGTGCTCCTTCAGCGGGAGGAAAGATTTTTTTTTTTTTTTTTCCTAATCAGTGGCTGCTGCTGGACAGTGACACAACTAAACAGTGACATCTGGGAAATATCATGTCACCTGTCCTTGAGACGGGGTACTCATCTCATTGCTGCTGAGACATTTAACCACCAAATTCTGAGGTCTGTGGTGTTTACTGCTCTAAGAATGTTTTCTTTCTCTGGCTTTCTAAGAACTGCAGCCTCTAAAAAAAAAAAAAAAAAAAAAAAAAAAAATCTATTAACTGTTACTACTGTTACTACTCTAGTAAGCTTGTTTTTAAAGATTTCTTGATTTTCAAATCAGAATTTGATTAGGGAGAGAGGAAGGGAGAGACATATTGTAAAAGTTTGGTTCCAATATCACTGACATTAGCTAGGGCAGAAATAAGTCTGAATCAAAGGGCTCTATTATGTCAATGGGTAAGTCTAAATTAAACTTTTCGATTTTAAAGTCAATATTAGTTTGGTATATAACCTATAAAAGACACATAGTTAGGCTGTTGACGAAAAACCACCTACTTCTGGATGAGTGATGTTCTCCATTACAGTCTGTTTTTCCAAAATGCCAAAGAAAAAATTGCGGGGAGAGAGAGAACGAAGGTAAATGAAACAGTATATTTGGGAATAATAAAAATTTTCAGAAAATAGGATTTTTTAAAAACTTGTGTATTCATAGATTGGATTAATGGAGATCCAAAGATTAATGGAAATAAAAAGATAAGAATATGCTATGTAAACTATAAACTATTATGCAAATATAAGGATTATTTTTAACCAGGTTATTTCTAAAGCATAGCTTCCAGAAGTAGTAAACTGATTTCTTAATAAGGCAATTGATTTCATTTTTGAACAGCTCTAATTGCTAGAAAAATTATACCAAGCTAAAAGCTAATTTCACTTACAGTAGTTCTATGCTCTAGAATTATACAAATACTTCTATCTCATTAGCGAATCCCTTTAAATAATTGAAGATGACTTTACAAAAATATAAAACCCAGAATATCCATGTTCCTGTAGAATTGGAGTCAAGAGTTTCATGCATTATTAGAGGGGTCTCTGGGGAGCTATACTACTGTTTAAAAAGTGATATTTATTCAAATAAAAATTGCACTTAACATATGATCTAAAGCTATACCAGTTTTGGGTATCTGTCTCATAAAAATATAGTCAGAGGTACACTTGAATGTTTTGTATCTTGATTAGTTATGGTAAAAAAAAAAAAATACTGGGGGTGCCTGGGTGGCTCAGTGGGTTAAAGCCTCTGCCTTCGGCTCAGGTCATGATCTCAGGGTCCTGGGATTGAGTTCCGCATTGAGCTCTCTGCTCAGCGGGGAGCCTGCTTCCTCCTCTCTCTCTGCCTTGTGATCTCTGTCTGTCAAATAAATAAATAAAAATCTTTAAAAAAATACTGGAAACAAATAATCATGAAAATATATATTAATTATATATGATTCCATGGAACATAAGGCGAATATTTAAGAGAGTGAACTATGTCCGTACATATTGATCTGTATGTAGTCCAAGAGGGCTACTCTTGGTATATTTTCATGTGAGGGAAGCACAACCATGTGTATTATAAGGTCTCATTTCTTTCTTTTTTCTTTTTAAGATTTATTTATTTATTTGAGAGAGAAAGAGCAAGAGAGCATGCAAGCATGGGGTGGGGAGGGGCAGAGGAAGAGCGAAACAGAGTTTTAAGCAGACTCAGTCTGAGTTTGGAGCCCGACATGGAGCTCTATCTCATTACTCAAGATCACAACCTGAGCCAAAACCAAGAGTCAACTGCACCATGCAGGTGCCCTAAGATCTCCCTTCTTAAAACAAACAAGAAACAACCCAAATATATATCTGAAGATAAATGTTTGAAATAACTTTAAAAAAAAAGCATGGAAGAACACAATACATATTGACATTAATTATAGATTTATATATATATATCTTTTGCCTGAATAGGTTTGCATCCCTCATTTAACTTAAGTGATCCAGTATCTAAAAACACAAAACATATTTTTTTATAAAGTTCAGTCTACACTTTAATTATATGTGCTTCTAGGATTTCACTTGGTTTCGCAATGATGCGCTGATTTTCCCAGTCACAATGACAAACGTACCTAAGGGACCCCTGGTTTTCATACATGAATCATTAAAAATATTGAGAGTTGCTCAACTCTAATAAAATTATGGCAATAAAGCCACTGTTCTTTTTTTAAGGACTCACTTTTATATTTGAATTGAAATTGGAAATACAACCAAATAAATGTTGTTAAAAAGTTTTAACTCCAAAAAAAGATGTAGTCCTCCAATTCTAGTTTCTATGTTAGACATCCCCAGATGTTTTGATCAAGTGATAATATTATAAGATCTTTTACAACATATTGGCTGTAACTCTTTCTTTCTTTCTTTCTTCATTTTTTTCTATTTCTATTTCTATTTTAAACTATGTTTCCTGCCTCAGAGACACTTATCCATATATTTCTTAAAGTATCCCAATATTGCAATTGGTATTAGAAGGCTTGTTTCTATAGAACTCACATTGAGGTTGTGGCAAACTAACCATCCCAGAGTTTTTACTTGTGTGTTGTGTTTGTGAATGTTTTAATAGAAATTATGCAGATCCTCTAATATCTAGTACTAGCATGGGGATTTCCCATGCTAGGCACCGGCAGGGGGATTAGTTCGTAGCCAAGGCTGAGCGTAGCTCCTAGCCACTCCTAGCCCCTTCCGAATAGACAGCCTGTTGGGGAAACTGAGACTAGTCCTCCTTCGTCCCCTCCACCACGTCCCCAGGGAAGGGGCTAAGACATACTCCACCTGCTATGGAGGAAGATTGCAGCCTCATTTGACAGCTCCCAGAAGCTGTGTAGCCCAGCAACATTCAAGTCAAGAGGAGGGTAGACAGAGTGATAGTTTGTAGAACAAAGCCAATGACTCTGGCCAGAGGACTTAGGGTGTGGGTCAGCATGAGTTAAGAGAGCAAAGAGCTTTACAGTTTTAGAGCTGCTTCTCCCACTGCACCCAGAAGGAAATCTAATTCATAGCCCCTCTCGTCACTGAATGAAACCTTTAGTCTATCTGACCAGGGAACCTAACCAGAGCACATAGGAAGCTTTGGAGCCCATTCAGCAGCTGTAACTACAGTGGCACTTGAACAGAGAACATTATTCGTGGCTTCTTCCATCTGTAGAACAAAACTGGTGGCCTTACCTGACCAGGCATTCAGTGCACACTTAAGCCTGATTTCAGCCCCAAAACAGTGAGCTGTGCAGGCCCTGGACACTGCCAAGTAAGAAAGCTAATTCATCCACCTACTACTGAATATAGTACTCGGTCCTGACCATTTAGCAAGTCTGTCTAGAGAACCCAGGCAAGTGTGGAGCCCATCCTACAGCTTCATTTGGTAGAAAACCAAGCTAGCAGTCCTAGTCAGCCAGTGGCATATCCCCTCCCCACCCCCCCGTCCTCAGACCTCAAGCAGTTATGTCACCTAGAACATACCACCATACCAGGCCCCACCTATCCAATGACATTACCAGTGGACATACCCAGAAACTGAAACTGAGCTGACTGCGGAAGAACTGCCTCTGGCAAAGCAGATGTCTGAAGACTGGAAGAGAAGCCCGGTCATTCAAATGCAGATACCAATGTAAGGAATCAAGGATTGTGAAAAAGCAGGTAAATATGACACGACTGAAAGAAAATAATAAAGCTCTAATATCTGACCATAAAGAAATGGAGATCTATGAATTATTAGACAAAGAATTCAGAATGATGCTCTTAGGAAAGTTCAGTGAACTACAAGAAAACCACCACCAACAAAATGAAAATAGGCAAGCAATGCATGAATAAAACAAGATGAGTGACATGGAAATAGCAACCATATTAGAGTTGTAAAATACAATAACTGCACTGAAGAATCCAATAGAGAGTTCAGAAATGAGGTTACACCATGCAGAAGAAAGAATCAATGACATGGAGGATAGGATATTGAAAATTACCCAGTTGGAATAGCAAAAGGAAAGAAGAATGAAAAAGAAAGAAGAAAGCTTTGGGAAAGCTTTATAGGAATTATGGGACACAACAAAAAGACATAATACTCACATTATGAGAATTTTAGAAGAAGAAATACAGAATGAGAAAGAAAATATATTTAGCACAATAATGGCTGAAATTTTCTGAACCCAGGGAAAGAAATGGATTTCTAGATCCAGGAGTCTGAAAGGACCCCAAACAAGTTGAACCCTAGTAAAGCTACACTGAGGTACATTTCAATTCAATTGTCAAAAGTCAAAGACAAAGAAAGACTTTTAAGAGCATCAAGAGAAAAGAAAGGTTATATACAAGAGAATCCCTGGAAAGCTAGCAGCAGGTGCCTCAATGGAAACTTTTTAGGCCAGGAGAGAATGAAATGACATATTCAAAATATTGAAATAAATAATATAACTGTCAACCAAGAACGCTATACTCAGCAAAGCTGTTCTTCGGGTGGGGTGGGGGGAGAGTAAGGGCTTCCCCAGCAAACAGAAGCTGAGGGAGTTCATTACCAGACCCACTTTACAAGAAATGCTAAATGAAGATCTTTGAGTGGAAGTAAAAGAATGCTAAATAACATTAAAAAAATAGTGTAAATATCACTAGAAATGGTAAATATATAGCCATAGACTGTTACATGGTAACAGTGGTACATAACTCATAAACTAGTTGAAAAGTTTTTTTAAAAAAAGAACATAGCAGAAATAACAAAAAATGTAATAATCTGTTATTAATTACACACTATAAATACATGTAGGGGCACCTGGGAGGCTCGGTCAGTTAAGTATCCAACTCTTAATCTCAGTTCAAGTCTTGATCTCAGGGTTGTGAGTTCAAGTAATGCATTATAAATTATTTAAAAATTTTTTAAAAATAAAAAATAAAAACATGTAACAGCAAAACCTAAAATGTGGGGGGAGAAGAAGTAAAAGTATAAAGTAAATTAATTCTATTAAATATAAGTTGTTATAAGTTTAAGGTATTTTATGTAAGCTTAGTGATAACCATAAGGATAAATCTTGCAGTAACTGCCCTAAAGAACATGATAACGAAGTTGAGGCATCCTGATATCAAAACATGAAAAATAGCAAACAGTATGAGAAACAAGGGACAATGGATCTACCAAACAGAGAGTAATTAACAAAGTGGCCATAGTAAGTTCTTACTTACCAATAATTACTTTAAACTGAAACAGATTTAATTCACCAATGAAAGACAGGATGACTGGATGAATAAAAAACAAGATTCAACAATATGCTGTCTCTAAAAGACTCATTTTAGCCTTAAAGACACAAATAGACTGAGAATAAAGGGATGGAAAAAGACCTTTCAAGCAAATGGTAACCCCAAACAAGCAAGGGCAGTTATACTTTCATCAGACAAGATAGACTTTAAAAATGGTAAAAAGAAACAAAAGAAGTTATTATATAGTGTTAAAGGGGTCAATTCATCAAGAAGTTATAATAATTGTAAATATTTATGCACTCAACCTTGGAGCACCTAAATCTATAAAGCAAAAGCTGACAGAGATAAAAGGAGAAATAAACAGAAATAGAGCAATTTTTAGAGACTTCAATAGCCCAACAGTACCTTTAATACCTCCACAATGGGTAGATGATCTAGACAAAGGATCAGTAAGGAAACAATGAATTTGAACTACACTATAGACCAAATGAACCTAATAGACATGAATAGAACATCCTACCCAACAAAAGCAGAATACACATTATTCTCAAACGCACATGGTACATTTTCTAGGACAGACCACATGTTAGGCCACGAAGCAAGTATTAGCAAATGTAAGGAGACTGAAAGAATTGAAATCCAGTACATTTTCTGACCACAACGGTATGCAACTAAAGTCAATGACAAGAGGTGAAACTGGAAAACTCCCCTCTGGAAAATGAACACATGGAAGAAATCAAAGGAGAAGTAAATATGATTTCTGAGACAGCTAAAAATGAACTAACAGCATGCCAGAACTCGTGGGATGCTGCAAAAGCAGTTCTAAGAGGGATGTTCACTGCAACAAACACCTACATTAGGAAGTAAAAAGGATCCCAAATAAACAACATAACTCTAGCGTCAGGAACTAGAAAACGAAGACTAAATTGAGATCAAAGCGAGTGCAACAAAAGAAACAAATAAAAGTTAGGGCAGATGTAAATGCCATAGAGAACAGAAGAACCAGGGAAAAGATTAACCAAACTTAGAGTTGGTTCTTTGAAAACATAAACAAAATTGATAAGACCTTAGCTAGTGCAACCAAGAAAAAAAGACAAAGTACCTAATCAACAAAACTGTCAATGAAAAGGAGATATTAAAACTGACACCACAGAAATTCAGG